>NW_015539891.1:205594-208705 GCF_001515605.1 Sinocyclocheilus anshuiensis | reverse complement strand
TAATACACGAGTTTCACAATTTGAGTTGAATTACTGAAATAAATGAACTTTTCCACGACATTCTAATTTATTGAGATGCACCTGTATATCTGGACCATGAACTGTTACCCCAATACTTACTTTATTATTACATGTTTTCAACACAGAAATACTAATCTTTTAATGATTAATCGTGCATATGTAGATCTATATTTGTGTGTCAACTTTTTACCAGACCTCAAAGTAACCCATAAAGTAAACCAGCCCCCGCTTCCGCGATCCATGCCATTTTATTGCCTTTTTAGGAGGACAAATTGGTCTTTCAATGTTCCTCACTTAAGTTTTTTAAAAACATTAAAAACATGCATAAAAATAAATACATAATATCAAACAAATAACAATAACAAATAACTAATAAAAGTGGATAAAATATAAGCATGATCTTTTATTTTCAAAGACTAAAGAGAAATATCAATACTTACTGAATCTTAAAATTACTAAATTATTATTATCATTTAGGCCTAATCAGCTAAATCTGTAAATTCTTTGAACAGACTAAACTTTGTATTTAAGGTTCGTTGATTTTCATGTCTTCCACATACAAACAATGAGCCAGAACAAAATTATTGATCATTTGCATAAAATCATATGTAACACGTTCCTACACGTGCTTACGTGTTGTTAACGCGTTCCAATGGCGACCGGTGGAAGTGCAAGTAACGATCGTGTTCCCAACGTGTTGTTTACGTGTGAAGACACGTTGTAACACGTTTGTGTTTTTCTTACCTTAATGTAAGCTCTTTTACTTCAGTTGTGTCCTTCAAAATAGTCAAAATTAGATTTTTGCAATGACTGATTTAGAAAGTTATATGCAGTATATTATTAAAGTTAAAGCAGCAGAGGTTATTATTTACAAACCGGGCATGCTTTGCCGGTTAATTTGGAAAAGCAGAAGATATTCCACATATTTTTTCAGGATTCTTTGATTAATAGAAAGTTCAAAATAACAGCATTTTATTTGAAATATGTTTAACATTAACTTTTAACTTTTTTAACATTACAAATGTATTTACTGGCACTTTTGATCAATTTAATTAGTCCTTGTTGAATAAGTGTGTGTGTGTGTGTGTTTTAATGGTATTTTGAATTGCAATATGGTTATGGTTTCCAAAAAAATGAAGAAGCACAACTGTTTACTATATTGATAATCAGAAATGTTTCTTGAGCAGCAAATCAGCATATTAGAGTGATTTCAGGAAGACTGGCGTAATGACACTGAAAATTCAGCTTTGACTCACAGGAATAAATTACATTTTAATAGTAAAGCGTAAACCGCCAGTAGGTGGTAGCAAGTGACTGTGTAATTGAGTGAACATTTGAGTAATTTGTTCAAGCGATTCGTTCCGATGGCTGATCCATTCAAGAGTTATCCTATCTGCTTTGTTTCCGTCTAAATATAAAAATCTAATATATTACATAAAATATGCTGACCATTTATATCAGATACATTGACATTTAGATCAGACATATAGCCTATGATATCTACTTCATGATACCCTAAGATTGTAAGATAGCCTTCCTTACAAATGTAGCAATTGTGGTCTCTCTCTCTATATATATATGTATATATATATGTATATATATATATATAAACAAGAAGCATTTTGTATGATCCCTATTATTTTGGTAAAATAATGAACATTTAGCAGATTCTGCTAGGTGTATGTAAACTTTTGACTTCAACTGTGTATATATATAGTGTGTATGTCTACTCTACAGTAGATCAGACATCAGTCTGGGTCTCAGGAGGATGTATTCATCTTTGATCAATAGACATCTCTGTAAATGCAAACAAAAGTGATGTTCTTTATTTCAATATGCACAAATTGCACAAATCGGCTCCTATGAAAACTGAGCATGTTTATATTTTATAACCCCATTAAACATCTCACACATTTGTAAGCTCTTTTACTTCAGTTGTGTCCTTCAAAATAGTCAAAATTAGATTTTTGCAATGACTGATTTAGAAAGTTATATGCAGTATATTATTAAAGTTAAAGCAGCAGAGGTTATTATTTACAAACCGGGCATGCTTTGCCGGTTAATTTGGAAAAGCAGAAGATATTCCACATATTTTTTCAGGATTCTTTGATTAATAGAAAGTTCAAAATAACAGCATTTTATTTGAAATATGTTTAACATTAACTTTTAACTTTTTTAACATTACAAATGTCTTTACTGGCACTTTTGATCAATTTAATTAGTCCTTGTTGAATAAAAGTGTGTGTGTGTGTAATTGTATTTTGTATTTTGAATTGCAATATGGTTATGGTTGCTGTATAGTATGTAGTTTAATATTCCTGTGTTCTCAATTCTCAATATGACAGTATGTCAATTTTTGAAAATTGTAACCTTTGTTAGAAAAGTAAATAAATAATTTAAAACAATATCTATATGTATTGCCTGTAAAGTCCATTTATAGCCTTTACACAGCAGCATGACTCTTTACATGTTTAAAAACCAGCTAATTTCAAGACGCTGACGTCACGTCTTGTCGTCACGTGGGTCACCCGCAGTGTAAGACGTTCAAAGCTCAAGACGTTCGGATAGACGTTCGATCGGTCGCTCGGTCATTGGGACGTTTGATTTTGGCACGGTGTGCGCGCCATAGTCGTGGCACGAGAAATGGATGTCGTTCCCTCAATATAGCTTCTCGAGGCCACGACATATCACGTTTCCACGCGTTAATATGACGTTCCCTCAAATTAATATCTCGTGGCCACAACATATTATCACGTTCCCATGAGTTATGTTGTGGCAAACGACAAAACTAAGTGAACCGAACATGTCACCTCCCGGGCACCGTAGTTGGGAGAAATACTCAAAATATTTGATCTTTGCGTCAGATCTTAAAGCAACAGCGTAAACCTGCAGCCGCCGACTGCGTCATAAATGTTAATCAAACAAAAGAAAAGGAGAAAATCACTCACTGCTCTTCACTGAATCACTTAAAGGTCCCCTGAAATGCTTAGAAACACGCAGCGTTACTCTGTGTTGACGTAATTTTAACTGAAACAGGAAGACAGGGCGGGACATATCAAGCAGCCCCGCCCCTTTTTAAAATAGCTAATT
>NW_015539891.1:192028-200894 GCF_001515605.1 Sinocyclocheilus anshuiensis | reverse complement strand
TTTGTGTATTTGAACCCTTTCCAACAATGACTGTATGATTTTGAGATCCATCTTTTCACACTGAGGACAGCTGAGGGACTCGTATGCAACTATTACAGAAGGTTCAAACGCTCACTGATGCTCCAGAAGGAAAAACCATGCATCAAACTTTTTGAATTTGAAGATCAGGGTAAATTTAACATTTTGTCTTCTGGGGAACATTTAAGCATCTTCCGTAGCTTCTGAAGGGCAGTACTAAATGAAAAAATATGATATTTAGGCAAAATAAGAACAATGTAAACATCTTCATTCTGTTCAAAAGATTTCACCCCCCGGCTCTTAATGCATCATTTTCAAAATCATTGTTGGAAAGGGTTCAAATTCACAAAAATGCTGGAAAGTCAAAGAATTTGTGGGACCTGAAGTATTTTTCTGAAGAACAGCAAGCAGTTGAACTGTTCAGGACAAACAAGGGACTCATGAACAACTATCACTAAACAAAAACACAGCTGTGGATCATTCAGGTAACAACACAGTATTAATAATCAAGGGGATGTAAACTTTTGAACGGGGTCATTTTTATAAACTCAACTATTATTTTCTCGTGTGAACATCTTTTACGTTAAATATCTTATTCAGGTCAGCACTAAATAAACAATAACGTGCATTTGGTATGATTCCCCTTATTTTGGCTAACATTTAGCAGATTCTGCAAGGTGTATGTAAACTTTTGACTTCAACTGTGTATATATATAGTGTGTATGTCTACTCTACAGTAGATCAGACATCAGTCTGGGTCTCAGGAGGATGTATTCATCTTTGATCAATAGACATCTCTGTAAATGCAAACAAAAGTGATGTTCTTTATTTCAATCAAGGTTTTACGCACAAATCGGCTCCTATGAAAACTGAACATGTTTGTATTTTATAACCCCATTAAACATCTATAAAAACTCACAAATTCTAGCAGTTCATGTGAACATATTGAAAGTTTTTACCTTAAATGTAAGAGCAACTGTCCACTGTAAAGACTCCTGGAATTTTAATGTTAAACTTCAAAGTAGCTATTAACTAAAATAGGTTAATTTATGTTAAACTATTTTGATAGTGAACAAATTAATACAAAAATTATATTTTCTTAGTGTTTTTAAACCTGTACCTGTAATGACAACTCCCAATATTTATAATTTTTGGCAGACAACTTTATTTAAATTGCTGTATAGTATGTAGTTTAATATTCCTGACATAAATGTTCTCAATATGACAGTATGTCAATTTTTGAAAATTGTAACCTTTGTTAGAAAAGTAAATAAATAATTTAATTGTTTGATTGTTATATGTAACACTGTGGAAATTGTATAATACTATAAACAATAAAAACGTACAGTATATCTGCTCTTTGAAAGTAAAACACATACTCAGGCACAGGATTCAGAAAAAAAATATTTATAGGTAAACAAGGTAAACAATATCTATATGTATTGCCTGTAAAGTCCATTTATAGCCTTTACACAGCAGCTACATGTTTAACATGTTTAAAAACCAGCTAATTTCAAGACGCTGACGTCACGTCTTGTCGTCACGTGGGTCACCCGCAGTGTAAGACGCTCAAAGCTCAAGACGTTCGGATAGATGTTCGGGTTGACGTTCGATCGGTCGGTCGGTCGGTCGTTCGAACGTTTGATTTTGGCACGAAGTGCGTGCCATAGTTCCGCCTTCTCGATGACATCACGCGCGTCGTTAAAGACGGCACGCGATGAATGCTTGGGAAGCAGCGTATAGTCTGACAAATTTCTTGTCCACTACAGGACAAGATTTTAGGAGTCAAAATCGTGTAATCCGACACAGTGACTATCGTGACCGACAAAAATATCGTGTAGGCTGCGTCAGATCTTAAAGCAACAGCGTAAACCTGCAGCCGCCGACTGCGTCATAAATGTTAATCAAACAAAAGAAAAGGAGAAAATCACTCACTGCTCTTCACTGAATCACTTATTAACTTTAATAAGAATCATCTATATTTGATGTATACAGTGAAGATTATTTTTACATTTATTACATCATGAAATGTCTGTAGTATAGGCTATTTCCTTAGAAGCCTTTACTTGACTATCTGAAAAACTTTAAAAAACGAAAAAACTATTTAATTTATATTTTTGAGTAACATTTCTTTATCAGTTTAGCTTGTAAGTAATACTTGGAGTGTTTACTTGCCTTCAGTAAGCTTGAGAATGTTTTATTACATTAGTTTATTATTTTTTTGCTTTTGTATTGATTTTTGGCTGTGAATTATGGAAAGTATATGTAGGGCTTTTATACACCGTGTGTGCCATTGTACAGACTAGGTTTATCCCTCACAGCCTCATTTTCATCCAAGAAAAAATAAAAAAATAAAAAAATGCCCTGTCTAAGGGGTCCGTGTACTTTGTACCATTTATTTTTAGTTTTTTTTTTAACCCAGAAATTAAAATGCGGTTTCTTCTTTAATGGTTCAAATAAATACATAATATCAAACAAATAACAATAACAAATAACTAATAAAAGTGGATAAAATATAAGCATGATCTTTTATTTTCAAAGACTAAAGAGAAATATCAATACTTACTGAATCTTAAAATTACTAAATTATTATTATCATTTAGGCCTAATCAGCTAAATCTGTAAATTCTTTGAACAGACTAAACTTTGTATTTAAGGTTCGTTGATTTTCATGTCTTCCACATACAAACAATGAGCCAGAACAAAATTATTGATCATTTGCATAAAATCATATGTAACACGTTCCTACACGTGCTTACGTGTTGTTAACGCGTTCCAATGGCGACCGGTTGAAGTGCAAGTAACCGATCGTGTTCCCAACGTTGTACACGTTTGTGTTTTTCTTACCTTAATGTAAGCTCTTTTACTTTATATTTTTGAGTAACATTTCTTTATCAGTTTAGCTTGTAAGTAATACTTGGAGTGTTTACTTGCCTTCAGTAAGCTTGAGAATGTTTTATTACATTAGTTTATTATTTTTTTGCTTTTGTATTGATTTTTGGCTGTGAATTATGGAAAGTATATGTAGGGCTTTTATACACCGTGTGTGCCATTGTACAGACTAGGTTTATCCCTCACAGCCTCATTTTCATCCAAGAAAAAATAAAAAAATAAAAAAATGCCCTGTCTAAGGGGTCCGTGTACTTTGTACCATTTATTTTTAGTTTTTTTTTTAACCCAGAAATTAAAATGCGGTTTCTTCTTTAATGGTTCAAACACTGATGAATAGAATAAGCTGACACAAAGTAATTTTGATTATTCAAAATTCATATTTCATTCAAAATTTTAAAAATTATATAAAGCTTGTTTTTTATTGAGATAAAAGGTGCATTTCCTGCTCTTAAGGTCCCATTCACTTAAGATACCCCCACCCTTGAATTTATACATTTATTTTAATGATTAATATAATCATTAACCTTAATTTTTCACATTCTAAAACCTGTTTCACTCTGAAATATGTCACAATACATAAATCAATTCAGCCATAACTTCTGTTACATGACTAAGTTTGTTAAGCAAAGCAGGACACCAATTATTAATCAAAAATCTAAATGGCAAGACACAACAGAGGTTTGCTTTTGTTACATTTAAATGAACATTGCCTTTTTCAAGTTGGAAAGGTTAAAACAATGTTAAGATACTAATAAATAATAGTGTTTCGTTGGACTCGGACTCGACTCGGCTCGGACTCGGACTCGGCTGTTTGGGACTCGGACGTGAGTCCGACTCGGTCCATTTTGGACCCGGACTTGTCTCGGACTCGATTGGTTAAAGACTCGGACTCGATTTGGGTGGACTCGAACCCAACACTAGTAGATATCATCATTATTTAATACGGCTGTTAACACATTCTCCAGCAAGCGGAAGTGATGAGGCCTGTTTTCCAGGTTTGGTCAGGTGACGTTCAACATATACCCTATTCAATTTGATTCACAGTTATTCTTATTATCTTATTCTGATTCCAGTTTCCATACAATTTAATTGGATTGATTCATTTGGAAATATTTCTGAGAATTTGATGCCAGCCAATTATGTTGATTTAGTATTAATTTTGGTTATATATATTTGGTATTCTTCAAGAGTACTTCTAGATTGACTCAAAAGCATATATTGCTCTAATATTTTCACACAATACAAATGTTGTTACAGTAGCTGATACACACTGATATTCCTTGGATCAAGCGTTGTCACAACTAAAAATATACTTTTTAGTAGACACAACCAAAAGAAAAAAAAAGGTTTAAGTTTGAAGGGCCATAAAGTTATTCAGTGTACCTTTAACATGATTGTACATTCAGGCAATTATTGGAGTTCCCTGACAAGGATGTGCAAGAAAGCTATACCGTTTAAATCGTATATACTGGGAATAACTGCTGTTGCACAAGTTGTTACCTCGTCTGTCCATGAACAAATTTAGATGAGAGAAACTTATGACCATTTCTCACACATTTCCCCTCTGTTTTTTTTCCTTCTTCAGATCAGTGTCAGTGGTTATGGAGGCCAGCCAACACCAACTGGGATGCTATTTGTTGCCTTATTTCTTTTTGTTGCCATATTGTCATTTTCTCTGCTTTGATTTGTTGTTATGAATTCAGTTCTCTATTTTTTTCAATGTCGCAGAATAAAGCACAATACATATGTAAGTAATGGATGTATTTGATAGTGACAGTGAATAAAAAATATATTGTTGTACATAGACTCAAGTCACTTATTTGGAATAAATTCAATGGCATTCATGTAAAATATTCAAAGGTTTTGTAAAATAAATAGTGTAATATAATTTACAGTAAAATTACAGTAATACTGTAATAATAGTAAAATATTGTAAAACCAAGTAACAGTAAGGATATAGTACTGTAAAAGTAAGTTGCAGTAAGGGTATTTTACTGTAAATTGAAACTGTGGTAAGATAGTATACTGTAAAATTAAATTGCAGTAAGGTAATTTTACTGTAAAATGAAATTGCGGTAAGGGCATTATACTGTAACATGGAATTGCGGTAAGCTACTGTAAAGGAGCAGTTACAGTAACTTACTGGCAATAGTGCTGCTATTAAGTTCCTGCAAAATTACAATAAAAATTCTTACAGTTGCAGACATGGAAATGGCACTATTGTGGTACAGTACAAATATTTTAGTGTTCTTTATTCTGTCCCTTATTTTCCTATAAAGAATCACAATTGTCCCTTATTTTCCTTTTCTGATGTTGGCAACCCTAGCTGCCAGTGGTCCCTTCTGGGAGTGTTTTATTGATCCCTTTTTGGGAGTGTTCTATTGATCTTCTGGTAGTTGTGGCTGCTGTGACCATAGACTGAAACAGGTCACACAGTGTGACTCGGACAAAAACATGGCGGCGATAAAGCACTGTGAGTCACATGGTCTGAATGAATAGGCTAAGAAATGATTGCTTACCTGACCTAACCCTGATTGCAAGCAATCTATTTTGAAAGTGAATCCCGCATTTATATGAGGGATGCGGGATATATGTCACTCCTGAAACTTTGCTGCATGTACACATTACAGGGTATGTGGCAGTTGGTCCTGTTAGCAGCATGTAAAACAAAACTTTTATTCAAATTCTGAATTGATTATAACATAGAAAGCGAGCAAATAGCGCTTCCATATAATCACTAAAAAGCTGTCACTCGCTTCAATTTATCGCAATCTCATGTTCCGTTATAATCAGTGAAGCTCTCTAAACTGCACATATATTATCTTATTTCCATCGTGTCTACGTGTGGCGTTTAGCATTGAGTGAATTCTGACTGTCTCATATCCTATATTGACCATTTGCACACACGAGCATTATCCAACTCGGCTCCTCCCGACCGCAGACGCAGGTTTACAAGCCACTTTTTCCTGCATTTTTCAGTCAATTTCTTACCTTTCCCCCTTTATGAACAACAAATTTTCGTAAACGATAAACGCTCCTTGGGGTTCCTCCGTTTGACCGATTTGAGCTTCCATAAACAACGCAAAACATAGGCATTTTGAGTTTCTACTAGCAAATTCCTACATAGAAAAATCACTTCCTGCCCTCCAGCTGCATTTCGCGCCACAGCAATGACTTCATGTGCAAACAACCTATAGCGCTCATACTAGGTTTCTTTACTAGCAAATTGTGCATTCCGCTCACAGTATATCGGTGAAACATACCATATTCAAACTGTGGGGGAAACCTAAACTGAACCATTCACTACATATTAGGGGTGTAACGATTCACTCGTTTTATCGATGCATCGATTACAAACCCTGACGATGCATATGCATCGATCTTGAAACATGATTTTTTAATCATGAATCGCCGATTTAAAAAGCTAAGAATCGAATGAATCGCGATTTCTATAGCGATTCAATGCTTTCAAAATATATACACATTAAATTACTACAAGCACGAATTAATGGAGACCTTGAACAGTGTTCATGACCTCGCATCTCTCCTTCACGCGCTCCACTAACTGCCTGACTGTCACAGGATTGTGCTCGCGCTCCGTTCGTCACACTGACACATTTTTTGAGCAGCTGATGTGTGATCTCTCCTTAGTACTCGTGGCCAGTAATGCTAAAGTGAAGTAGTTTTACTTTTCTGTAGTTTTTCAATGGCTCTCGGCATCTTACCGACGACATTACCCGAGCAGTCGAAAGCTGCGTATTTATTGCACGGAGGGAGCAGAAATGTAAGCGTCTAAAGCATACGCACAGTTCAACTGAATTATAAATGTGTTTTAACAATTACTGTTGTTGAACCGAATGTACAAAGGAAACTAACCACAGCATTAACAACAACCTTGAAATAAGAGCGCGATAAATGTGTTTTAACAATGTTGTTGAACCGAATGTACGAAGGAAACTGTTAAAATAACCACAGCATTAACAACAAGCTTGAAATAAGAGCGCGAGGTTTCTGATAATCAGATGCATGAAAGTAGCATTCGTTGCTATAGCAAACAGACATTGGGCACGTTTTCTTTCATAATCATCATTTGCCAATGGAGAGGAAAAGTTAAATACCATAGCATTTTATTTTATGAAAATTAGATAAAGGAAGTTTTCGCACTGAAAGAGAATTGATCTGGCGCTCATATAACTTATGACGTGCCAGGCTATATGCAGTGGCGGTTCTAGACCACAGTAACTGGGGGGGCCAGGCAGGCGCCACTTGCGCTTTTAGGGGGCACACTTTTAAAATTCATTTTAACCTACTTTCAGTATTATTAATTCAGTCATTTTTCACCATGTCATTTATCACTGCAATCTCTACAAGTAAGCTATAACAATTTAAACTCAAATGAATGTTTCATCATGTTTCATTTATCTGACAAATGATTTTGTATTGTAGTGTCAGTGGCGTCATGCTTGTCATGTGACACACAGCAGCCACAATAGCACTGTATAACTGATATAGGCTTATGTTTTATTTTTTATTTTATTCAAAATATTCCCAAACGTGTTAACTATATCATGAAATATCTCGATTCTCAAATATGTGTAAGTAAATGCATTTTGCACGGGATTAAGTTTTTTTTTGTCTATGTATGTTCCTAAAGGAATTGGGATCAAACAGAGCGTTTGGTTATATTTTTGAGAATACTTACTCAGAATATGGCTCTGACTGTTTTTTTTTTGTTTGTTTTTTTTGTCTTTTTTTTTCAAACAAATACAGAACAAAAGGATATATTCTAAAGAACAACCTATACACATAACAGACATAGACATACAGTGGTCACCAAATATAACTTATACTACATTCATGAGTATTCAGATTTTGATCAGATTCTGCCATACAAAGTTATGTTAAGGGTTACACATCTGACACAGTTTATGGATTAGGAGTCAAAATGATCTCCTGGGGGGGGGAGATCATTTTCATATAAAACTGCCATTTATATGAGATCAAACTCATATAAATGGCAAAACAGAGAGAGAGAGGGAAGGGAAAAAAAACACATAGGTCATCTACTAAATCTTTTCTTTTCTTCTCAACCACCTCCCCCAGTATGATGAGATTTTGGTAGATTGTTGTCTTAAGGAAAGGGTCAGCACTTCCATACTGTAGACATCATGTACAATTTCTTGCCATTCACATACAGATGGGGGATCTTCCTTAAGCCATTTCCTTGTAATGGCCTTCTTACTGGTTGCTAATAATATATTAAAGAGGTATATATCCTTCTTGGCTCTGACTGTTTTGATCTGTTTACTTAACTGCATATTTTCATTAAGCGCTCAGTTGAATGCTTCAGTGATTTTAGTGTTGTTTTTTTTTATTTCTTATTACAGTTTTCTATTTTTTTTTGAAAGAACAGTCTCATAGCATTAATTAAAAATCGTTTAATTGCAGTGTAATTGTATTTATGTAGGGCCCTATGATGTTCGTGATGCGGAAAACATAGACAGAATCGCAAAATCCAGTCATAAACATGAAATTTTTATGAAGTTTATTGATTTTTTTTTTATTGATAAAATTGTTACAATGTTAATAAATCATCCAGTATAAAATGGAAAACACTGAATTTAAGGAAAAGGATTCGTCTGAAAGAAGAAAGTCATATACACCTAGGATGCATCGGGGGTGAGTAAAAAACGCTGAAAATGAGTGTGAGATTGTTTACAGAATGCTGTTGTCACTGCTGAAAACTCCCATATATATAAATAATTATTAAAAAAAAAAAAAAATCCCAGCAGCCAGTAGGCCCCTCGGCCTCAGCCTGTTAAAGCCCATCTGTTAATGCAGCCCTGCCCCTGATTTAAGCCACCATGCTATCTGTCACATACAGGGCTGGATTGGTAATCGGGCATACCGGGCATTTTCCCGGTGGGCCGACGCACTTAAGGGGCCGACAAAATGT
>NW_015539891.1:176782-191136 GCF_001515605.1 Sinocyclocheilus anshuiensis | reverse complement strand
TATATATATATATATATATAAATAAATGGTGGTAGGCCGCCTGGACCAAAAAATGCCTGGGCCGATTTTTTGTCCCAGTCAAGCCCTGGTCACATATTACAATATTTTTAAATATTATTAGTTACACTTTACGATACCATACCATTAGTTAATATTTGTTCATGCGTTAACATAACATAAAATAACAATGGGAAATACATTTGTTACAGTATTTATTAATCTTTGTTAACATTACATAAAAATGTAAACTTTTGATTGTTAGTTCATGTTAGCTCAGGTCCATTAAATATTATGAACAGATGCACTTTTGATTTTAATAATGAATTACTAAAAGAGCGAATTAAGATTAAAGTTTTTCTCGGTCGCTTTGGCGCATTTCTCAGATCACAAGTGAAAATTTCAAAACTTCTTGTTCAACCTCCACATCACCTAGTCACTTGTGCACATCATAAAAGCAGTTTGTCATTCTTTTGAACAAATTACCAATGCTTTGGTATGTTCATGCAATTTATTATGTACAATTGTCTCGTGTGTCCTACATTACCAAGCGCTTATGTCATGTTAATCAAAATATATTATATTGGTTCTCTGTTGAATCATCTTACCCCCTACAAAACATTTAGTTTCTTTTTTTTGTAAATGTGTCCGGAATTAATGAATCTCAGGTAAATCTTGAATTTCACTAATGAAGGGAAATGTGAAGTGTTAGATCCACCAATAATCTCACAAACCTTCAATTGGCGAGCACATGTAGACATATATAGACTACACAGTGTTACAATTTCTGACAACTGAAGAACTAGCAAACAAACAGGGTCAACAGATGGGGAACAAAAACAGGAGTAAGGATGAATGGCAGAAGAGTAGGGAGGAAAAACAGAGGAAGAGGCCAAGGACATTGGCACATTTCCAATGAAATACGGCCCACTATTGTGGACCATGTTATCAGTCATGACCTTACAATGGCTAAGGTGGGTCAAAAGGTGGAGCCAAATATTGGGAGAACAACAGCATTCTCAATCATTAAAGCATTTTGTAGACAGAACATGTATTTTTTTAACAATGTGCACTGTACTGTAATACTGTACACTTAATGTAATGTTTCATATACATGGTTTGGACTGTCTTTTTTTGTATTTCAATGACAGTGTACTGTAATTTGTTATCAGACCACCTGTAAAAGCACTGTGAATCCTGTCTAGTATTTTGGAATCAATATTGCTCATACAGTAATGTGTACATTTGTACTTTTAAAATTTATATATGCCATACAGAAAAAGTGCAGCCTTTTTTTGTATTAAAATCATAGTTTCCATCAGGAAGTACTGACAGTAATGGTTAGATTGACAACACGGCTTAGCATTTTTGATCTTGATTGTGAACAATGAAACACTGACTTATTTTGATGGCACTGATATGTTCATTGACATGAAGTTATTTTTGATAGATGATCTAAGGGTTTTGAGAAAGCAATCCATTCTGTGGTGTTGTTTGTGCAAACCGATTCAAGAAATGCACCAAAGCAACTGAGAAAATTTGACAAAATGCAATACTGTTTACTTAAGTTATTATCTACTTTCCTTGATGACTTAACACATACTTGCAAAAACTGATATGGGAGAAATATTTCCAAGCTTCAATGCTATGACCTGGTAGATAAATAATAAATGAATTAATAATAATAATAATAAACTGTCAGGATATTTTGATTTGACTTCATCTCCCTAGAATAAAGTGACTGCTCTAGTGAACAAAAAACATACATCACACTAACCATTTAACATTAGATTTGTATTTTAAAACAGTGGATGTAAACATGACAAATGTTCATTATTGTTCATTTGGAGAACTGTTTTTATCAGCTGATAAATATGCAAATTGCCTGTTCATCTATAAACCTCTTTTCTGTTGTCTGAAATGATATCTTTTTGGAATTTAGAGCCATTCAGACAGAATTATGCAGTCCAGAATTATTGAAGACATGAACACTGAAGACATGGATCAATTACACCTTGAAATTCTATGAGATTATACATACACACACACACCATTCTCTCCATGGACTAATATTTTGCAAAAAACAAAATTACATATGCATCATATGCTCTTTCAAACAGATGTTAACCATTTTCAAGTTACTACCTAATAAAAGTTGACATTCATCATATGAATAAGAATGTGTCAGGCAGGAAGTGAGGTAAGAGAAGCGTCATGCTTTAAATGTAATCAATGCTATTATTTGTTGAATGCATTCATTGACCTGTTGAGGTAAACAGTGTTCTGAGGAATACAAGTGCTAGAATCACATTTGTCCTGCAGTAATGTCTCACTATAAAGAGATGCAAGATGAACAACTCAAGATACAGAGAAGCTGATCTTTTGAGCAGTTGTTTTCCAGCACCACATCGTCCTAGGCAGCAGCTTCTCCTCAGTGCTGAAGATGTCATTGATTCTGCTTCTTTGAGAGGTACCTGTTGGACAAGGAGATAAAATTATTAGGGTTGTAAAGATAATTGATTACACATTACACAATTATACAGAATTAATTACAAAATATGCTTGTTAATAAATTAGAACTAACCACAATTAGTCACATATCTTCATTTGCGAGACTTTTTAAAAAAAGACAAATTATTGTGGGAGACAAAGGTATTGAAGAGACAAAAAAAAGTGTTTAAGTGTTTATTCTAGTATCACTGATATACCAGTTTTCGTTAATAAATTGGGCCCCATACTTCTAATAATAATAAGGATTATTATTATTTTTTATTTATTTATTTATGTTTTCAAGGTTTCTGAGCATTTTGGTGTCCTTAACATGCTCAAAAACGTCTCAGGTTACGCATGTAACTATGGTTCCCCGAGAGGGAATGAGATGTTGCACCCTCTAGCAGACACTATGGGACTGCCGCCATCAGGACCGATGTCTGAAGCATGTGTGAAACAACTCCAATCCCCATGTAGCCTGGAAGTATAAGAGGGTGCCTACCGAATACGTCGTCAACTTAGTTGTCTGAAGGAGACGTGAAAACAGGCAAGCCCTAGGCATGGTGAGGGGACGCAGCATCTCATTCCCTCTAGGGGAACCATGGTAACATGCGTAACCTGAGACGTTCCCCTTCTAGGGAACTCGTGATGCATCCTCTAGCGAAAACTATGGGGAACGGAATGCCCACTAAGCCATGCCGCAGCACATGCCTGTTCACCTGGTGAGAGAGCACCAATGGAAGCGGCAGACATACCTTCCCTCAGAAAGGGGGCAAGTCACAGATGCCTCAGGCCACTAACATAACTGGGAAAAATGGGGAACCCAGCCAAGGGACATCCCATTAATCAAGCTAAGAACACAGCTATCCTCAGAAGGCTTTGTTATAATCAGCCAAAGCAGCATGCAGGGCCCAGGGGGAGCGCCAAAACTCCGTAGGAAGGAGGGCACAGCCCACCCCTACTTCCTGACTAAGCTTAAGGGGTAAGAGAGGTAGACCATCTGCTTAAAACACCAACAGGGGAGACAGCTAGAAAAGAGCTCAGGGGGCTTCCCACTTGAAAAACCCCGATGTGTGGTTGATTAGCCAGACATCATTAGTCCAGCCTCAGAGCCCGATGTAAGCAGTGGTCTAAAGACATGAGTGGCAATGCTACTCTTCTGATCCTGCCTATAATTCTCAGATTGAGATGGACATATATATATATATATATATATATGTCCAAAAGTTTTGGCAGTGCCATAAATTTTGTTTTGCAAAGTTTACTGCTTCAGTATTTGTAGATTATTTTTCCACGTTTCTATGGTATACTGAAAAACAATGATAAGCATATCATAAGTTTTAAAGGCTTTTATTGGCAAAAAAATATGAGTCAATATTTACAGTGTTGACCCTTGTTCTTCATAACCCCTCCAATTCGCTCTGGCATGCTGGATATTAGCTTCTGGGCCAAATCCTGACTGATGGTGATCCATTCTTGCCTTATTAGTTCTTGGAGTTGATCACAATTTGTGGGCTTCTGCTTGTCCACTCGCCTTTTGAGGACTGACCACAGGTTCAGTCATGTTTGCAGGTCATTTTGTGTCAGGATCAAAAACCAGTGAAATTTGTTTTTTTTGTGAAAAGTAAATTTTTTGGCCAATGAAGCTTTTAGCATATAATTAAAATGCATCTGATCACTCTACACAATAATCTAGAAACAATGTGAATGAACACCACAACAGCTTAAGCAGCAAACTTTGCAAAACACAAAATTTATGTCACTGCCAAAACTTTTATATATATATTTTATTTTATATATATATATATTAGGGATGTGCATCTCATGACTCAGGCCGATACGATACGCATCTCGATGCATAGTCAATGATACGATACATTAATGATACATATGAAGCAGGTACCGATGCGATACGATTCACCCCGTTACGATGCAGTGCGATCCGATTTCGATTTGATTCAACACAATGCGATTCGATGTTATTTCAAGTCAGGTTTTGGACTTTAATCCCAGTTTTTCCTCAGATCTCCGTGGTGTTGTGATGCATCATATTCACGCAGCAGCAGAGGTGATGAGAGCGCGCGCTTGAGAAACAGTTTAGAGAGGAGAAATCAATCTACATATAAAATATTGGTCACAGATTATTGGTCACTTTCTAAATAATAAAAGTATAGCGCATCCACTAGTAATTATATATAAATGAATTTGCAAGAATTAATGTTAAATATTTTTTTATAGGTTCATAATCAGGGTCTGCACTCAGTTTGTGATACTCCTGTTATACAGTATTTTAGAGTAAAAAGTAAGGATGCAACAATACAGTTAGCCCACGGTTCAATAAATACCTCAGTTTTTTTTTTAAATTTTTACCACAGTTTTTGGTTTAGTTCTTTTTTGCTATTTTTAAATGCTATTTAAAAAAAGTAGTATTATTTTTATGGATTGGCCATTATTTAGTGCTATGAACACATGTAATGTGTGTTTCATTCACACTGGACGCCTGAGGGCGCCCTCGCCAGAAAATCCACATATACATTATAGAAGAAATAGAACTCAGGACACTACAGAAAATCCCTAATATGGACAAAAACAGCCAGGTATAGCTGTAAATGAATGAAAGAAGACAGAAACGCTTTGAATGATGACATTCAAAAAGAACATTAAGATAATAAACACTGTACTGCAACAATGTTTATCTGTGTTCTTAAAACCACCTAGAGTATTTTAATAATTAAGTAACGTTATATTTATAATCCATGTTATAATACATCGTGTACACTTACTAAACAAAGAGTGACAGACAGTGACAGAGCAGAGCCAATTCATAAAAGAACAGCACACGTCCAGTATTGTGTGAGTGAAGGAAATCCGCTTGGGAGTGGAGAGATTTGTCCTCGCGCACATGGATCACGTGCCTACACATGCCAGGATCCGCCACTGCCAGATGCAGTTAGAAATTTACTAAAAACAAGCCTATCGCAAGACATCTGGTAGGGGGGGCACCTGGGGTAGACACGCCCCTGGTTATACACCAGGTTTTTTGCGTAGTTTAGAGTGACAAATCGTACCAGCGTACTTTGAGGTCAAAATGCGTATCCGATACGCAAAATGCATACAGGTTGGCGGGTCTGAATATTTCAGCGAAATTTATGTTTTAGTCAGAATTATTGTGCTCCTATTTAATTGAGCTCTGTCTGTTTGGGGCGCATGCGCCGGTGCTCGTTCACTGAAGTCTGTGAAGTTTAGCGGAGAATACCAAAGCAGAAGGCTCATGCACTTCTGACAGAAAAATTGAAATATTTCCATGGCTTTCTAACATTTACAGATGGAGAATATACCTGTGAAATGTAAGTTATGCATTCAGGAAGACAGCACATCTCAAACACATTAAACAGCGCGAGTAGCCTAGTGTCTCTGTCAGCGGCACATGCAGCCTTTCTGTCAGAGCATATGTCCAAGCCGCTTAAACTAATATGCGAAACCAAACTATAAACTGTCTTACCAGTTTTTAAAGGCCTTAATATGAAGCTTGTCACATGTTTAGAACAAAATTGGATTATGCACTTTCTCCGCAGCAGCTCAGCAGCTTTGTGTCCTCCGCTATATTTTCAAATGCGTTCGTATCAAACTACTGTATATCGATATAAACGGTATTGCCTCATATCAAATCGCTTATAAAGAAAATATCGATATATCGTACAAACTTGATATACCGCCCAGCCATAATGCAAAGTCTTGACAGTAGCATGTTTTGTAGTAGAAGCAAGGATAGATGTGCCAAACATTACATCCAGTTTGCTCTGTCTTGCAACCCACAAGATTTGGCTAATTTTAGAGCTCAGCATGTCAGTCTCCCAGTCCATCAATGTAGCCTCACGTTGCACAGCTCTGGCTGGATCTATTACAATGGGCTGAATACTTTTTATACATTCGCTTTGATGTACATGCGTCACACCATTTCCAGAAGAGATCTCCATTCCTACGTAACTGAAACTCTTGTGCTCTTCACATCCAACTTTAAAGGGGTCATCGGATGCCCATTTTCCACAAGTTGATATGATTCTTTAGGGTCTTAATGAAAAGTCTGTAACATAGTTTGGTTAAAATTTCTAAATGGTAGTGTAAAACAACACCATTTTTACCCTTTCAAAAACAGCTATGTCTACAGCACACTGTTTTATTGCATTCTGCTTAAATGCAAATGAGCTCTGCTCACCCCGCCCCTCTCTGATCTCTCTGATGTCACACAGACAGGCATCTGAGAACCGCTTGATTTGAGAAAGAGGAAATGATTTAACGAGACCAAAAAAAAAAAATCTCTGGGTGGATCTTTATCATTATAGGGAGGTTGTGTACAAGACACTGCCAACACACATTTCAGTTCAAACAGCTTGTAAAAGTGCATGTCGCATCTGATGACCCCTTTAAAAGCAGCTTTCAAATGTGGGATGGCCAAGGAGGAAAACGTTTTAGAACCTCCTCATAAAAAAGTTATCAACGTGAAAAGCAAGAACTCCAGTTAACTCACCACTGTCATCCAGCCAGTAGAACACAGCAGGGTCAATCGTTGACACATGGCCTCCTAGCTGCTGCATAGTATCCTTGACCTTGCTGTAACAGTACAGAGAAGCATCTGCCAAACCATACACACATTTGTTCAACTTCCACATGGTTCCATTGCACTGTGCTTCTGGAGGAGGATGAATGTAGACATTTCTATTCAACTCTCTTCCCTGCAGAAAAGCTGCTTTGATGTCTAAGGTGTTCAGCTGCCATTTCCTCTGACATATGACTGCCAAAACAATTCTTAGAGAATCTGAAGCACAAGTGGATGAGTCTTTAGGGAGGTCATTGACATTTGTTTCTTCAAATCCTTTTGCAACTAGCCTAGCCTTAGGCACTACACCATCAGGTGTCTCTTTACACCCATCTTGTGCTGATACATTTTTGACCATCATCTTCCAGCTCCTTGAACACATGGTTTATTTTCTAATTTTCTAGCTCAGTTTTCTTTGCTGCAACAAACGTTTCATCTTCAATAATGTACACCGCTTTCCTGGTGATTACTACTTGGTACATGTCTGGGGAAACAATCTGAAGGTCATCCACTTGCGTCAGGTCAGCTGAACCAGAATGCCTGCAACAATATTTTTCACATTATTCACTCACCGGTGATTTTTGCACACTATCAGTTTCACTGTCATCGTCAATTTCAGTAAGTTCTGGAGCCTGTAAAATAGTATTATCCTCACCCTTTTTATGTACTTCCTCCTGTACCAAGTGACTGTCATCTGTCTTTCAAAGCCTGGAATGATGCACATGAACAGAGGAACCTCTGTGCCTCACAAAAATCACTGCCCCATCTTGGCCAATGACGACACCTGGGCCTTTCCATTATGCACTGTCTACATGCTTGTGGTACACTTTGTCCCCAGTCTCATATCACTCTTCTGTTGGCGGCAATTGTCTGCGTAAGGCTCTTTAAATTCTTTCAGAGCATTCAGCCTCTGTAAATGCTCTTCTTGCAGCATGCAAAGCTGAAATGTGCTGTCCTACCCATGCACTCACACTGGTACCTTCAAAAGCTGGTGGCTTATCAGTAAGGACTGATGGCAGATTTGGATTTTGTCCAAACACAAGCTAATAGGGGCTAAATTCATGTACGTTGTGCATGGAATTTTTGCCATTGGTGCCCAATCTAGAGCAGTTTTCCAGTCTATTGTCTTTTTTAACATTCAGCAGTATTTCTGTGAGGGTCTGATTTTGTCTTTCTAAAAGACCATTACTCCAGGGACTATATGCTGCTGTGGTCTTTACCTCAATGTTGAACATTTCTGCTATGTCCCTCATTTCCTCATTGTTAAACTCTCCACCATTGTCACTAAACAGTCTTTTAGGTGGACCATGTATGCTGATCCAGCAATGAATGAAGTTCACAATTTCACTTGCCTTTTTTGTGGCCACAATGCTTTCAGTAGTAAACCGTGTGAAATTGTCAGTGACATGAAGATACCATACTCCTGCGTCCAGTTCATGCAGGTCCACAGCCACTGTTTCATTGTAACTTGAGGCCAAAAGCAGCCCCACAGCAGGTTTGGGTCTGCTGTATCCAACACGTTTCACAGCCGTCCACTATGTCCTTTAATATTATGGTGCATTTCTCATCAGAATTACCTGAAGAGGTCAGCAGCTTTTTCAGTCTTTCCACAGAGGCACGTCCAAACTGTTTATGCAGTTTCAATAGGGCTCTTTTTTTTTCTTTTGTAGTCATGTTCTCTGTCACTGTCAAAAGTTAATCTTCATGACACTTTTCAGTGTGACATGACAGGTCTTTATGCAGCAGGTTCACACAGTAATGTCCTGATGGGGTAAGTTCAAGGGTCACAGGATGCTTGAACATTATTGCTTTTTCATTCTAAAAAATTCAGTACAACTCCAGCTCTTTTTAATGAAGTTTTACTCCTTTAGCAAAGGGATATCTACGGAAGTCCTAAGAGGCCATGGATTATTAATATATTTTTCTTTCTTGTTTTCTCGTGATCTCGACATAACGAAGGTTGTTTCCTCGTGATCATGACTTAAAGGGATAGTTCACCCAAAAATGAAAATTAGCCCATTATTTACTCACCCTAGAACTATATGACTTCCTTCTTTCAGACGAATATTATTTTTCTCGTTTTTGAGGATTAACACGGTATGGGTGTTGCTTTATGGGGGAACAGTTACCTACGTCTATGTCATGAGTGATCAGAGAGGTTCTGCCAGGAACATCAGAAAAGAGCATGGGGTACTTATTAAACAGCTGGACAAGAGATTCCTTCTGATCTTGAGGCAAGTATGCAAGGTAATCATCAAGTTGATTTAATACTGTTGAATTTTGAAAATGTTCAGGCATTAATTCACCCACATCTGGATCATCTGAGGAGCAGAGAGCAGCAGGCACCACCACAGCAGGTTCAGCTGGCTCAGCTTCCTTGTTTAAAGGAACTTGTGTTTCACTTTTACTCACATACGACTTCAACATATTAATGTGACAAACTCTTTCTCCTGCGATCTGGAGTAGAAATTACATAATCAGTCTCACTCAACTTTTTCTCGACACTGTAGGGGCCAGCAAATCTAGCATGCAGTGCTGAGGACGGAACGGGGAGTAAAACAAACACTTGATCACCAGGCTGGAAGTGCGTTTAACAGACCTTCTGTCAAATCTCGACTTCATTTTAGACTGAGTATGCACAAGATGAGCTTTAGCAATGTCACAGGCACGATGCAGTCATTCACGGAAGTTACTGACATAGTCTAACAGGTTGGTGGCAAGTGGAGTTTTTGATATCAGCTGTTCTTGAAGGAGTTTTAGGGGTCCGCGAACTGTGTGACCAATCACAAGTTCAGATGGACTGAACCCTAATGATTCCTGGACAGCTTCTCGGACAGCAAACAGCAGCAAAGGCAGACCTTCTACCCAGTCTTTTCCTGTACTCACACAGTATGTACGGAGCATGGACTTGAGAGTCTGATGAAAACGTTCTAACGCCCCTTGCGACTCTGGGTGATAGGCGCTAGACATCTGATGAGAAACCCCCAACTCTTTCAAAACCTGAGCAAACAGCTTTGAGGTGAAGTTGGACCCTTGGTCAGTTTGAATGACCTTCGGTAGTCCAAACATGGAGCAGAACTTGATGATGTCATGAGTGATCACAGAGGTTCTGCCAGGAACATCAGAAAAGAGCATGGGGTACTTATTAAACAGCTGGACAAGAGATTCCTTCTGATCTTGAGGCAAGTATGCAAGGTAGTCATCAAGCTGATTTAATACTGTTGAATTTTGAAAAGGTTCAGGCATCAATTCACCCACATCTGGATCATCTACAGAGGAGCAAAGAGCAGCAGGCACCACCACAGCAGGTTCAGCCGACTCAGCTTCCTTGTTTCAAGTTTTTGACTTGGGCAAGGGTCCAACACAATCTAAGATCAAGCGTTCAAATGGCTCATTCATCACTGGTATAGGATGAAGAGGAGGGGAGGGAACAGTCTGGTTGGGCTTAACTGAGACTTGACAATCATGGCAAGCTCGGCAGTAACTCACTACACTGTTCCTCAATCCAGGCCAGTAGAAGTACTTTAAGATGCGCTTATACGTCTTAGTGATGCCAAGGTGACCAGACAAGGGATGCTCATGCGCCAGCTTCAGGACCTGGCGACAGTAAGCAGAAGGTAAGACAAGTTGATGTGCAGCTAACACGTCACCATTCACTTGTGGTCGCCATCGACGCAGGAGTACACCATCATCCCAATAATATGTAACTGGACCACCTGGTGCATTATCCAAACTGACAGCAGCATCCAGACAGAGCAAGAGAGATGGATCAGTTTTCTGAGCTGCAGCGAGGTCCTCCTTTCCAACTTTTAAGGAAGGTGCAGCTGAGTCAGAGTTAATCTTTTCACAAGAAGAGGAGATCTCAGGTTTAATGAGCAGTGTGCATTCTGAAATGTCTGACACAGGGTTCATAAATGAGTCAGTGAGGTTCACAACATCATCCCACTTCCGGGACTGTGCTCGAGTAATAATAGCACAGGTGGGAAAAACAGCAGGGAAATGAGCAGCAACATCTGGCTGTCCTGTCGCCTCAACCTCAGGCTTATCCACCACAATAGGACAAGGGAACACTTTACCTCCAGCCAGGTCATTTCCCAGGATGACGCTTACGCCCTCCATCGGCAGTTCAGTCCTTACTCCAATCCAAGCCGGACCTGTGACTAGATCGGATTTCAAGAAGACAGTATGCAAAGGCACTTTAACACAACCTAGTTCAATCCCTTGAACTAGTACATCCGCACCAGAGCACGTTTCAGGTGAGAAAGGCAAGACTCCCACTAAAATAAAGGACTGCGCAGCCCCCGTATCTCGGAGAATAGATACTGGTCGGCCAGGTGAGTCAGCTGAAAGAGACACAAACCCAGTTAACAGGAAGGGTTGGTAGCTGGAACTCTGGTGCTGTGGAAATGAGTAGTCAGAGACAGAACCAGCTTGAGCGAAAGCTACACTCTTGGATTTTTCAGCAGCAGACTTCTGTTTCCATGCTTTGCAGTTGGATATCAGGTGACCTGGATCTAAACAGTAAAAGCAGACACGCTTATGGTGTAGCGTCTGGACCAATCAGACACACCATTTTTCATTTGATTTAAATTCATTTTCTTATTAATTCATAGTTTAAGTGTTTATGTAGTTAATAAAGTCTTACTTGTATCACACTTGACGTTGTTCATTGTTTGCTCATAACCCTCATAGTCCCTAATCATGCAGATTTATGCTACATGCTCTGTGTAGTATTGTACAGTAAGAAAGTTATTTCCCTTAACCAGGAAATTAACGTTCTTAGAATTGACAGACAGTTGACCCTGAGAGGTCAAGTAAATACTTACAGGGGATCTAAATATTTATAATTAATTATAACTAGTTAAGATTAATTATTCCTATTTCCCCTTTGAGCTGATTTGCTACAGTGGCTTGAGCGATCCAGCATAAGCTTACCTTTCTCAGAGGAAAGAACAGGTGACATCACCCTCTCTGTCTGCTCATCTACAAAACTCTGGCGTCTAAACTGACGTGTAGAAGAGAATACTGACACAGTATATGGAACTCATCCGCTAACACTGCAGCTTCAGAGAGTGAATTTATCTTTTGCTCATTTAGGTGAACTACAATGTTCTCTGGAATACAATTTTTTAACTCTTCAAGCAAAATAAGTTCCTGCAGTTGATCAAGACTGGTAACTTTACTAGTTAAGCACCATTTTTCAAAGAGGGTTCTCTTTTCTCGTGCAAACGCAACAAAGGTTTGTTTGGCTGTTTTCGCTATACCTCGTAAACGCTGGCGATATGCTTTCAGGCACCAGTTCATATGCACGTAGCACCGCTGCTTTCACAACATCATAATCCAAGGACTGCCCTATTGGTAGCGCAGCACATACCTCTTGGGTATTTTTCTTGCTTACCCACAAAGTTACATTGAAGCAATAGACCCCACATATCCTTGGGCCAACCCAATTTTTCAGCAATACGCTCAAAGGCTATGAAGTAAGCATCTACCTCAGCTTCTCGAAAGGGAGGTACTAATTTAATATACTTTGCTACATCAAAGTTAACCTGAGCATCATTAGGAGTACCAAAATGAACAGTACTACTCTGTACCGGAACAGCAGTCAAGGGTGAGGAAGGTCTAGAGCATGGAGCTGGCACAGGCTTACGGCGTAAAGTCTCTGCCTCAATTGCTAAACTTTTAAGCTTAATATCTCGCTGAGCCTGTACTTCAATGGCACGGAGATGGATAACTTGAGTATCATGCTCCTGTTTTTTGATTGCTAGCTCAAGTTCTTTTAGCTTGATCGCTAATAAAGGATCCATGCTTGGTTCAATATCAAGGGGAAAAGCTGCAGCACTAGTTTCAGCCATTTCAGCTACCTCATTCCCCTCCTCTACCCCTTCACCGACGTCCATACGTCATCCGCCTGGAGCTGCTTCCGTGTACAACAGTGAGCGCAAAACAGTACTACTCTGTACCGGAACAGCAGTCAAGGGTGAGGAAGGTCTAGAGCATGGAGCTGGCACAGGCTTACGGCGTAAAGTCTCTGCCTCAATTGCTAAACTTTTAAGCTTAATATCTCGCTGAGCCTGTACTTCAATGGCACGGAGATGGATAACTTGAGTATCATGCTCCTGTTTTTTGATTGCTAGCTCAAGTTCTTTTAGCTTGATCGCTAATAAAGGATCCATGCTTGGTTCAATATCAAGGGGAAAAGCTGCAGCACTAGTTTCAGCCATTTCAGCTACCTCATTCCCCTCCTCTACCCCTTCACCGACGTCCATACGTCATCCGCCTGGAGCTGCTTCCGTGTACAACAGTGAGCGCAAGCTAGATTAAAGTGATTATTACGTTTTAAATATGGTTATTTTTCTTACAAAAACGCATAAATTCGCTACAGGAGGCCTTTGTTCACCCCCCGGAGCTGTGAGGCACTTTTTATTATGGATGGATGTGCTTTATTTCACTTCTTTTGGACTGATGCACTGCAACACCCACTGACTGCCATTAAACAGCTTGGAAGATCAAATACAATTTTTAATATAACTCCGACTGGATTCGTCTGAAAGAAGAAAGTCATATACACCTAGGATGCCTTGAGGGTGAGTAATTCATGGGCTAATTTTCATTTTTGGGTGAACTAACCCTTTAATGTTCTCGTGATCATGACATAACAAAAGTTACACAACTGCGCCAACAGGTGGCAGTACAGAACTGAATATAACTGATAGGGTGTTGTACTGTATATCCACTTTACTGTCCGCGTTTGGGACAGAATAAAGACCTTCCTCGTGAATGCTATAATTTGTGCAGTATTTTTCACTACTGATTTGAATTAATTCATAAATGTTAAATTCTTGAATCAATATGATTATTTTGTGTAGCGTTTAGTTCTTGCTAAATGCGTGACTCATCACAGTTTCGCCACCGCAATATTCCATGTCATAACTGCTTATTTAAACCAAGGTTGACGTCACTGTATTTTGTTTGCACCTGTATCTTTATTTGTGCATCTTTGAAGTACATGATTGTTAGTTAATAAGCGGGGATGTTGTGTTTATCTAGGATGTGCTTCAACAATGTATTTGTAATGTGAATCTTTTCCTTATTTTTTTATCTTGTTCATCATTAAATGTATATTGATAAGAAATGTGATTTATATGTAAAATGTATAGGCTAATTTAAATTAGTGATGTTCTACAGTGTTGTAATCTTTTGTATTTTCTAAATTTCTTCGTGGAAAACACACACACACACACACACACACACACACACACACACACAC
>NW_015539891.1:151188-173331 GCF_001515605.1 Sinocyclocheilus anshuiensis | reverse complement strand
CTAATTTAAAATAGTGATGTTCTACAGTGTTGTAATCTTTTGTATTTTCTAAATTTCTTCGTGGAAAACACACACACACACACACACACACACACACACACACACACACACACACACACACACACACACACACACACACACACACACACACACACACACACACACACACACACACACACACACACACACACACACACACACACACACTTTGTGGAAAACACACACACACACACACACACACACACACACACACACACACACACTCTTTTCAAACAACATCCCAAGCTTGTAACACACATGATATCAGTCACAGCATATCCTACATCACTACTAAAAATGACAAATTATATATAATTTTATTTAAAATAAAAGGTGAGTTGAATCCAAGCAGCTCTAAAAGATTTTAGAATAGTTCTCTGCATCCTTCTGAAGTCGCTCCGCCTGTGTTTGCAGTGTTGCTTTGGCCATTTAAACATGTTAATTACACAAACAAAATTACACGACAGGGAAGTCGTGGCCTAATGGTTAGAGAGTCGGACTCGTAACCCAAAGGCGAGTTCGAGTCTCAAGTCCGGCAGAAATTGTAGGTGGGGGGAGTGAATGTACAGCGCTCTCTTCCACCTTCAATACCACGACTGAGGTGCCCTTGAGCAAGGCACCGAACCCCCAACTGTTCCCCGGGGCGCCGTAGCATAAATGGCTGCCCACTGCTCCGGGTGTGTGCTCACGGTGTGTGTGTGTTCACTGCTGTGTGTGTGCACTTAGGATGGGTTAAATGCAGAGCACTAATTCCTAGTATGGGTAACCATACTTGGCCACATGTCACGTCACTCTTTAAAAAAAAAAAAATGTCATCATACTGTCTCTGGAAAAAATATCAACAGTGATTGATTAGCCTTTATTTGTAAATGTATTTATGTATTGTAGACGTTATTACTAAGCGAAGCACAATTTGCTGAAATACCCATAACATAGGCCTATCTGTTGATCAGATGTGTGTGGAGTTTATTACTATAGCAACAGTAGATCAAACAAATCAAACAATCATTGTAAAAAAACAACAACAACTTTCGTTATGTTGAGATAACAAGAAAATATTAAGTCGTGACAACGAGAAAACAACTTTCCTTATGTCGAGATCACAAGAAAATTAAGTCGTGATCATGAGAAAACAACTGTCGTTATGTTGAGATAACTAGAAAATATTAAGTCGTGACAACGAGAAAACAACTTTCCTTATGTCGAGATCACAAGAAAATTAAGTCGTGATCATGAGAAAACAACTGTCGTTATGTTGAGATAACTAGAAAATATTAAGTCGTGACAACGAGAAAACAACTTTCCTTATGTCGAGATCACAAGAAAATTAAGTCGCGATCATGAGAAAACAAGAAATACAAATATTAATAATCCATGGCCTCTTAGGACTTCTGTAGATATCTGCTGGAATTACTTCAGTCTCTATGTGGCATTTAGTCTGTCCGATTATGGCTGGAATTTTTAATTTCTGTGCTGAGTGCACAACTCTTTGTCGTCAAACTTGAAAGCTTTTGCACTGTCTATGCACATTTGTTTTTGCTCTGCTGGTTTTAATCCACTAACATAATGATCAAGCCATTTCTGTCCACACACTGTTTTGGTGCATGCTGTATCAATAACTGCTGTCCCAAGTGATTCGACCATGAATATTGCATCTTCGATTGTTTTTGTGGATGTGACTTATTCTCTTTCTTACTGAAATCTGTGAAATATGCAGAATCATCCTTAATGTGACTTTCATGAACGTGGTTTTCGCCAAAAATTTGTTTTAGAGCAGATTTCATGTCAGAGAAAGTCAGAGTAGAACAAGCAGTAAATGCTAACTATTTGTCTTTTAACATCAAGGCCCACAGTGTCTGGAAGTATCATACCAAAATGACGTAGCTTGTTATATTTGCGATCAAACTCGATGATATAATCAGTCATCACAACTCCATGCTCTCTGGTGATCCGATCGAACTCCGTATGTGCGTCATATTGGCAATCTCTTTCCTCCTTTAAAAACACAGAGTCCAAAATGTCTAGAATTTTTTTCATACCATCATCCTTGTTCAAATCATCTGCGGGTATTTTCAGAGTGGTATCTCTTGCTCTCCCTGTTGGCAACAATGCAACATCCAGGGCTTGTTTCTTGCCTTCCAGTTCAGTAATGCGCATCCACATTTCCACCTAATTTTTCCAACTCTCATATGACTTCTTTTCATCAAACTATGGGGGGACCTTGAAGTTTCCAGCAGCTATCCTCTGCTACCAGTGTTAATCCATAATAATAACAAACAAAGATATCCCGTTCGTCTCCTTTATTTCAGTGCCTCACAACAACTTAAGGAAAAACATGAACACTCTCTTTATGCCAAAAACTTCTGTGCCCCCTAGTGGACACAGAGCAAACTCAACTTAACACCAGCCCCCTCAGAAGTTTTAGAGGAAGACTTGGGACGGCAGGGAATGAACTTCCTGAAGGCAGCGGACTGCGCCTTCGCCTCCCTGAACTTCTCGACCACCGCCTCAACGGAAGTGCCGAAAAGCCCGGAAGGCGAAAGCGGAGCATCAAGAACAAAGGCTTTCTCCTTCCTCCCGATGTCTGTGAGATTTATCCACAAATGATTCTAAGTAGCCACCAATGCTGCCATTGCAGACCCAATGCTTAGTGGTGAAGAGCCAAGTCTGTGGTGAGGCGCAGTTCCTCAATTGCCTCAGGAGACAAACCCTTGCCCTCATCTAGGTCTTTAAGCAAGTTAGCCTATTGTGTGCAAGGCTCCACCAGCTTGACCCGCCGCCACATATGGCCAATGGCAGGGCGCCATTCAGATGCGGTCTGGATTGCAGAGCAGGAGTCTTTAAAGAAGACAACTCACCCTGGGAGACATAGATGGCAATCTTCTCCTCTACAGGAGCCATCTTCACATAATTGTGCTCAGCCACACCCTCAACATTAGCGTAATCTGCATGCTGAAAAAGATGCAGCCGAGCCGAATATGGTCTATCCCACGATCTCACTAATTCTGTGTGGAGGTCGGGAAGAAAAGGGAGACTCCTGGGGGAGGGGAGGGGAGGTTATGACCAGCCAGAAAGCGCTCGCCCAATCTGCCACAGGTGGGCTTCTGCCTTTCACGTGACCAGACTAAATCGAGCCTCTTAGTGGCACGCGCCATTACCTCAAGCATTTTCCGGTATGCGGGGCTGGAGTTAGGTTGGGAAGATTCAGTGCTCACACTTTCATCGACAACCACATCCACATCCTCACTTTCACTAAATGAGCCCAATAAAGTGCTATCCGCACGATCAGATAACCCAAGAGAAAAAGCATGTTTATCCCACCGAGTGCTCGAGCTTGCAGCAGAAGCTCGACCTACAAACCCCACAATCTGAGTCTTCACTGTGCATTTGAGGCAGTGGGACCCTAACCACGAGACGCAGACACTTGTCCCTCATCCCTCGAGAAGAGGTACAAATGCGAACAAAGCTATTTCATTGAGAATTTCTCACAATGAGCACATTGAGAGCCGACGGGTGTCAGAAACCTCGGACATGGAGGCACACACTTTCTAAAACGCTCACTTGCCTTTGTTTTCTCCATAACGTCTTCACACATACTGACAAAAAAAACAAAAAAAACGTCTCCTAAGACAAACAAAAGTTGGTGACGTATTCGGCAGGTGCCCTCTTATACTTCCGGGCGCCTGTCTGTGACGTCACGGGTTATGTGGGCCGATGGGATTGGAGTTATTTCACACGTGCTTCAGACACCGGTCCTGCTGGCGGCAGTCCCATAGTGTTTGCTAGAGCAGTGGTTACCAAACTTTTTGAAAGCATGGCACCACATTGTAGTGTTTTTTTCCCACGGCACCCCAACTCAATTAAACTAAATGTACACGTGTAGGCCTACATATATTAAATTAAATCCAGATGAGCAAACAACAAATGAAGCAAAAACAGCAGCATGAATTTATTATGAATGTATCACAACAGACATAATATGAGGTGAAACAACCCATTCAAATGAACCATCTGTCTTTTACAACTGGATGACACATGTCAACAGACTGATTTGAACCATTTACTGTATGTGGGAATCATTGGAACAAAACACATTTAAAGACTGATAGTTAACTCTCTAAATAATAGTAAACGGCTCAAATTAATTTTTTTCTTTAGTTTCTCATTTGATTTGTTCAAACCTGACCGTATAACTTAAAAAAACGGCAACAGCACATTGATGGCGCATTTTGAGATACAGTGGGTACGGAAAGTATTCAGACCCCCTTCATTCTTTTTTAATAAATCTGCAAAAATGTCAACAATTCTGTTTTTTTCTGTCAATATGGGGTGCTGTGTGTACATTAATGAGGAAAAAAAATTAACTTAAATGATTTTAGCAAACGGCTGCAATATAACAAAGAGTGAAAAATTGAAGGGGGTCTGAATACTTTCCGTACCCACTGTAGATGGGTATAATTTAGGGTTGTGACGGTGAGGAAAAGAGGGGGGTAGTTTCCCCCCTTTTCCTGGCTTTCCTTCCGTTTTAAATAGCTTGCGCATTTTTCTTTTATTTTCAAATTAGTGCCAATTCCGTGTGAAGCAGTTGTTTGTTTTTAGTTCGTTTGAGTTTTCCCTCTTTTCCTTACTTTCCTTCGCTTTTAAATAGCTTAAAAGCGCCGTGCAAATGTTACTTTCACTTTCAAATTAGCGGCAATTCCGCGTCAGTTGCTTGAATTAAATTCAAGCAACAACAAAATATAACGTAGAACATAGAACTTTTATTAACAAAACGAATAAAAATACACCATGCTATTTGCCTAATATAAAATAACAAATAACTTACACAAAGTTTAGGTAGCCTATACTGAAAATCATTAAACACTGTGGAACCAAATAAATAAGAAACGCTACGTTTATTAGCAAAACAAATAAGATTGGAGACACGGCATGGCCTACTTGATGTAAAAAACAACAACAAAAAAACAGTTTAAATCAATTTAAATCAGCAAACACTGTGGAACCAAGTAAATAAGAATCTAATGTTTAAAAAAACTTCCAATATCACCTTAGATAAATGGCAGAAGTCAACAGTGACCAAAGAGTTTCTATAGTTTTCCCTATTTAAAACTTGACTCTTCTGTAGTTACATCATGTACTAAGACCGACGGAAAATGAAAAGTTGCGATTTTCTAGGCTGATATGGCTAGGAACTATACTCTCATTCCGGCATAATTATCATGGAACTTTGCTGCCATACCATGGGTGCAGCAGGCGCAATAATATTACGCAGTGCCTGAAAATAGGCTAACTTCCGTCATTGTAACCAACGTGACCACCTGCTTGCACAGTTTTTGAAAATAGGCTCTGTTTAACTCTAGGGGAGTTGGAAAATGAGCCTATTTTCAAAAATAGTGGAGTGTTCCTTTAAATCATGCTACCATGGCAATGTGCCAAACGTTAATATTCTTTCTGGGAATTTTTGAGGCTCTTACCAAACTCGGTACATATATTGTTCTCATCGAGGCGACAACTTTCTCATTCAAATCAGACCAACAGGAAGTCAGCAACTTTGGTTTGAATGTGGATTTTTTGAAAATTGCAGACTCTGATTTTTTTTAACTATTGAAGCAGTTCACACCAATGTTTGTCAATATGATGCCATGGCATTAGCCGCTTTTCCACTATCGGGCCAGTGCGAACCAGTGCTTTCAATGGGCCGGGTGGGGATAATAGCCTCAGACCTGCAGCACCGAAACCAAACTCAAGCTGCGTTTCCACCGTCGGGCCAGATGCTCTGCAGCGCTTGACTAAAACCCGCCCTTTACACACCTCTCTGGAACAACGTCACGCAACCCCATCATTTCACCAACAATGAGAAGGTTTATCAGAAAACTAATCCAAAATAAATCACTGGAACTAGCGAGATCACAAAGCGAACATGATAAAAGCGGCCATTTGTATGCATTTTTTGTTGTTTACTTAAAGATTTAAAACCAAAGCATCGTTTTACCAGTTTTACAATAATAAGTGATACATTGATCATAATTAATTCATTTAAAGGATTGAAAATTAGTCACACAGTTATTTCACAAAGAGGACAGAAACTTATTCAGTCACGTTTGTTTCTGTTTATTTGCAGTCACAGACAGTATACATCACATTTAGAAAGAATGATCATTTCTATAATTTTTCCATCAAAAATACGACCTGAGTAGCTTTAGCACTCTCTCCAGTACCAATACATGGTTATATTTTCAGTCAGAGAAACAGGGAGCTCCCAAACAAAAACTATGATTATGATATATTTTATGACATAAATAAATACATAAATAAATACACGATTTTGATAGCCTATATGATTTGTCTGATTTCTTCAAGCGGTCGTAATACGTTAAGTCAATATTGGCAAACTTTGCGCAAGAGTTATGCGGATGAACGTCTTAACCTCAGTCAATTATAAGTCAGTCAATATATATCAATTATTGAAAGCCAAAAAGTAAAAACTGATGGCGCTTTCAGCATCTGACATTAACGGCGCATATCCTCTCAGACGACAAGAGACAAATCTACTTCAACATATGCTGATAATGTCATATAACTGTCTTGAATTATTCCCTTCATATTTCTCTTGTGGCCCGTAAATAGTGAAAAAACCAAAGAATGTATTTTGCATTAAACGTTTTAAAGTCGTTGCTTGAAATAAAGCTTCTCTTAATTTTCATTGATGACTGCAGTGTAAATAATTTTAATTATAGGCCTATAATTCATTGTATAAATTAATAGACCTGTTTTAAAAGACCTTTTTAAAGACATTTTCAATGAGGAGTATGATAATAGCCTAATCTTTTATTATCCTCACAGCGCGTCAGTTATGTAAAGAGCCCCTAAAAGGACCTTTGCAAAAATAAAAAATACACAGACTTTCGCGTAATGTATCTCATGCGCACGCGAAAGTTTCTCGTGCGCACGAGAAACGTTTCACGAGCTCAAGGCTGATTTATACTCGACGCATCCGCAAGTTGGCTTGGGTGCACATGGCAAATATGACATCATCGCGGTGTTGGCGGAAGTTCGCGCGTGGCAGTGTACACGGCATTTTTTGGAACTTACCGCACAGCTCCGCATCTGAAGATGCACGAGTTCAGGGCGGTTCTAGCCGAACATGCACGTCTGTTCCGGCATTTGTGTGAAACAGAAGCAGTTTGATGTGAAGTTCAAACTCCATCAGGTGCTTTTTGATGCTTTGACGGAAAACAATGCATAGTTTTTTTGCATAGTTTGTCCAAGGCTTTTTATTTGAAGTACATTTTATTTTTATTGTATAAAAATAGAATTAGAATTAATTTAGATATTATTTATACACTATTTGCTTAAAGTTGTCTTGTGTCTAATACGAAATAATGCCAATAGTTTAAGATTGTTTTAATCAGTTTGTACATAAAAAAAATATTAATTCATCAAATCATTCATCATGTGAGAAGTCTTGTACCAGCAAATTATATCTTTTCACCGGTGATTCCCGATGGTTTTAGAGGACAATTACTCGTCCCACCCTGTCGTTTCAAAGAATAGTACAACGGCGAACGCGACAAGTATAAAAGCCTCGTCCGTTTGGGAAGGTGTGCGCACAGTCAGCGGAAGCTCGCGGAGCGGAGCCAGGCGAAAGTATAAATCCCGCTTCACGCGTTACAGTTTCCAGTTTCTGGTTCTGGTTTCTGGTTACAGTTTCATTCTCTGCCATCTTACAACAAAGAAAACAAAAGCATGGAATATGTAGTATGGCATTATTTTACTGTAAAATGTCGAGAGTGCACTGTTGTAGCACGAAAGTACATTGCTATGATGCGCGAGTATCAAAGTGTGCCCGTGTGCGCGCTCAAACTGTGTCCTTTGCACTCGCAAATCTCTCCGTGCTCTTGCACTAAAAACAGTGCTTGAAGTGGGAAAAAAAGAAGTGCTGGTACTCAACCCTTACTCAACTTAATTTTCACAATTCCCAATGTATGTATATAATGCCGAAAGAAAGAAAGAAAATTGTTTAGAGCATTTTTAATATGAATAAGCACCAGTTAAGCTGCGATACCAAACAGCACCACAGGGAGATTTAGATTCCGCCAAAAGACCACTAAACCTGCTGCCTTAACCTGACTGTACATGCTACTATATGGATCCATGCAGAATAACTAAACCACTGACCAGCATAATCTAAACCACCTTCAGTCGGCATTCATTATAAAACACTCGTGCTTTTAAGCCAAATACACGGTGAAAAGAATAATTTACTGCCATCTGGACGTGAGTCACTATTCTCTCTGCCATCTTTGATGAAATCGTCCGTGTTTTCTCTGCATTAGCGATGTTTTGAACTTATTACTTATTACTAATGCATTCCCTTACTGGATCCTTGAACTTTCCAGAAGTTTACCGATTTCAAATTACCTCCTGGGTAGTGTGCTTTATAGTGTCATTTCTAATCACCATGTGAACAACATGTCAGAAGTCCTATTTCAAGCACTGACTAGAAATGAATTATTTTCGCACCTGAGAGTGAATTTACAGTTACATGACAGTTACAGATAACTACATTGTCTGCAAATTCATTAAACCCATATAATATAACAATGTTATGACAAATATGAGAAATTCATTATGGTAGTATACATTCCACATTTTAATTATTTAGGAAATAGTGCATCTGACCCTTGATCTAAATAGTTCTGTCTTAAATCAGATGTTGTTGTATATATATTTCAACACAAGTACACAAGACATATATGACCACTTGAACCGAATCATATACTTTTTTTGTTCATTTAGATATATCGCTCAGAGAGGTTTGACCAACCAGTTAGACAGACTAGGTTATTTATTTGTACAAATCATCCAAGCACCCCAATCCCAGCCATTTCTAATATACATTTGATTAATATGACTAAATGTTATTAAATTGTAAAGAAATTTCAGCTCCATCTTTGATTGTCAAAGGAATTCCAGGTGCAGTTCCCTCTCAGCCAATTAGATTTCATGTAGCATTTTCATCGGTCAGTCGTGGAAGTCTGATTTGTAGATAACTTTTGACAAGGTTTAGCCCAGGTGCGAAAATAATTATTTTTCAGCGCACAGGACACAGTTTGAGCGCTCACACACGCACACTTTGAGCGAGAGAAGAGATTCGCAATTGCAACGGACACGTTTTAAGTGTGCAAACACTCTTCTGGGTGAGAGCAGCGTATATCTAAGAGCGTGCATCCGGTTTTGTGCGTGAGCAAAGGAAATCCTTGTGCGAGTGGAGAGATCCGCGCATCATATTAATGTACTTTCGCGCTACAACAGTGCCCTCTCGACATTTGTCAGTAAAATAATGCTAATATAAAATACCTACACCTGAAAATTGAAAAGTTTCTTGTGAGCACGCAAAACGTTTCTCGTGAGCACGCAAAACATTTCTTGTGAGCATGCGATAGTTTCTCGTGAGCACGCAAAACGTTTCTCGTGCACCATGTAACGCGGCCACTCCCACCTCCTTGGGGCACTGGATCCAGAGCCGCTCTGACTGGATCCAAAGAGCGAGTGCTACTTCCAGCCCTATTTCTCCTACCCCGGCTGCCGCTACACCACTGCCTCAAGCCCGAGCTGGCCGTTGGCCTCGAGGAAGCCCTGACGAGGCACGATCAAGCTCCAGAAGTGACAGTGGAAACGCGAGTGGCCCTGGCATGCACTAGCACACCCGCTTTTGACCCAACAATGGAAATGCGGTTATTGAGGATCCTAAATGGGTAAATAAATGGTGTTTTCAGACATAATTACTTACTTTTATTAGGTATTGCATTTGGAAATATAATTAGATGTTATCAAATTCTAAATTTTGTTACTGTTTATACCATTTCTTTTCCAAATGTTGAATCTTCTCACTTAACTCGTAAGTGATATCTAACTGAGTCTTTGACCTCACTTTGTCTGTGTGTTACAATAACACCATTTCGTTTGTATGTGTGTACATGGGTATGTGTGTTTACACTGTTGATTTTTATTTTTTTTTATTTTTTAGAGTTTAGCACCAAGTGCATCTAAAATAATCAATATCATAGCATTCCGAAAAAGTTAAAATATAAATAAATAAAAAATAAAATAAAAGCATAAACGTTTTTGGTCGCTAACAACTAAAGACTAACAGAGGGTTTAATGCATCTGCCTCCCGTGCATTGTCTTCCTAAAGCAACCGGAGTGGCCATGTCAGAGATGCTTGGGCCAGTCATTGCTGCTATATTTTTAATAAGATTTTATTGATTTATTTTTTTCATGTCTATAGTTTTATGAGTTTTAGTTTTTAGTTTAAGTATTTTTAGTTATTTTAGTACTTCACCTTAAACTAAATGAAAATGAAAACATTTGCCTTGGCAACTAGCTAAAGTAAAGTAAGTTTTTTTTTAAAATAATATTATGTATTTATTTTTTTTATTTTTTTCAGCTAAGATTTGTTTTATTTCACGTAGTCTTAAAATCAGCACTCTACATCTCTCCTCATTTCTCAAATCTCATTTGTAGCTTTCATTTTCTATTGCTGTGAATCAGTATTAAAGTGAATATAGTATTTTATTCATTTTACCTTTCCCAGTGCTTGTGGTTGAGACCTGAGAAGTCATCGAGTTTAGCAATCTCCTTCAGATACAGAGACAACTTGTAGAGTTCTTTGTCTTTCTCACGGTTTAAGTGTGCCTTCATGAATGGTCTGATCTGTGACCAATACAGAATGACAGAAACAATTAATTGACACAACATTAGTGGTGGGAGAAGAAAAAAAATTGTTGCATCATGATTTTTTTTTAACGATTCTAGAATGATTTTGAAGAATTGATATGTTTAGATCTTCACTACAGCTGGCACATATATAAGAGCAAAACAATATTCTTCTTGCTGTCAATTATCTTGTGAACAAGCATTTAAACTTCCATAAAATTTGGAAAGGTTGAAGCGAATCACTACGGGTTCATTGCACAGGATATGTGCTGTGAGAAACTTGCGCTTTTGCTCAATGTTGCAATGATTGTAAGTTTTGAAGCTACACTATGAAACAAAAGTGTATATATATGTATATACAGTGCTCCTTGAAAGTTTGTGAACCCCTTACATTTCCACTTTTGAAAACACCTCTGAACAGATGGACTCTAATTTCACCCTCAAATTAACAGCTGATCATAGAGATTCACGCACAGAAATGTAACACTTGGTCATTTTTCTCAATAAATAAATGACAAAGAATTTTTTTTTGTCTCATTTGTTTGATTGGATTCTCTTTGTCTACTTTCAGGACTTGTAAGAAAATCTGATGATGAATTGGCATAAATCTAGCACATGCACTTACTTGCCGGCAACCAGCCAAAATAAAAGCGTGCTAATTTTAAGTTAGAAAATTATGGAAATTCATATATTAAAAAAAGTAAATGTTAGCATTTTATTTTTAAGTTTACTATAATATTATTTTTATAATATAAATTATTTTATTTAATACTCCCTTTTTATTTTAAAATATAATCGTATTATCACATTTTATTATTTTATATAAAAAAAACTAAAATAAAGTGCAATAATATTATTATCACAATTATTCATTTATTTTTTGTATAGTTATATTTATTGGGTCACACTATGTGCAGTGTGAGGACCAAACCAAATCTCCAGGTACTCTTATGAGAACCAGGCTGCAAAACTTGTGCACCCCTGTGCGTTTATATATATATAGTGTGATATATTATAATTTAAAATAACTGTTTTTGTTTTTAATGTATTTGAAAACATTTAATTTATTACTGTGATGAAAAGCTGAATTTTCAGCAACCATTACTCCAGTCTTCAGCATTACATGATCCTTCAGAAATAATTCTGCTGAACTGGTGTTCAAGTAACATTTCTTCTTATCAATTTTAAAAGCAGTTTTGCTGCTTCATATTTTTGTGGAAACCGATATGCAGTTTTTAGGATTCTCTGATGATTAGAAAGTAAAAAAAATAAAATAATAATATATATAAAAAAACATTTATCTGTAATACATTTATTTGTAATGCCTCCTTGGCTCAGTAAAAGTACTAATTTATTTATAGATTTAATATTAAGATTTAATATTACTGCAGAATAATAAATAAGAAAAAATGTAGATTAAGAATCAATTTAGAATTGGATTGTGATTCCCAGAATCAGATTGGTTCATGAGGCGCCAAAAAAATCTTAATTAATTCCCTATTTAAATCAGAAATTAAGTGTAAACATCGACTCTAGCATACCTTCAGTCCATTCTGTGGATTCATGAGAAAGCAAATGGCTGCAATATAACAAAGAGTGAAAAATGTAAGGGGGTCTGAATACTTTCCGTACCCACTGTATATAGTGTGATATATTATAATTTAAAATAACTGTTTTTGTTTTTAATGTATTTGAAAACATTTAATTTATTACTGTGATGAAAAGCTGAATTTTCAGCAACCATTACTCCAGTCTTCAGCATTACATGATCCTTCAGAAATAATTCTGCTGAACTGGTGTTCAAGTAACATTTCTTCTTATCAATTTTAAAAGCAGTTTTGCTGCTTCATATTTTTGTGGAAACCGATATGCAGTTTTTAGGATTCTCTGATGATTAGAAAGTAAAAAAAATAAAATAATAATATATATAAAAAAACATTTATCTGTAATACATTTATTTGTAATGCCTCCTTGGCTCAGTAAAAGTACTAATTTATTTATAGATTTAATATTAAGATTTAATATTACTGCAGAATAATAAATAAGAAAAAATGTAGATTAAGAATCAATTTAGAATTGGATTGTGATTCCCAGAATCAGATTGGTTCATGAGGCGCCAAAAAAATCTTAATTAATTCCCTATTTAAATCAGAAATTAAGTGTAAACATCGACTCTAGCATACCTTCAGTCCATTCTGTGGATTCATGAGAAAGTTTCTTCCGATGTCATCAAACATAATTGTGTTCTTCCTGTTGTAGAACTCACTATATTTACCCCATATGACTCCTAAAGGCTTCACCTGAAACATTATAAGTACACATTATGCACTAATAATACACTGGGGTTTAAAAGACAATTAATATTAATTTATACTATTGATTTAACTGCACTGCCACTATCGGACGAGAACAAAATTTGAAATTAATTGAGCTGGAACTGCAACATTGACACTGTTATTGAACTGAACTAAATTAATATTGAACTGACTTATAATGACTGACTGAATGATGAGACTATTGCCTTCTGTAAAGCTGATTATTGCTGAATTAAAATACATTTCATAATTGATTAATTTTGCAACATGGACAGTGTTAAAAACTGAACTAAATTGAGCTGAATAATGACACTAGTGTCTTTGTAGAGCTGCATTAGAGTTTAAATTTAATTTGTTTTATAATTGATGAATTTTACATCAAGTTATTTTCATGTTTATTGTGATGTTGCTTTGAAACAACATGTACTTTATAAACAATTTATACACTATAACTCTAAATAAATGTGACTTGACAGAGACAATGATGTGTTGTTTTTTTACTAGAATGTCTGACCTCTACGACTCCTCTTTTAGGTGTGTGCACAGTGATCATAGCTGCACCGTCCAATATGAAGGTGATCTTATAGTTTGGGTTGTCCGTCACCCCCAGTTCCTAAAAAAAAAAAAAAACACTTTCGTTCTATATTAATATTAACATATACATAAGTAAAAATACAAACACACACACACACAAATATATATATATATATAACATACATAAATGCATTTAACTGTGAACGCAGTAGGCTAAGCACACGCACCATTCCCACATTCGCGCCCGCGCCGTCAAATCATATTTGCGGCTGACTGCAAATGATCATAATCAGCAATCCGGCACAGAGAAAAGAAAAAGAAAATTAAAGGTGACATATCATGAAAATCTGACTTTTCCAGGTTTTAAGTGCTATAATCTGGTCCCCTGTGCATCTACCAACCAAGGAAATGTGAAAAAGATTAACCCAGGAACTTTGTTTTGGTAAGCCTTTTTCTGCAAGCGTCTGAGAAAATGAGTGCGTCCGATTTCGCTCTCTTGGTGATGTGGCAAAGGGATCTCATTATAATATTACCGCCCCTTAATCTGTAAGTTTCCACCCACGGCGCCGTCATTTTGATTTCGCAAGCGAAAACGGTGTACCAGCTCTAATGCCTTGGCGAAAGTTAGAGCAAAACATGCTAACTGTTCTTTCTTTGGCTGCACAAACAAGCATAGAACACTATTTAGAGTCCCAGCCTCAGAGGAGACAAGAGAGCAGTGGATTTATTGATTTATTTACTGTATTGCTGCTGCCACACAGATCTAAAATAAACAATAAAACATTTATTTCCCAGCTGTTTACCTTCACAGACATAACCGACTGTTTTTGTAACTCATGTGTGTTTTTAACGTAAACTTGTGTGTGAATGAGAACTTAGTTTAGTACTCATATGCTCAGACATATTATGCCCCTTTTTACAATAAGTAATACAAGTCTCAGGTGTCCCCAGAATGTGTCTGTGAAGTTTCAGCTCAGAATACTCCACAGATCATTTATTATATAATTTTGAAAATGCCTATTTTGAGTGGAAGCAGAAACACGCTGTTTTTCGTTTAAATGTGAGATAGCTAGTTATAATGGTAATTAAACAAAGTTTTGCTCACTCAGTGTATTTTTTATTTTACAGTTGGGTAATTTTGTTGCAGTAGCACGAGATAGCTTGATTTAAAACTTTGAATTGAATAAAAAATGACAAGGAGGCTAAGCAGTTAATAATAAAATAAGAACAAATAAAGAAATTACTAATGATAGCACAAATGAAATAAATTGCTTTTTAGTTTTTCAGGTCTAACACACGGTAGGGCTATTAATAGATTTTTTTTTTTACCAATTATCCAAATAATGTTTAATCCTAGAAATCTATTATTATCATCAGAGGACGCGTGAGCATAACGGTTAGCAGATCAATGAATGAGAGGGCAGCGTTACCAGAGTTGCCCATTTACCACACCTTGTTACAACACAGCAGGGCTATTGCAAACAGAAACAATACTGTACTACATAGATGTTTCCTGTCAGCTTGATTTTTGAGTGGACTTTGCTGTTCCGATGAGCATGAACGGTATATGAGTGGAGCGACTGAGCGGAGCGCTCACGCATAGAGCAGGATATGTTTTTATACAGTCTATGGATAATACGCAGAGCGTCACACCACGTGCTAAAGGTTCGTTGACGACGATATTTAGTCATAATTTTCGTTGACGAAAGCAACACTACTCCCCACCCCCTTTTCCAGAATAGAGCTGTGCCATTACAGCTCGGACCTCCTAAAAACATCTGTTATGGTTCTGATTATCATGTTTATCGCGCTGAAATCATGCGGTTTAAACCATATGAGTTTGGTTAACTCTGTATGAGTTTGGTTAACTCTGTAACTCAAGTAAACTTCTGATATACGGTTTCCTGAGAGCATAGTCACTGGCTGCAAGAAGACAGCAGAGTTAGTGGGCGGTCAGATTGCATCTTACAACCTGATAAGACTGTCAAAATCAGAAGGTGCATTGACTGAACATTTCCCATAATCCAAAGCACACGGACAGAAAGCGGCTGTCACAGCATGTGAGTACTAAACTAAGTTCTCATTCACTCACAAATTTACGTTAAAAACACACGAGTTATTATGTCGGTTATGTCTGTGAAGGTAAACTGCTGGGAAATAAATCGCATGTTTATTTGAGATCTAAATAGTGTTCTGTGCTCGTCTGTGCAGACAAAGGCAGAACAGTTAGTATGTTTTGCTCAAACTTTCACCATGGCATTAGAGCTGGTACACCGTTGTCGCTTGCGAAAACACAATGACGGCACCGTGGGTGGAAACTTACAGATTAAGGGGCGGTAATATTATAATGAGATACCTTTGCAATGACACCAAGGGAGCGAAATCAGACACGCTCGTTTCCTCAGACGCTCGCAGAAAAAGGCTTACCAAAACAAAGTTACTGGGTTAATCTTTTTCACATTTCCTTGGTTGGTAGATGCACCGGGGACCTGATTATAGCACTTAAAACCTGGAAAAGTCAGATTTTCATGATATGTCACCTTTAAATTGAATTTGTTTTATAATTTATGAATTTTACAACATTAATAATTATTTTCCTGTTTATTAATGTGATGTTGCTTTGAAACAACCTGTACTGTATAAACAATTTGTACTCTATAACTGTAAATAAATGTGACTTGACAGAGACAATGATGTGTTTTTTTTTTTTTTACTAGAATATGTCTGACCTCTACAACTCCTCTTTTAGGTGTGTGCACAGTGATCATAGCTGCACTGTCCAACATGAAGGTGATCTTATAGTTTAGGTTGTCCGTCACCCCCAGCTCCTAAAAAAAAAAACAGATCCAATATTAACCAATATGCTAATGAAAGGGGGCCATACTTAACTATTTAACACAAGAGTACCATCATAAACTGAGGCACATTTGAGGCTTGTGGGAAAACTGCAAATTTCAGTGGAAAACCCTTTTAGCGCATCAGAATATTTATATGAATTATGGTTGAAGACTTCCATTATAATGCAGAAAACAAAATATATAAATGGACCTACTTTCATTTTAGCATCAATCCACTTCATACTCGTTGCAGCTGAAAAGACATGAAAGAGAAACAAAACATCTGAGTTCTTGAGCGTCAGGAAGATTCTGCAAAACTTGATTGTCTAGATAGATACTTACACCAGATGACAATATCATAGTCCTCATATGCTGATGTAAGAAATTCATGTAAGTATGGTCTCATCAGCTCCTGGCCTGTTTCTGCACATGACTTATGATCTACATTTATAGAAAAAATATATATATTAACAATATACACTACTAGACACACACACAGATTATAGGAGGGTGTACTCAGTTTTGCAACACAACATTTTATCACTTTGATAAGAAAATCTTATTTTCCTGAATAATTTTGACATGCTTCTTTGGTAATGGATCAAGCAGTCTGGAACATTATATCTCCAAAGAACCTTAATATTTCTTTAAAGGGGTCATATGATGCTGCTAAAAAGAACATTATTTTGTGTATTTGGTGTAATGAAATGTGTTTATGCGGTTTAAAGTTAAAAAAACACATTATTTTCCACATACTGTACATTATTGTTTCTCCTCTATGCCCCGCCTTTTTGAAACGCGTCGATTTTTACAAAGCTCATCGGTCTGAAAAAGCGAGGTGTGCTGTGATTGGCCAGCTATCCAATGCGTTGTGATTGGCCGAATACCTCAAGCGTGAGACGGAAATGTTACGCCCCTCACATACTGTTGATGCCATTACTTCTTTATGCACCAAGAGCTTGTAACACTCCAAAGGGAAAGGAAAAATTTAAATCGCATCATATGACCCCTTTAAGTAAAGAGTCATTAGTGTATTTGATGAGTTTCAGAGGGATGTACTCGTTCATGCTGTTTTTACTGTATATATTGAACAAAGAGAGTTTAATATACTAAACAGACAAAGGAGTTTATATACTAAAAAAATCTTGTCAGGCATATTTAAAACAAGAATCATTTGATGACATATTAAAAGACTCTAAGGATCACAGTGCAGCCCACAAATACTAATTGTAATTTTAAATCTTTATACTTTGCCGCCATCCTTCAAACAACTAGGTTACCCATTTGTCAGCAACTTTTTGTAAGGAAGTGAAAATTATTCACAATATAATACAATTTTGTATGATCACATTCTTTTATACATTTTAATAAGTAGTTCACAATCCCCTGGTTTCACAGACAAGGCTTAAGCCTAGTCCCAGACTAAAATGCATGTCTGGCTGTTTTAACTAAAAGAAACTTGTAATAACATATCTTAAAATATGTAAGTGTCATTGATTTGCCTCAAGATGCACATCAGTATTTTTTTTCTAAGGTTTATAAAAGCTACTTAAATGTCCTAATTGCACTATTGCTTAATCCTGACTTAACATAAACCCTGTTTGTGAAACCAGGGCAATATATATATATTTTTTTTATTTTTACATAAATGTATTAATTAATTAATTAATTAATATTAGTTAATAATATTGCCGAGTAAATGACAGCAGAAGCTGATGTTGAAAATTAAATTCATTTTACTCTACTGTTCTGATGCTCCCTGCCATGCTTGCTTAGCTTGTCACTTTGTTTCTGACATGCTTGTCTCCAACAATTACTGCTTGCAGCTATATTTATGAAAACCAACAAAAATTATGTTATCAGGGTACGTATTTTGTGTGGAGAATCCCCTCAGTGGCCTCTCTTGAACTTGTGACATTGTGAGGGGAGACTCTCTTGTTTAGAAATATTGGTAACCTATTATCCTGACAACTGCAATCCTCAATACCTTTCTCGCTACCTTGCTAAGAGTGCCACCCAAGCTATTGGGTTTACTTTTTGGCAGTGCCTATAAACTTTCTCTGTTTGTGGTCATCTAAAATAAATCAATAAAACTAAACAATAAATATATCCATGAAAATATTAATATTAAGTTTAACATATTTGTCAGTGCTAAACATTCCTTATTTTTCTGAAATATAATGATATAATATAGAATGGTAAAATTGACCGTGATATTGTCATTCAGTATAATGGACGACACAGTGGTATAACAGAGAATTCGCATTACAATAAATGACAACATTTCTACTTCACCTTATATTGTAGGCTATTAAATGGCCACCTATATCAAGCAGTGAGCTTGACCAGTAAAGTTAAATCACAATTATTCACAACTTTTACTTATTAAAAAATTCACTGAATGCCATAAAGGGGTTAGACCAAATGTATCTTAGGTTACAATAAACTCAAGCAATCAACTCACTTTGCTGCAACACCACACTTCATGGCACCTTTTGATGATATCACAGACTGTCGAATGACTATCAATTTTTGTATGATTTCAGACTGGCCTTTTGTTTCTTTTACACTGAATGACCTCTAACAAACTACATACAGGTGCATCTCAATAAATTAGAATGTCGTGGAAAAGTTCATTTATTTCAGTAATTCAACTCAAATTGTGAAACTCGTGTATTAAATAAATTCAGTGCACACAGACTGAAGTAGTTTAAGTCTTTGGTTCTTTTAATTGTGATGATTTTGGCTCACATTTAACAAAAACCCACCAATTCACTATCTCAACAAATTAGAATACTTCTATAACACAGTTGAATTACTGAAATAAATGAACTTTTCCACGACATTCTAATCTATTGAGATGCACCTGTATATGGGGAAAAAGTCCCCTGGTTATTTCATACCTTAAGAAAAAAACAATAATACATAGCACTTTTAAAATAACAGCCAAGAAAACAAATATATTTTTAACTTGGGATTTTATACATTTTATATATAATTTTTCTACAAAAAAAATATTTGAATATTTCATCAGTTGAGCAAAATTGGATATGAATATTAAAAGGTAAGACCAGATGTTTCATCAGGCTATTATTATTTTTACATTTAGATATGGCAAAACGCCATGTGACTGAGAAAAGTTACTGTATGGGCTTTAAGGTTTTCCTTTTGAACCATTATTATATTTTGCTTAAAAATATAACCAAGCCCGGTTCAAAAGGAGGAGGGTTGAGCATTGGGCTAACAATTTCTCTCCATAAAACCACACTGCTAAAGAAATAGCAAGCAAACAAAGCAAAAAGGATCAGCAAGAAGAAGGTTCACTGCACATTATGACGGAGTCGGATGAAAGCCAATAGGAACTAGAGTTGATCCAGGCTGGAAAACTAGCACAGCTCACTCTAGAATTAGTTAATTACAAGTTACATATTTGGGCATTAGTGAGATGAGATGGACTGGCAGTGAAAGAAAGGTCAGCGATGGCAATATGTTATTGTACTTCGGCCACGAGGAGCGACACATGCAGTGTCAGTGTGATGCTGAGCAACAACGGCTTTTATTGGCTGGAAGCCTGCGAATGACCATATAATTACCACCAGGTTCATCTCGCGGCACTCAAAAACCACCATTGTCCAAGCGTTTACACAACGGAAGACACTGAAGAGACCGAAAAGGATGCTTTCTACAATCAGCTGCAGGATGTCATTAGTGAAGTGCCTTGTCATGATGTCATTGTGCTTTGTGGAGATGTCAATGCACAAATCAGTGCCTGCCGGCAGGGATTGGAACATGTTATTTGCCCATACGGCACCAGCCTCCATACTACCAGCAACGGTGAGTGTCGTCTTCTGTTCTGCAACACAAATGGCCTCTGCATCAGCAACACGTTTTTTTGTCCACAAACATTATACACAAGAAGACCTGGTGTGCACCAAACAGTTTAATCAGCAACTTGATCGACTACATCAGCATTATCAGATCTTGGAGATCAGCGCTGCAGGACACGCGTATCTACCGTGGTGCTGACGTTGGTTCGGACCACCACCTTCTAAAAGCGGTGCGGAGGTTGCAACTGAAGAAACAACAAGCACGCAAGCCAAAAAGACCATTTGATGTGGACAAGCTGAAGAATGATGCGGTCAATCAACAATACCAGCAGTGCCTTGCAGATGTGCTTCAGAATCCTGAGAATGGTGCAGTGGAAGATCAATAGTCATCATTCAAACACATGGTGATATCTTGTGCTGAAGCAATAGTAGGCTGGCGAAAGGGAACACAACGTGAATGCTGGATCCAGGAAGACACCTGAAAACTGATTGATGAACGTAGAGCCGCTAAACAGATGAAGGAACAAGCAAGGACCGATGAATACAGACAGGAAGAAGCAACGAGGTATCAGATACTTAACAAAAGAGTCAAGAGTTTCTTCCGAAGAGACAAAATACTGTGGCTTGAACAGAGATGCCAGGCAGCGCAAGCAGCAGAAAACACTGTACAGGATTGTTAGGGTGCTTTCACACCTGGCCCGTTGTTTCAGAACTAGGCACGTTTCCCTCCTTAGCTCGGTTCGTTTGGGCATATGTGAACACGGCAATCGCGCTCGGATCCGCGCCAAAACAATCGTTCCGAGATCGCCTAAACGAGGTGGTCTCGGCTCGATTGAAAACGAACTCTGGAGCGGTTCGGTTGTAGTGAAAAAGCAATCGATCTAACGGACCAACGAACCAGGCTATATCACAATGTATAATGGGGTAATTACGTAAGTTCCGTGAAAAGCATTAGCTTTGTTGTTTTGCTAATACCTCAAATTGAACCTGTGAATGTCTGTGGGTGAGCACGTCTTTGCCATTCAAAATCAAAGCGCACATTTTCATTTTATAATGCCGTCTTATTGCTCTTCTTCCTAGTAGGTGCATAAAAAAAAAAAATTCCAGATGAATCCTGGACTCCTGCTCAAAATGATAAATTAATATAACGACAGCTACAAAAAACCCCAAAAAACAACAATAAGCCCCCGAAGCTGTTGTCGTTCCATCCTGACGGTTGACAGCCATGACAGCTAAGTGGAATCCCTGAAAATAAACCATGGAACTTTGACCAATGAGAGAACAGTTTAATTGCGCGTGACTTGTATTAAAGGGGTCATATGATGTTGCTAAAAAGAACATTATTTTGTGTATTTGGTGTAATGAAATGTGTTTATGCGGTTTAAGGTTAAAAAAACACATTATTTTCCACATACTGTACATTATTGTTTCTCCTCTATGCCCCGCCTTTCTGAAACGTGTCAATTTTTACAAAGCTCATCGGTCTGAAAAGCGAGGTGTGCTGTGATTGGCCAGCTATCCAGTGCGTTGTGATTGGCCGAATACCTCAAGCGTGTGACGGAAATGTTACGCCCCTTGCCATATTGTGATGCCTTGTCCCGGCCGGAGCAACGAGACAAAAACATTAAAACTCATTATAAACGTATTATAATTTGCATTTGTTGCATCCAGTGGGGACATGATTACGGATTATAATTACTTATACTGTCCTTTTACACGTTGCATTGCATCACGCCACGTAAACATAAAACCATGTCTGCATTTGGGATCGGAGAAATGACAAACAACAAGCCCTACCCTACACTGCCCAAAAACTCGCTTTAAATATATAAAATATAAAAACTCTTTAAATATAAAAAACATACTTACAGT
>NW_015539891.1:148890-150967 GCF_001515605.1 Sinocyclocheilus anshuiensis | reverse complement strand
ACCTTTTTTTAGTCGCGGCACCCTTTGGAAATTTTAACAAACTTGTGGCACCCTACAAAATAAATTTTGATATGAAAAATTTTCTAAATTCGATATGAAAATCATAGCTATCTCACCATCAGAAATGGATATTATATAATAGATGCTTTTTTGAACATTTTAGCAATTTAAAAATATTAAAAAATTATTTTGGGCTAGAGTGAGCAGAGGCCGGAGGCCAAGAGTGAGCAGAGGCCGCGGGCTAGAGTGAGCGGAGGCCGGCTTGAGTGAGCTGCGGCCAGTGGGCTTAAGAACGGCGTGGCGGGTGGGCTTGCGGCAACCACGTGACGACCCCGGGCTGGACTCCACTTCGTCCACTGTGAAAGCCGATCCAGTGACCTAGAAAGCTATTATTATCAGAGGACACATGAGCATAACGGTTAGCAGATCAATGAATGAGAGGGCAGCATTACCAGAGTAACAAACTGTACTACATAGATGTTTCCTGTGGAACAGCAAAGTCCACTCAAAAATCGACTGAGCGACTGAGCGGAGTGCACACGCATAGAGTGGGATAATACGCAGAGCATCACACCACGTGAAAGTGAAGCCTGAGCGGTGAACTAATTTTCAGCAGCCGAAATTTCGATGCATCTCTAATTATTGGCGACATCATAGAACGAGCCGTTTTAGGTAGGCGTGGTTGAATCTTAACTTTTATAAAGAATATCTCTGGATTTGAGACTTTAGTCTTTCCAACTTTACAGATCTTCTTTATGCACCAAGAGCTTGTAACACTCCAAAGAGAAAGGAAAAATTGAAATCGCATCATATGACCCCTTTAACAAATTTGGTCCGTTTAGAAACTTTGCCGTGTGAAAGCGAACCTCACCAAAAATAAAAAGCAACATTGTAATAATTTTAATCCCTGTTTCGGAACAAAGCAATCGATCTACAGGTGTGAAAGCACCCTTAAAGAACTGACTGAAACCTTGAGCAATGTCAATGCACCCGTCAGAGATAAGAACAAAAGAAGAGCAAGACCACCGCTGGTTTTAACCAGCCTGAGCTGCGATTTTGACCCCAGGGATTTCTCCCTGGAATTACAAGTAAAAACAGAATCAATCACAACTGATGAGGTGGTACAAGTGCTGAAAACACTGAAGAATGGCAAGGTAGCAGGGCAAGATCAGATTGCCGCAGAACTTCTGAAACCTGGCGGCACTAGTTTGGTACAAGCACTAAGGCAATTGATAAACAAATGCTGGGAAGAAGAACAAGTACCAGATGAGTAGTGCCAAGGCATGATTAAGTTGCCGAAGAAGGGAACCATTACTTACTGTGGTAACTGGCGTGGTATCACACTTTTGTCAGTGCCTGGAAAGGCCTTTTGCTCTGTCCTGCTAGTAAGGATCAGAGACGCTGTTGATTCACAGTTGTGAGAAGAGCAAGCATGATTCTGGCATGGTTGGTCCTACACAGAACAAATCTTTATTCTGCACAACATAATGGAACAGTGTGTTGAATTTTAGCATCCTCTTGTGGTCAATTTCATTGCATTCGACAGCGTCCACCGTTCTTTGATGTTGTGACAGGTGTGAGGCAAGGTTGCATCTTGTCACCCTTGCTATTCTTGATCTCCATAGACTTTGTTATGCGGACAACAGCAAGTGGGAAGGATTGCGGCATTTCATGGACAGACCAGACAAGGCTGGCTGATCTTGATTTTGCAGATGATACTGCATTTACTAGCAGAGTCATGGGAGAAGCTACAGCAACTTACTACTGAGCTAGAAAAATTGACACTTAAGATTGGTCTGTGAATCAACATCAAAAAGACCTAAGTGATGTAAATGAGTGGGGAAGAAGATGTACTGATGCCAATCACCATTGCCAACCAGCCACTGACCAGTTCACATACTCGTGCAGTGTGATTACACAAGATGGTGACTTGGAGCCGGATGTAAACCAACGCATTGGCAAGGCAGCCTATGTGTTCCAACGGATGATCTCCATAGGCAAAATACTATAGAACCACTGATCTATAATAGAGATTCATTATATATAGATCAGTGTATAGAACTTATTATAATCAGTG
>NW_015539891.1:148355-148742 GCF_001515605.1 Sinocyclocheilus anshuiensis | reverse complement strand
CGTGCCACAGAAACAGAGTAAGGAGAGATGACTGAAGACGATGGCAAATGATTTGCAGATCCTGTGCACCACTGACAAACATCTAATCTTGTAAAATGTGCGGTAAGTACTGCTGCTCCATAGTATAAACAGACTATGTGCGATCTCGAAAGTGAAAGTGAAACTAAAAAGCCATAGTGCATTCAAAAGCAGTTTCAATGCCAGGTATAATAGCGGCTCCCTGATGCCCGAAATATATGTAGTATAATTACCCAATTATAAAACTGCGAGGGAAAATATTGAAATATATATTTTCCTCCCATCTCGTATTTATTCCCTTTAGGGGTTCCTCCTACACGTCATTTTCTTTCCGAACACGGTATTGGGATGCGGGGGGGTCACGATGCC
>NW_015539891.1:139122-148244 GCF_001515605.1 Sinocyclocheilus anshuiensis | reverse complement strand
AACATCGTGATGTCTATCAGCCATCGGCGATGGAGGATGGCATCGTCTATCGGCCCAACCCTAGTCTAGCTCCACCCTTTAGGTACCAGACTACTATTCTAGGTACCCCAACGGAAGGGTCCCAAAAAAGTGCACCTCAGATGCATTCTCTGCATCAAACACACTACCGTATTACTAATGAAGAGATTCTGCGCAGTGCAAAAACTTTTTTTTTTTCAGACAAGGAAGGCCAAAAAAGACCTGGCGAAGAACATCCAAAGAGGATTTACAGGTGGACCTAAGAGAGAGAAGAGCTTAAAATAAGTAGGCCTTTCTGCTAAAAACAAACAAACAAATAATCAAACACTCTCCTCAAGGGCAGAAAACAAAATTAAAAATAATTAAAAAGTTGACACACTGCTTACTTTTTAACTGTAGAAACGGTAAAATGGTGCTACCGTTGTCATTATGTCTCGCAGGATGCCTGGGCTAGACAGATTTATTCACAGCTACATAAATAATCAGAAGCATGTGTCTGGGTTTTAAAGACTCACCAAAGAGCGTATAGTCAATATCTAGAACAAGCAATTTTTTTCCTGGTCTTGGGGGATTTAACTCCTCAACTTTATAGTCTTTTACCCGACGAGCTATCTTGGCCAAATTCTCCTCTCTGTATGAAAAGAAAACAGATATTCTATGAAGGATAGAAAGTAAAAAATAAAAAAAACAGCATTTGTTTGACGTTTTGTAACTTGATCAACTTAATGCATCCTAAATGAATTAAAGTATTCATTTATTTAACAAAAACTGACACCAAACTTTTGAAAGTAGAAAGAATGAATGAATAAATAAATAAATAAATAACTGGGTGTCACTGGCCTGTTTTCAACCTCAGTTACTTCCTCTTCAATGTCAAAGTCATTGACAACATCATTTTCTGGTGGAGGCGCCAAGACATCTTCCTATGAAAAGAGAACTCAAAGGTTATGAGATCTTGCACAGCACAAAGAATAAAAATTATTTTACGAATACAGTAAGCTTTAAAACTATATTTTATAACATAAAATCTAACCATGTTTAAAAAAATCACCAGGTGAACGAAATATCATTTTATTTAACATCTTTCAAAAATATATGATTAAAATCAATAGTATTACATACCAGACGTTCCTCTCTTGTGCCCATCATCATAATTTTGGTATTGGGCTTCAACTTCAAGTCACCCAGTTTGACATTGTCATCTGCTGGTTTACCTGACAAAATAAGAGAATTAAACAACAATCTGTTCAAATTTGTTTTGTTTAGTGTTGTTTTTATTTTGCATATTGTGTATCAGACATTGTGTCTGTTTTTAATGCCGCTCACCTTTCACTTTCAATCCCAGGAGCTTCTGTCGTTCTGGGAGAACTCCTGTGAGAGATTTAATGGACTGTTTCAGATCCAACACGGTGTCCTCCTCAGACAGTGTGGTAATGGAGTACTCCTGTCCACCCCACTTTATAATAACCGAAACAGACATGCTGGTGGGCAAGCTGTGAAAGATTTTTTTGTTATTTGTTCGTTATAGGGGTATTTTTTTTAATATTAAATTAACTGTCAGCTTGTCAGAAATACAATTACACCCCCAACTGGACTGGAGTGTGAAGCACGAAAAAGCGACTTATATATATATATATATATATATATACAAGGGTGTAACTTTGGTTTGAGAAGTGGGGGGGACACAAAATGGGGGACAATGTTTTCGATTTGAATCTCATTTCCTGTATGTACATACATTTAGGGACTATGGTGATACAAAATCCAGGAAATAATTAAGTTGATTAATGATCAATTCTGCCAAAAAGAATAGTAGGCTACTAAACTATGTATAAGAAAAATATGTCTTACTTTCTTTATTGTTTAATCGGGGCCGATCGCCAAGACTTGAGAGAATCATTTTATAAAGTCGAAAATGTTCACCATTAATGTTTTGAATAATGTTTAAATAATGTGAGACTCAATTTCCACTGTTAAACAAACTTTTATTTCAAACTAACCGCTGTACCTGAAAATATAAAATAAATCACTTGTTGCACAGGACAGAATGTTCTACATCAGTGGTTCCCAGACTTTTTAGTGGAGTACCCCCTGAGGCATTTCTGCGCACCCCTCTCTTCCACTTAGACTGCACTTTTTCCATTAAAGGACCATATTTGCCCCCTAAATTAACTTTCCAATGCATTTTTTATCTTTATAAATAGAATATTAATGTTAAAAAAAAAAGTTCAATAGATTAATATGCAATGATGATAAAAAAGTGAAAAGTGATTCTTTTAAATACTAAAACCGCCAGTAGGTGGCGGTAAGTCACTGTCTTAATGCGTGAGTCATCGAGTCATTTGTTCATTCAGTAACTAAGCAAGTGGCTGTATTTATAAATGAATCATTGAATCAATGACTTTCGCAAACGATTCGTTAACGAAACACCGCAAAACTCAGCATTTTGTTGCTGCTTCTGGCGTTTCATCGCTGACTGTGAAGCTAGGGCGATACCAGTGTTGCCAACTAATTTTCAGGGGAAGTTGCTAAAGGAAGGTTGATTTGTTGCTAAAAGTTGCTAAATGATGTTGTGATGTCATTGAGGGATGACGTCATTACGTAATCACGACGTAAAATTGTCAAATCTCAGCAAAAACATATATTTTTATATGTTCATTTAGATTTGTTCGTAATAATATAAATGCATAATATAATATTAAAATATAAATAAACATTTTTAAATACACTGAATTATCGAAAGCTTACACATTTTTGAACGATTACAATTTAAGTTTTTTTTATTATTATTATTAGCTAGTAAACATGTAAAACTACAAATTCTGAACAATTACACTTTTAAGCAGTGTACTGGTAGTTAGTTAGTATGCTACACTCTAAGAAAAGTCTGTAAAAAAAAAAAGTGCACAATCTACTATGTTAATAAGAAGGAATTTTCTGTATTGCTTCTTACTGACACACACACACACACACACACACACACACACACACATCAGAGATTGAGCAGCTCACACATCCAGGAGCAAAGAAACGTGTCAACGCTGCCCCACGACTAATTAATTAATTAATAACAGTTTAAAACTGAATTGCTATTTTCCAGCAACGAGAGGATAAGATCGCTATTTTTGAAGTAAACTCACTCTAAAAAGAGAGACGCACAGATGCACTTTCATCTCTCTCTCTCCATGTTTTCCTATATTAAACAGAGAGTAATTTAATCTAGTATGCCCTATTCGGATGCGAGAAATAATTGTATCTTCTTTCCTATTCCTAAAAACACTTCTTCCATTTCCTACTTGCTGCTGAATATTATACATATGTCTGCCCTTGCTATCACAGTTCCATACTTCTTGCCATTTTTTGTTTATGAATTCTTTTAACCTCATTTTTGCTAAGAGTCACTTCAATATCTATTTCTGTGTGTTTAAGAGCTTGCTTAGCAAGCTTATCAACCACTTCATTAGCCTCCACTCCCACATGAGCGGGAACCCACAAAAATGTTATTAAGCTTACATTACTTATTCTTAACAAACTTGCAAGAATCTCATATATAATGTCTTGCCTTGATGATTTTACTCCACTTGCAAGGCTCAATATTGCTGCATAAGAGTCAGAACATATTACTGCTAAATTTGGTTTTACATCCTTTACCCACTGGAGTGCTACCACCATTGCAATTAATTCTGCTTTATACACGGATACATGATCAGATATTCTTTTCTTAATACTAGTTTGAAATTTTGGAATAAATACTTCAGCAGCTGTTCCGCCAGAGATAGGGTCTTTAGAACCATCAGTGTATATATATGTAACCACGATGGATAAGTCTGATCTAAATACTGCTGTGCAATAATGTTCTTAGGGGTTTCTTTCTCATTCTTAATTTTTATTTGTATTTGAAAATCGACTATTGGCATAGGAAACATCCACGGTGGTATACTGGACAATATCACAGTAGGGCTAACATCACAGTCTGCGATACCAACAACTTGTGCTTCCCTTTTAGCAATCCATCCAAAGCTTTTAATATTTTTGTTTCCATGCTCCCAGCATTCTTCAATCACACCCTTTACTGGATGACTCTCTTTATGTCCTTTTAGATTAACCCAATAATTCATTCTTAATTTATACCTACGAAGGAATAAAGGAGCTTCCCCAACTTCTACCTGCATGGCTGCAATGGGAGATGTTTTGAACGCACCACAACATATTCTAAGAGCTTGATTCTGTATAGTTTCAATCTTTTTGAGTGTGGTTTTAGATGCAAATCCGTAAATAATACTTCCATAATCTAAACTTGGTCTGATTAATGTACAATAAATTATTTTCAAAGACAATCTACAAGCTCCCCATTCTACCCCAGATAGACATTGTAAAATATTTACTCCTGTTTTACATTTCTTAGTCAGTTTTTTAACGTGCACTGCAAATGTCAATCTAGATTCCATCCAAACACCGAGATATTTAACTACTGAGACTTGCTCAAGCTCCTGTTTGTACAACTTCAACTTAACCGTTCGAACATTTTTCCCTTTTGTGAAACATATAACTTGTGTTTTAGCCACAGATAATCTGAAGCTCCAATTATTTGCCCATACCTCCACTTTATCTACTGCTTTTTGTAATCTTTGAGACACACATGCAATATTACGTCCTCTTTTCCATATTGCCCCGTCATCAGCAAATAATGCCCTTCCAATATCACCTTTAAAATTACTAAAAATATAATTAATCATAATATTAAAAAATATTGGTCTGCATACACTTCCTTGATGAGTTCCATTATCCATCGTGTATGTCTCAGAATACTCTACTCCTACCCTAACCTGTATTGTTCTTTCAAGAAGGAAATCCATAATCCAATTATATAACTTTCCTCCAATTCCCATACATTTAAGTTTTATTAAAAGTCCCTCTTTCCAAAGCATATCATAGGCTTTCTCAATATCAAATAAAACCCCCACCAATACTTCTTTATTTGTCTGAGCTTTCCTGATATCGGCTTGTAACGGTGGCGGCACCCAAGTGAACAGTTTTAGTGAAAAATAATTTTACCAACTCAAAATGTTCGGCCGCCAGACAGGAATAAGCCTGTCAAAAAGTAGTTAAACCCAGATGGCCTCTAAAAGCCACCCATTACATACAATATCACATCAGCAGATAATATAATACAAAGCAGGAAATAAATGCACAGGGGAAAGAAGTTTTCAGTTCAGTTTTCACATGTATTTTTCACAAGAGAGAAAACAACAACAACAATAATAAAAAAAACTAAGGATTAATTCACACGAATGTGGTTCATCATCCATCATTAAAAAACAAACAAACTATACAATAATCACTAGTACTGCGGTGACAGAGAGACTCCAGTCTAAATCTGCATTCACCTCAGCAGTTTCGATAGTCCCGTTCTCAGAGTTACAATTCAAAACCGATAAAAAAAAGGGAAAATACAAACAAGATTAATTCCAGTCACCCAGACCATTAGACAAATTAATATAATAAGATGTAAAAGAAAATACTCGCATAAGGGAGTTGTACGGTAGGGTATGCGTGGGTGAATGTGGCGTGGGTGAACTTTGGGTGTGTGCTGGTGTGTTACGGAAAGCCATGAGCCATCCGACCGGCCGCTCATGAACTTGGGGAAACTGAGTTTTCCAAACAGCGAATGGAGGTGGATTTTCTCCAAGGAAAAGAAGGCATCCAGGTAAAGACACTTCCCTTCAGTTCCTGAAACAACACACGCCTCTGCGCTGTTCCTGCAGCTCGGACAACGATCTCTTTGAAACCCTCCGGCGCTCGCTCCAGCATTACACAGTGCGTAAGTGTGCGCTCAGCTGAAACCGGTGCAACTTTTACTCTAGACACTCGCGACTTCTTCCTTTGTTCTTCACTCTCCACAAACCCGCCATCTGTTGATTCTATTCCACTATATTATATACAGTATATATATAGCCACATCACTTCCTTCCCAAATTAGACTCCCGTTCCTATTCGCTGGTGGTCATGACAGTTGTTTTGGTTTCATTTTCCCAGTTACGCCTTTCCCGTTCTGCCACACTCTCCCCCCCTGGAGAAAACAACCCATGGTTTTTAAAAGAGGATAGTGAGCAAAATCCTAAAAACTCTTCATCTTCACTGAGGGATTCCTGGAAGACTTCAAGGAGTTTCAGTTTTTCTTGGGTATCTATCTCTTCTGCAGTGGGGAAACAGGGTTTTAAATTGCACACGTGGACAGTGCGGACATCTTCCCCAGTGGCCTCCACCGCTACCCTGTAGTTCCATGGCCCAATTTCATGATCACCCGGTAAGGTCCTTTCCACTTTGGGGCTAGTTTGGCACTAAAGTGGTGAAGTGCACTTGACTGGGGAAAATTTCTTACCCATACATGGTCTCTCTCTTTAAATGAACTCTCTCTTCTCTTTTTGTTGTAGCTTCTACGTTGTCTCACTTGGCTTTTTCTGCAGCACTCTTTTGCTCTTGATTGCAACTGAGATAAATATTCAACAGTGTCATAAGAGGGCGCATCAGGAGAGAGATTCTGGCCGTGCAGTACCTTGTCCATTGGTCCTTGTACCTTTCCTTCCCAGGTGTAGTTCAGCTGGGGACATTCCAATGTTTTCCTGTACAGCTGAATTGATGGCAAACCTTAGCTCTGGAAGGTACTACCCAATTTTTGTGGTTATCCTCAACATATGCTGCAATCATTTGCTTTAAGGTTTGGTTTACTCATTCGATCATGTTGGTTTGGGGATGATATGCTGTTGTTGTTTTCTGAGTTAACCTCCATTTTGTACATATCTCTTTGAATACAGCTGAAACAAACTGCATACCTTGGTCGGACAGAATGAAATCAGGAACCCCCCACCGGGTGAGAATTTCCTTCCTGAGAAGAGATGCGACAGTCTGTGCAGTGGCTTTCCGTATGGGAAACAATTCAACCCATCGTGAAAAGTAATCTACGAAAACTAGAAGATATTCATGTTGGTGAGTGCTGTGGGGCAGAGGTCCCATGATGTCTACTCCTAGCATTTCATTTGGTCGTGAGGTGGTGACTTGTTGAAGTTTTCCAGCAGGCTTTTGATTTTCACTTTTTACTGTCTGGCATTTCACACATCTCTTGACATACTGTTTCACGTCTGTCCACATTCCTGGCCAGAAGGCGACGTTGTGCAGCCTCTTGAAAGTTTTGTAGATTCCTACATGACCACTCAAGGGATGCGAATGATAATGCTGTAGGATGGTGGGGATCAAGCTTCTGGGGATGTACACTCGAAAGTGTACTTGGCCACTGGGCAGGTAAGTTTTGTGATATAATTTATCTTCAATCAAATTGGGCTTTCAGAAGATTACCATCTTTTGCCAATTCTTGAAATATTTGTGCAATCTCAGTATCTTTGTGTTGTTCCTCCCAGATGACAGCTGCAGTAACTGGAAGTTCTGGATCTTCCTTCTGGCTGGAGTAAAGACTGCATTCAGGTCTGGCGTGCATCCGTGAAAGAGCATCAGAAGCCATGTTGAGTTTCCCTTTGCGGTATTCAACCACAAAATAAAATTTCTGCAGACGAAGAGCCCATTGAACCAGTCGGCTGGTAGTCTTGGTGGAACTCATCACCCACTGTAAAGTTGAAAGGTCAGTAACAATGGTAAATAGTTTGGGTTCAAGATAATGTTGCCATTTTTCCAATGCCCAAACTACTGCCAAACATTCCTTTTCGGTCACAGAATAATTGATTTCTGCTTTGTTTAAGGTCCTACTTCCATATGCGATTACCTCCTCTAGGCCGCTGTCTTTCCTTTGGGCCAAGACGGCACCCAGTCCGGTGTCGCTGGCATCAGTATAGACCACAAATGATCGTTGCAGCTCAGGATGACCTAGTATGGGAGGAAAGATTAGATAGGCTTTCAGCTGGTCAAAGGCTTTTTGACATTGAGTTGACCACTGAAAGGAGCGTCCTTTTTTCTTCAGGGAATTGATAGGCTCAGCTATTTGAAAGAAGTTTGGCACAAACCTGTGGTACCATTCAGCGAGTCCCAGAAAACGCTGAACTTCTTTCAGGTTGCTGGGCACGGGGTAAGAACGTATGGCTTCCACTTTACTTGGGTCTGCTGAAATGCCTTTAAATGTTCACCACATGACCAAGAAATGTCAGTTCCTCAAGACAGAATTTGATTTTTTTCCAGATTGATGGTTAAACCAGCGGTTTGTAATCTGGAAAGAACAGTTTGGAGATCATGGAAATGCTGGTTCAGAGATGGTGAGTATATAATAATAATAATATCATCATCAATATATACAAAGCATATTTTTCCTCTCAATTCTCCAAGGACAGTTTCCATCAGCCTCTGAAATGTTGCGGGAGCATTTTTCAATCCAAAAGGCATTACATTAAACTGGTACAACCCAGAGGAAGTGATAAAGGCGGTCTTAGACTTGCTCTCAGGGTCCATTGTCACCTGCCAGTAACCACTGTTCAAATCCATAGTGGAAAAGATTACTGCTCCTGAGAGAGACTCTAAGATCTCTGTGATGTTGGGCAAAGGGTATGCATCTCTCTCAGTGATGGCATTTACCTTACGGTAATCGAAGCAGAATCTTAAGTTCCCATCCTTTTTTGGGACTAAAACCACAGGTGAGGCCCAGGCAGAGTAAGATGGTTCTACTGTACCATTTTCCATAATTTCCTTTAATTGTTCTCTTACAACAGCTTGTGTTTCAGGAGTCAATCGATATGGATGTTGCTTTATGGGTACTGGGTGAGTGGTGTAAATACAATGTTGGAGAACCCAGGTGAAAAAGACGTAGTATTAAATGTATTAAAAATATACTTGAAATTCAAGTAGTATGTTTATAATACATTTGTATTCCCAACATGCTTATTTGAAGTGCAATAAAAATATATTGAACTGCATTTTAATATATTTCTAAAAAGTATACTAGAAGTACTTTTGTATTAAATATATGCTTAGTTATACTTCTAAGAAATATGCTAAACAGAAGCATACTTTTAATGTATTTATAAAAAGTATACTAGAAATACTATGTTAATAAATATATTTTTATTTACACTTTTAAGGGATATACTAAACACAAGCATACTTTT
>NW_015539891.1:134903-137494 GCF_001515605.1 Sinocyclocheilus anshuiensis | reverse complement strand
ATTACAGATAAGAACAAAGATTAAATTGTAAGAAGGGTTGCTTATATGAGAGCATACAGTACATCTGAAACTGCTGCGGCTGGGAAGGTTTTTGACTATATTACCAACCAGGTACATTGTTCTCAGCGTACTGTCATTCTTAAAAAGAAAACAAATCATCAAAATGTACTTGAGTATGTTTGTAGTAATAGAAATATACTATAAACATACTTGTATTTCAAGTGCATTTTTAATACATTTAATAGTATGTTTTGTTTTGTTTTTCACCAAAGTATATATGTTGCTGTCCTTTTTTAGTGTATTTTATGAATATTTGTAATGTACACAACAATATATAATACATTAAAGTTTTCTAGATATCAAAGTGTGTACGTGTGTGTATATACTGAAAAAAGCAGCTTTATAATATACTAGTAGTGTAATGCTAATGCATTTCCAATGAGCTGAAATACAATTGAAATGTACTTGAAGTACATTAAAACGATGCTTCAAATATACTCTAACTGTAGTTCATGAAGTATTAAAAGGACATTTTAAATGTATTTTAAGAAATACACTTAAATTGCACTAAATATACTTAAAGTGGTTCCAATTGAACACAATTTCAATATATTAAATATATTACAAATAGATTAAAATCAAACTTAAGCATATCTTGAAATACACTTAATATACTTAAAGTTGTTTCAAAATAATACATTTAATATGCACTTAGTATAGTATAATTTAAATATAGTAAGTATGTCTGAAAAAGCACAATTTAAATATATTTCTTTTTCACCTGGGAACAGTTGTCCTTCCAAGCTGAAGAGTGCAGACTTTTGGGTTGGATTGTAGTAGGTGAAGTAATTGTTGCTTCCCTTCCAGCGGTAAGTGAGCTTCTGTGACAGCCTTCTATATCAAGGTTTGGTCATCCATGTAGTTTGATGGTTGTGATACTGATAGTGGAAATTGTAATGGAGGAATAGAGCTGAGTAGTGAAAGTGACTGGTTTGAGCGTTGGGTTTATGGATTCTTTTTCAGATGTTGGGGTCTTCCATTGGGAACGCTGGCATGTCCGGGTTGAAAAGGATACGCGTCACTGAGTTTTGACTCGAATGCATATTTTTGGTCAGCTACATTTATCTGTTGACCGCTGGAAAAGATGAAGTCCAGGTCCAAGACTACGGAGTAAGCCAAGGCTTTGGAGATGAGAATGGCAGCCTGAGTGGGAAAGTCTTTGTTGTGAAGTGTGATCTGAACATCTGTCCATCCTAGAGGAACTTCGGCTTCTCCATTGGCCAAATAGAGTGGGCCAAGGGTCCAGGGATGGAGGTTGGCAAGGGAATCAATTTCCTTCCACAAGCTCTCATGGAGAGAGTATAACTTGCTCCCGTATCCAAGATGGCTTTTCCTCTCCAAGCTCCAATAGTAATGGGTACAACTAACTGTTGAGGTATGGCAACATACTTAGAGGCAGACTTGTTGGATGACTTTGAAGGAAGTGTAATAGACAGAGCATTGTTGGACGGTGGTACTCCTTGCCTTTGAGTTTGGAAGGAACGCTTATTTCTAGCAGAAGGATGTTGACTGGACGACGAGGTTGAGTTATACTCTCAGTTTTACCAACTCATCCACAGTATTTACTCTGCTACGAAGTTGGCTGGCTAGGTAATGCTTGATTTTTGAGAATTGTTTTTGAGAATCCTTTTCACTAGCTCACTTTCCGTTAGGGTGGGCTTCCACCTTTTGCACAGTGCTTGGTATGTGAAAGCATAGTCTCTAATTGATTCTTTTTCTCCCTATGTTCTAGTTCGGACTCGCACTGCCAGCTCATCTTCATAGTCCTCAGAGAGGAAGGCTGAGAGGAAAGCCATTTCAAACTCATTCCAAGTGGTAATAGAAGTTCGAACAACTTCCCACCAGTCACGTGCCGTGCCATATAGGACAGTGCAGAAGGTAGCCAAGGTGTCAGCATCAGCCAAGGGATGTAAGGCCAAAAAGTCTTGACAGCGAGTTAAATACAACAGTGGATCAGCATCATCTGAGGGTCTTCCAAATGTTTGGAAAGATAACTTCAAATGATCACTTTTGACAGCTGGTGTAGGGTGCAATATGGGTGCAGCCTCTGATGGTGGAGATGAAGATGGGACGGTGTGGTGAGATGGTAATGGAGCACTTCTTGGTTGGTCTACCACTGCTTTTTCGAGTGATTTGAAATGATTACGCATTTCCAATTGTAAATCTTTAAAGTCGTTGCATAGGGCATACAGTTAAGTGGTACAATGACTGATATCTTTTGAAAGCTGCTCACAGTCCTTTCGTGTGTTTTCCTGTGAGGCTCGTATGTCCTTCTGTAATTCCAGCTGAACTTGTTCAACCATAAAGCGAACCTCTGAGACTAAGGTACCTTCACTTTTTTGGAGTTCTCCTGTCACCATCACCTTCATAGCTTTAATCAGTTGATCTGTGCTTCCTTCCTCATCTTGTTTAAGGGCAGCTATCCTGTCCAAGGTTTGCTGATGGTTAGTTTCCATTTTTGCAGCCAGTGTTACAAGCTTTGCATTGTGCAGGGAAATGGATTTTACAGATTCTTGGGTGAGTTCTTTCAC
>NW_015539891.1:129992-134780 GCF_001515605.1 Sinocyclocheilus anshuiensis | reverse complement strand
TGTCTCACGGGGGGGGGGGGGGGGGGGGAGAAAACTACAATACATGTCCAAAATTTACAAGAGGTTTACAATTTTCCCAGCTCAAATTTCAAACAGCAAAGTTTAACCCAATAACACTTAATCGCATCTCCATTTTCCTAATTAACTCTCAATTACACAACGAACAGAATTGCACATTTTCTTTTCCACAAGCTCTTTTGCAAGAAAAACAGTTCAAAATTCACATAAAGACAATCATTCAAGTGATTTGTTTTTCCCCCAGTTCAAATCAAGGTTTTTTTGTTTTTGTTTTTTTCAGGCACCATTTATGTAACGGTGGCGGCACCCAGATAAACAGTTTTAGTGAAAATAATTTTACCAATTCAAATTGTTCGGGCGCCAGACAGGAATAAGCCTGTCAAAAAGTAGTTAAACCCAGATGGCCTCTAAAAGCCACCCATTACATAAAATATCACATCAGCAGAGAATATAATACAAAGCAGGAAATAAATGCACAGGGGAAAGAAGTTTTCAGTTCAGTTTTCACATGTATTTTTCACAATAGAGAAAAAACAAAAAAACAACAACAACAATAATAAAAAAACCAAAGGATTAATTCACATGAATGTGGTTATACATTGCACATCCATCATTAAAAAAAAAACTATGCAATAATCGCTAGTACTGCGGTGAAAGAGAGACTCCAATCTATATCTGCATTCAGCTCAGCAGTTTCGATAGTCCTGTTCTCAGAGTTACAATTCAAAACCGATAAAAAAGAAAAAAAAGGGAAAATACAAGATTAATTCCAGTCGCCCAGACCATTAGACAAATTAATATAATAAGATGGAAAAGAAAATACTCACATAAGGAAGTTGTATGGTACGGTATGCGTGGGCGAATGTGGTGTAGGGCCTCTGTGAACAGACACAAATGAATGATTGAATCTCTGCATTCCACCGGAAAAACTAAGGTCTCCTATGAACCATGTGAGAGGCGTAAAACTGAACCATGGTCAGCCCAGGCGCCAGTTGTCTCAAATAAGTTCCTGTCCCATTTGGCTTATCTTCTCAAGAGACTCAAAGAAAAGCAGTGCTAAGACCCTAACTCACCCGGAGGATACAAACTATCTTTGTTTTATGGGCTTTCGGGGACCAGATGCGTGATACCCATGACCATTTAACACATAAATTAATAATCCCGTCAACAAAAGAGGCAATTTTATATCTCCACGTCCAAATGAGAAGAATAGCAGGTCTATGACCAGGACCTTTTTACAACCTCCTTGACCTCAGGGTTTTCTCTGTGCTCCCCTTTCTCTAAATTCCAGAAAAACGCGCGCTTCTCTTTGAGAGACAAAGGAACACGCAAAACTCACTGGATGATTTCAAAAAACAATCATTTATGCGTATAAAAGGGCAACTATATTCACAAATAATATGTTGTATGCATTATATATGCTTGAGGTGTTAAAATGTAACCTTGCAACTTTAATCAATGTGTTTAACCCCTTTTAGCAGATAAAGCTATTGATATGTTAAGTTTAGTGTTGAATGAAAGCGTGTGATAATTGCAGAACAGTGGTATGGATGAAAAGTGGGAAGTATGTACAATACTCGCATTAAGAAATTTGATAGAAGTATTAACAGAATCTGGCAAGGATGTATCCCACGTGATACTGGAAAGCATGTAATTTATGCACAAAAAGGGGAAACGTACGGGGCGTGGCCCCGCCCTGCAACTGATCTCTGATTGGAACAATTGCTTCAGAGATGGACCAACTCGACTGGCTTAAAACCAGATGGCTCTTTCACTCTGAGCCGCTCGCTTCTTTTCGCCATGTTAATAGCACTCCATCTTGTGCTCACACGCTCACCATCACGATATCGGGCCATCCAGAACTCAACCACTCCGTTGAAGCTTCGTAACTCTGCAGAACTCAAAGTCTTGCAAAATCAGACTTTCTCAGAAGAACTTCGAGGCTCCTCCGTAACCCGGCAACCAACCAATCACCACCAAGTGCTCTCCCAAAAGGACGTCATCCAGACGTCATCTCAGCAACCAATCCGGAAGCCCGGGATTCCCTCAAGCAGCCAATAAGGAAACTTTTCATCACAAACGCAAGTAACGAACAAGGTCTTCTATCTGCTGAAATCGGTGCTGAATTGATCTTAAAGTAGTAAACGTAAGACAAATCTCTGCTTTGTGATTTTCTCAGGTTGAATTTAAAGAACTCGTGGAAAACGAGTGTTAGAACTTTGGGAACTTCATGCAAACTTCGTTAACTCTCATTCTTCAGAACTGTATGTGTACACACCTGTGTGTGTGTATGTGTGTGTTTTAGCTTAGTTTAATGTAATCTAGAATAGCCAATAAATTCTTTTTTCATTTATAAAGAAGTATTGTCTTGTGTAATGAAAATTTTAAAGTTAAAACTCTGCCCAGATCTTAGTTACCTAGCTCGTAGCTTATAACTTATCAAAAGCATGTATTAACCTGTGGCCAGGGAGAATACAAATATTCAAATTAAGATACACGGACGTACGTTAACGTCTCGCTGGACGAACCGTTGATAAAGTGTAAACTATCAAATTTGAAATCAGTTCTAATCAGGTTGACTTCGAATCTTCAGATTCGATTCATCTCAAAACCTGAGCTAAATAATAATAATGAATTCCCTTACAAAATAAAGATAAAATGAGTTAATTTCATTACAGATGGTGGAGAATGCGGGCAAAGATTTGGCTTAAAAAAATGAATGACACCAAGATATTATTGTGACTCTTGTCTATTTTTATCCGGAAGAATAGATTAGATACAGAGAAACAGAGTTGTTGTGTTACTGGATACTTTATTGTGGCATACCAGCGTGTTGAATGAGTGTAGTGAAACTCGAGTTGTGTTTAAAGAAATTAACCGCAGTAAAACATAAAAATTTTGTCTGTCGGGACAAAATAAGTCACTCTAGAAAAGCGCACGAAGAAAGAAACGAGCGTGTTCCTCATTTTCTTCTCTCTTAAAAGGCCTTCATAGTTCGATTTGTTGGTGCGTGTTCCACTTCCAAATTCGTCTATACTATTAAATCTCCCGGCTTGAGACCATTAACTTAGCTAATTAATGCTCTTGCCATTTAATTCACTAAAACTAGTGAACTTGAAAACACGGTGCTCAGAGAGTATCCGAACGCTATTTTCTTGGGAGAATTGTGAAATCTTGATCAAGTAAGAATTGTAGTCAAATCCACGTGTGTTTTTGTCTGTATAAATAGACTAAGAGCTTAGATCCGCCGAGATCTGCAATAACGTCATTTTGAATTAATTGCAGTAAATCTGTACATTAATTTACCTCACTCATCTAACGAGTGAGTGTGTTCAGCGCTATAAAGATAAGAATCTAAAGAGTGCTTTTTGGTTGTTCAGTGTGAAATGCGCTGCCATTTCACATGAAGGGCGTAAACGGTGTATAGCCATAGACTGTGTGTAGCACAGGCTAGATATTGCAGGGTACGTTGCCATAGTAACAGCCGTAACCCGGAAGTTCTAAGAAACCCTTTCCGGAGGTAACTGTCAAGTGTGCAAGCGCAGTTCGCCAGCGCCATTTTTGAGCTATTTGTAAACAAATAGCATGAGCTAAGCTAACTGAAGCTAACACTTTTGCATTGAAGCCTATGCAAAGCTAGTAGCATTGAAGGGTAGCGGTTAGCACGTAGCATTGTGTGGTCTTAAGTGCAGTGTTTGAAGTGTTGAAGTGACTTGATCAGTTACATCTGAACTTTATCTTTCGCTCTTTCATACTGATTTCATCCTATCTCTCTCTTCCTCTCCTCCCATTGAAAAGAACAGACAGATGCAAACTTTATAACCCTTATTGTAACGCAATTTTAACCAACCGTCAGATTAGCGATCTTACAATTGGTTATAATCACGTTTGTTTAAAGGTTTGTCCTCTTCCCTTCAGCTTGTTTACTCATAGCAGTTTAAACGGCCATAGCTGTTGTTGTTTCGTTTCGAAAATTGATCCTGGTCATGTGATTAATTCTGCTATAACTGCTCTTATAATATGAATGACATCAGTAGATATTACGAATTTAAGTAATTATGGATTTGAAATTTTAATTTTATTTCATAATTAATTACAGATTTGGAATTTTCATTTCATAATTAATTAATTTCAGTCCTTGCTTTCACATAACAACAATATCTACTGATTAATTTAATTATAAATTGCTCTTATAACCTAATGACAACAACATTAGAATTTTTAATCATTAACTATGAATAGGGCTCTGAAATTTTTGATTGCATTTGTAAGTAATTGGGATGGTATGGATTAAGATAATTATAATTGCCCTTATGATTGTAGGAACATCAGTGGGTATTAGTAACTTGCTATCCTTAGGGATTCAAAGTTTCTAATTTAATTTCATAATTAATTACAAATTTGAAATTTCAAGTTCATTTAATAATTAATTACACTTCCTGTTTCCCTATTACAACAATACTTATTGATTAAATTTAATTATAATTGCTCTTATAATTTAATGACAACAACATAAAAATTCTAATCATTAACTATCAATATTGCTCTGAAATTGTAATTTCATTTGTTGTTAATTAGGGTTGGGTTACCCTGCTTCAAGGTACTTATTGATTTATTTTAAATTGAATTGCTCGCATCAATTTTAATGATAACATCATTCAATTTTAACCAGGAAATACCATTTCTAACTTGAAATTCTAATTTAATTTGCAATTAAGTTCTGCGTCTACCTGTTAGGCCTTCTTTCCTCTCTCCTTCAGTTATTTAATT
>NW_015539891.1:129062-129810 GCF_001515605.1 Sinocyclocheilus anshuiensis | reverse complement strand
GTGGCAAAACCCCAAAAGGAAAATTAGGGTTTCCTCAGTACTTAGGTTAAGTTAGTTTTATCCTGCTAACACAGCAAAACCAACCCCCTAGGTGTATCAATTTAACAGCGCCACCACACTGTCATTTTCCCTAACATTTGGGAGCAAAACTTCTCTCTCTCAGCTGTTTTCTTCTGAGTTGACTACTGCGGCTACCAGAAAAGGGTATTTGGTTGTTTTATCTTTCACTCTCATCTTACCATTAACTTTCTTTCCTTACAAAAAAAAACCTTTCTCTTACAGGAAAATTGGAAGCAGCCAATTATTATTCTGTTCCTTGCTTTGTTTGTTATTTTTCTTTTCTCCCTCTGTTCTCTAGCTGTGCTACCTGTGTGTGTGCTTACTAATTTTCCAACAGAGACCACAAATTAGAAGCACACCCAAATTTGTTCAAGCTTGACGCCTTTATTTTCTAATATATATTTCTGAAATTCCCACAAGGATTTCAACATCATATACGAAAAAAAAAAAAAATAATTAAATTCAAACACACTGACTAAACCTGATTGGTTCCAGAGCCATTGAACGGTTCTGATTGGTTTGTATGATAATGAGCTCACCCCAGAGAGCTTAGTATATAAAATATGATGTGCGTGCAAATGTCTCTTGAAAGTGAATATAAGTCTAAATTTAAACAGTATTATATAGAGCGGTCGCCGATCGTGTCTCTTTAGGGCACTTGGAGGAAACCACGCAATTCATATGGATT
>NW_015539891.1:121883-128709 GCF_001515605.1 Sinocyclocheilus anshuiensis | reverse complement strand
CAACAACAACTCCAAAGAAGTGCGGAAGGTCGAAAAGCCTACTACGACCAAAAGGTCTCTCACCAAGAACTTAATGTCGGAGACAAAGTATGTTACTACAGCTTCGCCCAACCAAGGCAGAACGCTCCTCATCGCCTGTCAAAGAAATTCCTACCTCACTGGACAGGACCCCATGAGATTGTGGACAAGCTCTCACCTGTTGCCTATCGAATCAAAATCAGACAAGGGCGCAGCGAGCCAGTCCTTCGATGGGTCCATCGAAACCAGATAAAGAGGCACCAGGGCTCCAACCGACAGGAAAAGGGGGAAGATCAAACCAACTGACACAGACCGACAATCTCATACTCTACACCACTCTAACATAACTTATGTCATTCTAGAAAGACATATAGCTACCCTTCTTAAACACAACACCTACACACTCTCCTCCGCCGCACTGCTAGGACCAACCTCTAGTAGAGAGGAGTTGTTCCACACATGTGACACTTTCCCTTGCTGTCTAATCTAATTCAGTATCCTTGTGTCTCTTTGTGTTTTTCTTTATAGCTATATATTTTTACTTTTTTTCTCTTTCTCTCTCTCCCTATAATTTCTTTTCCCCTCTAGTCCCCTCATCAGGTAACTCCCTTAACTCAACTTTAAATCCAGGTCCCGAAACTAGGATTGACTCCCTTCGCCAAAATTTTTTTTTTCGTCATAAATCATTGAGAAAAGCTGTCGCCAACCAAATTGAGGCAACACAAACCGAAATCGTCAGAAACCCAGTTCTAGTCGACACCCCAGCGTGTACAGCTACCCTCACCTATGATCGACACGACACTGCCACACGCATTATCCGGCCCAACCAGACTTTATGGATCAATGTCCCTAAGGGCTTGATCCTCCATATCGACGATTTAGCATTGTATCACCTTACCGACGACGAGTATCAGGCCGAACTCGAAATCTCACCCTTCTTCAAACATCATTCTTTCATCCTCGATCCAGAATTGGAAGAAAGGATCAAGGAGGAAGGAACGCAACGTATTGATCTGACTCCTGTTGATACAGCCTTAGAAGCTATTGCACGCCTTCCGCCTACTGGCATGCCAATCATTCGGTCTTGGTCTGCCGCTGACACAGCGCTTTGCATCCCTACTATTGTAGGATATATTGTGACTTTGACACTGGACTTCCTCCTACACAAGCGAGTGAACGCCGTCCAAGAGTCTTTCAACAAATGCACGTCTGGCGTCCCACGCATGTTCCGACGTGATAAAACTGACCAAGAACCTGAACCTGAGAACTCAACAAACCTGATTGAAATTACGCCTATACCGCCTCGTCGAACCTCTGACAGTTAGAGTAATCAAAACGACCCAATTCTGGATAATCCTAAACAATGCACCCCTATCTCATCTCAAGTGTTCCTAACCCAATTGTCCCAAATTACCTAAGCCTTGCACCAGGATTCAGTTAGTGGAGATGTTGTTTGTATCGTGTGTGTGCCTGTTCTCTCTCTCTATGCCTCTTGTTCCAGTGCCCGCCGATGTTCGCACCGGGAACATCACAGAGCTAAAGGGGGATGTGTAGGGCCTCTGTGAACAGACACAAATGAACTATTGAATCTCTGCATTCCACCGGAAAAACTAAGGTCTCCTATGAACCATGTGAGAGTTGTAAAACTGAACCATGGTCAGCCCAGGCACCAGTTGTCTCAAATAAGTTCCTGTCCCATTTAGCTTATCTTCTCAAGAGACTCAAAGAAAAGCAGTGCTAAGACCCTAACTCAAACTAGGATACAAACTATCTTTGTTTTACGGGCTTTCAGGGACCAGATGCGTGATACCCATGACCATTTAACACATAAATTAATAATCCCGTCAACAAAAGAGACAATTTTATATATCCACGTCCAAATGAGAAGAATAGCAGGTCTATGACCAGGACCTTTTTACAACCTCCTTGACCTCAGGGTTTTCTCTGTGCTCCCCTTTCTCTAAATTCCAGAAAAACGCGCGCTTCTCTTTGAGAGACAAAGGAACGCGCAAAACTCACTGGATGATTTCAAAAGACAATCATGTATGCATATAAAAGGGCAACTATATCCACAAATAATATGTTGTATGCATTATATATGCTTGAGGTGTTAAAATGTAACCTTGCAACTTTAATCAATGTGTTTAACCCCTTTTAGCAGATAAAGCTATTGATATGTTAAGTTTAGTGTTGAATGAAAGCGTGTGATAATTGCAGAACAGTGGTATGGATGAAAAGTGGGAAGTATGTACAATACTCGCATTAAGAAACTTTATAGAAGTATTAACAAAATCTGGCAAGTATGTATCCCACGTGATACCGGAAAGCATGATGTAATTTATGCACAAAAAGGGGAAACGTACGGGGCATGGCCCCGCCCTGCAACTGATCTCTGATTGCTCCTGATAACGCCGAAAAGAACTTAAATTACACTTTCAGTTTTGATCGTACAGATAAGAGCAATACATCAATCGAATCTGTAAAGGGTCTACTTTTATTTTTATACACTCATAATAACAACAAAACGCTGTGCTTTTGTAGAGTAAAGAAAATAAACAGGTTGCATTCTCTGCCATCTCTGTCTCTGTCACCTCTCTTCACAGACACATAAATAAAACAACCCGAATCTCAGCGAATACTTGCCTCAAAGACAAGATAAATATATGTATAGAAAGCTTGAAATGTCTACTTTTAAATTAACCAATTCACGTCGAAAACAAATTATTTCTTTTTATGTAATCCGTATGAAAGTAAGGAGTGGTCCGGTTTCTCTCGTATCGCCTCATTATAGCTAATATAGCTAATGAGGCGAGCCAGGTAATCATGTACACGCCCCCGAGAAATGGCATAAAACGTCAAGCTTCATCATAGAATTACTTACTTTTTCTGCGCGTTTGCATGATGGCACGCTACACGGGTGAAGAAGCACTTCGGATGGTTCTGGACAGCGACGAAGAGTTGACTTTCTCCTCAGAGGAAGAACGCGACTCGGATGACGAACGTTTGCATTTTGAAGAACGTTTGGACACAGCGGAGGATATAATTCCTGACGAGTAAGCCTTTTATTATTACCTTCATAATTTAAAATGTTGCTCAGCTATAGCCTATTTTATATCTAAATTTGGAAATTTGGAAATATGAAATATCTCCTTACAGGCCACTTATAGTTTTGAATGTTGTACAAAGCGCGTATGAAGAACATTTGGACACAGCGGAGGATATAATTCCTGACGAGTAAGCCTTTTATTATTACCTTCATGATTTAAAATGTTGCTCAGCTATAGCCTATTTTATATCTAAATTTGGAAATTTCCAAACAGGCTATTGTCAGAGTAAAATCGGTTGAAATATGAATTATCTCCTTACAGGCCACTTAATAGTTTTGAATGTTGTACAAAGCATGTATATAACTATATATAATGATGATATATAGCCTATATAATGATAAATATATATAATAAAATATATATAATGCTATAGGCCGATATAAACATAAATACAATATTATATATCTCTTACAAAAATTAACCATGGTTTTATGCATTTATTTATTTTTTTACATTTTGGATTGTTTAGACTATATTTTTCCAAATGGTGAAATTGTTCACCAACTAGCTTTTGTTCGCGAATATCTGATGTGGTAAATGTTTTGAATGCGTTATACCCGGCCATTGGCGTTAGCGATGGTCCGAGGTGTAAATGTATCAGAAAGCTGTAAATGTCACCGATAAGTGGCCCATCGACAGACATATACGCCATTCTTATCAGTGATGCAATTTATTATCAGTTATGCATCTGCTGGTAATTGCTAACAACAGTTTCATTTTTTGTTTAGGACTGCGGCTGCATCACTGGCATCTTGCAAAAGAAAGGCACGCGAGTGTCGTTCAGTTTTGAGTTCGCTGGAAAATCATACGAGTAAGTGCACAGTATAGTGTATAGTAATTGTTTTTATTATGCCTATATGGTAATATTATTTGTGGTTGGGATAACACAATAAGTAAATCTTCCTGTATGGGTTTATAGAAATTCTACTTTTGTTATGCCTATATCCCACATGAAAAAATACTATAGTAATTTATAGTCAATACTATAGTGTTTTTGAACCATACTATAGTAAAGTGTATTATACTGTATATACAGTATTATAGTTTTTACAACACTTTGTTAATGAATACTACAGTAAACTGCAGTGTATTGTAGTATAATATACCCTATAGTTGTAGAAAACGAAGTACAGTATTGGGTAAAGTCATTTGTTTTTTATTACTATAGTTGTTATATTACCACAGCAACTATAGAACTACCACAACAAATTAAATCAAGTACTTTACTGTAGTATGGCATTCTGTTTTCTCATCAAGTACGGATATACTAAGGTACTGTGAAAAATAAATGCTAACATTTGTTTACAACACTTTTTTAGGACTGTGAATACACCACTCTCGCCTTCACCTGCATCTCGCACAGGAAGGGGACGCAGTGCAAAAGAACCTGTGGCAAAGAGAGCAAAAGCAAGTAAGCAGCCCACTTGGTCATCATTGGCGTTAGCGATGGTCCGAGGTGTAAATGTATCAGAAAGCTGTAAATGTCACCGATAAGTGGCCCATCGACAGACATATATGCGCGTCCATTCTTATCAGTGATGCAATTTATTATCAGCTATGCATGTTCTGGTAATTACTATAACAACTGTTTAAATTTTCGTTTAGGACTGTGGCTGCATCACTGGCATAATTGCACAAGAAATGCAATGTCGTTCAGTTTTGAGTTAGCTAAATTTTCCCTACTGAGTAAGTGCACAGTATAGTGTATAGTAATTGTTTTTATTATGCCTATATGGTAATATTATTTGTGGTTGGGATAACACAATAAGTAAATCTTCCTGTATGGGTTTATAGAAATTCTACTTTTGTTATGCCTATATCCCACATGAAAAAATACTATAGTAATTTATAGTCAATACTATAGTGTTTTTGAACCATACTATAGTAAAGTGTATTATACTGTATATACAGTATTATAGTTTTTACAACACTTTGTTAATTAATACTACAGTAAACTGCAGTGTATTGTAGTATAATATACCCTATAGTTGTAGAAAACAAAGTACAGTATTTGGTAAAGTCATTTGTTTTTTATTACTATAGTTGTTATAATACCACAGCAACTATAGAATTACCACAACAAATTAAATCAAGTACTTTACTGTAGTATGGCATTCTGTTTTCTCATCAAGTACGGATATACTAAGGTACTGTGAAAAATAAATGCTAACATTTGTTTACAACACTTTTTTAGGACTGTGAATACACCACTCTCGCGTTCACCTGCATCTCGCACAGGAAGGGGACGCAGTGCAAAAGAACCTGTGGCAAAGAGAGCAAAAGCAAGTAAGCAGCCCACTTGGTCATGGAAAACAGAGGCTGATGTTGACATGGCTCCACAGGCTCTGAGATTCCTGCCCGCACAGGAACCTGGACCACAGCTAAGACCATGTGATGCACACACTCCCATGAGTCTATTCAAAATATTTTTTTCTGAAACTGCTGTGTCAACTCTGTGTCGAAACACCAATGCTCAGGCTGCCAGGGCACGTGCAAAGGGCCATAAATATAAATGGACAGACGTCAGCATCAGTGAGCTGTACTGCTACTTTGGGCTACTCTTCTACATGGCCATGCTGAAGTTGAGGTCCATCAGAGACTACTGGCGGCAGGACAATCTTTTCTCTGTTTCTTTTCCTGCCACAATCATGTCAAGGGACAGATACCGCACCATTTCATGGAATCTGCACATGAGTCACCCAGATGCAGACCAGGACAATGACAGAAAGAGGGGCACAGCTGAACACGACCGTCTTTTCAGGGTCAGACCCCTCATGGACACTATCCGGCATGCATGTAAGGCCATCTATCATCCAAGAAAAAATTTGGCAGTGGATGAAAGAATGGTGGCATGCAAAGCACACACAGGAATGACTCAGTACATGAAAGCCAAGCCAACCAGGTGGGGCTTCAAGTTGTTTGTTCTTGCGGACTCATCAAATGGACATACTGTAGATTTTGCTGTGTACACCGGAAAGAACAACTTTCCCACAGGCCATGGACTGTCATATGATGCAGTGACATGTCTGTTAGACCGTACAGTTCTTCTGTACCACTATATGTACCACAGTGTACTGACTGACTGGAAGCAAGTAAGCTTTTTTTTCTTGTGACCACATAAACCTAATAAACTGTTTAACTGCACTCGCAAGTGTATCTCAAGTTATTTTGTGTGATAGTTAAATAAATTCTAAATAAACTACAAACAAACAATATATAAACTTATTTTGTCCTCACATTCTTTCTGGTAACTCTTCCCTCTCAGTCACACACCTGACTGAAAGGCTCATTATGCAGCTCATTATGCAGCTCATTATGCAGGCCTTTGTCTTCTCAGGTGTGAATCACATCATTATCCATGACTATTCACGCCCCCTCGCATATTCCTTTTCTACACAAAATGTGTCTTAGAAAATTTAAATCAATATATTGTTTTCTGTGAGTGAGTAAACAAGATGATTATCACATCATTCTGAAACAAAAACTCTAGATTTCAAGATCCAGTTCTCAATAGTCTTGTGAACAAATGTTCTGTATGTGTTTTATGGCCTTATTTCAGTGACTTAAAAAATGATGTTTTTCACAAACCACGCATAAATATTTTCTCAAAAACACAAACATGTACTTTCATGCTGCTCACACATTATTGTAGCCCAGTTTGTGCTGATTATGGTGCTACTAAACTTAGCCATTAAAATGTT
>NW_015539891.1:116112-121320 GCF_001515605.1 Sinocyclocheilus anshuiensis | reverse complement strand
TTTTCGTTTAGGACTGTGGCTGCATCACTCGCATAATTGCACAAGAAAGGCACACGTGTCGTTCAGTTTTGAGTTCGCTGGAAAATCATACTGAGTAAGTGCACAGTATAGTAAGTGTACTTTTATTATGCCTAGACTATATGGTAATATTATTTGTGGTTGATAGTGATAAAATGTAGTTTCTTTGTTATTGGCATTCTGTTTTCTCATGAAGTATGCATACTATACTAAGGTACTGTGGGGAAAAAAATGCTAACGATTGTTCATAAAATTATTTTAGGACTGTGAATACACCACTCTTGCCTTCACCTGCATCTCGCACAGGAAGGGGATGCAGTGCAAAAGAACCTGTGGCAAGGAGAGCAAGAGCAAAAGCAAATAAGCAGCCCACTTGGTCATGGAAAAAACCGCATGCTTGCTTTTTTATTTCAGATGTGAGAATAACAGTAGAGAGCCAAAGCAAATAAGCAGCCCACTCGGTCATGGAAAAGAGAGACTGATGTTGACATGTTCCACAGGCTCTGAGATTCCTGCCCGCACAGGAACCTGGACCACAGCTAAGACCATGTGATGCACACACTCCCATGAGTCTATTCAAAAGGATTTTTTCTGAAACTGCTGTGTCAACTCTGTGTCGAAACACCAATGCTCAGGCTGCCAGGGCACGTGCAAAGGGCCATAAATATAAATGGACAGACGTCAGCATCAGTGAGCTATACTGAAGTTGAGGTCCATCAAAGGCAAAAGGCTCTGTTCCTTTTCCTGACATAATCATGTCAAGGGACAGATACCGCACCATTTCATGGAATCTGCACATGAGTCACCCAGATGCAGACCAGGACAATGACAGAAAGAGGGGCACAGCTAAACACGACCAGCGGACTCATCAAATGGATATACTGTAGATTTTGCTGTGTACACCAGAAAGAACAACTTTCCCACAGGCCATGGACTGTCATACGATGCTGTGACATCTCTGTTAGACCGTACAGTTTTGGGCTCTGGGTACCATGTATACATGGATAATTTTTACACTAGTCCCAAGCTCCTATCAGACTTGTTTGCTTTGAAGTTTGGTGCATGTGGGACTTACAGAGACAACAGGAAGGACTGCCCTCGGAATGCAGCTAACTCACCAAAAAATCTGTGAGGGGCTCCATCAGGTGGATTAGAGACAAACATCTTGTGTTTGTAAAATGGATGGACACACTAGAGGTGTCTGTCTGGAACTTCATGCAAACTCCGTTAACTCTCATTCTTCAGAACTGTATGTGTGTGTGTATGTGTGTGTTTTCACTTAGTTTAATGTAATCTAGAATAGCCAATAAATTCTTGTTTCATTTATAAAGAAGTATTGTCTTGTGTCGTGAAAATTTTAAAGTTAAAACTCTGCCCAGATCTTAGTTACCTAGCACGTAGCTTATAACTTATCAAAAGCATGTATTAACCTCTGGCCAGGGAGAATACAAATATTCAAATTAAGATACACGGACGTTAATGTCTCGCTGGACGAACCGTTGATAAAGTAAACTATCAAATTTGAAATCAGTTCTAATCAGGTTGACTTCGAATCTTCAGATTCGATTCCTCTCAAAACCTGAGCTAAATAATAATAATTAATTCCCTTACAAAATAAAGATAAAGTGAGTTAATTTCATTACAGTGGTGTGGGTGAACTTTGGGTGTGTGCTGGTGTGTTACGGAAAGCCATGAGCCATCCGACCGGCCGCTCATGAACTTGGAACTTGAGGAAACAATTTTTCAAACAGCGAATGGAGGTGGATTTTCTCCAAGGAAAAGAAGGCATCCAGGTAAAGACACTTCCCTTCAGCTCCTGAAACAACACACGCCTCTGTGCTGGTCCTGCAGCTCGGATAACGATCTCTTTGAAACCCTCCGGCGCTCGCTCCAGCATTACACAGTGCGTAAGTTGCGCTCAGCTGAAACCGGTGCAACTTTAACTCTAGACACTCGCAACTTCTTCCTTTGTTCTTCACTCTCCACAAACCGCCATCTTTTGATTCTATTCCACTATATATGTTACAGAGGAGGCTCCCGTACTGCCTCCTCCACACCACCAGAGGGAACCGTCTCCTGAATATTAACCATTTCCATTCGGACTCCAGTTCCCATCACCCCTCATACCTGGGACTGATTGCCCATCCACACCTGCACCTCATTTACACACACACATATAAGCCACTCACACACACAGACTCTCTGCGAAGTCTTGATTTGCCCTGGCTGTCATCTCTGAGCGTTATACCCGTGTTTGCTTTCTTGTGTTTGATCTTGGACTATCTCCTGAGTTTTCTGATTGTTCTCTGCCTGCCCCGATCTTGGATTGTTTCACCTGGACTGTGTTTGCTTGCCGCCTGCCCTGATCTCTCGCCTGGTATTCGACTCTGTTTCTGTCCAAGCCCCTGCTGTTCTGTCTTGCCGGTATTTGACCCTGTATTCTCTGACTATTCTAATAAAAGCTGCAAATGGATCCAAACTCTTCTGACTCGTTACAACAGAAGACTTCGCCAAACAGCGATCCAGCAGCGTTCGTGTAACTATCCACAGAGCTAACTGCACAGGCCTCACAGCTCGCCATGCACCAACACCAGTTAAACCGGCTTACTACGTTAACCGAGGAGCTGGTCAAAGCACTGCAAGGACTCAACATATCGTCACCCGTAGCCGCCTCTCAACAGCTGCCTATTCGCAGTAGCCCTCCACCTGCCCAGACACCCCCAATCAGTCCACGACTCGCTTTCCCCGAAAAATTTGATGGTGAACCCGCCAGATGCAAGGGCTTCCTACTCCAGTGCTCGCTTTTTGTTAACCAACAGCCCTCGCTGTACCCCACAGACTCTAGCCGCATTGCTTTCGTTTGCTCATTACTCACTGGGAAGGCGCTGGAGTGGGTCACCGCTGTCTGGAGAATGGATGGTTTGTCATTTCCCACCTTCAATGCATTCCTTCAACATTTCCAGCCGAGGGGAGGAGCGCGGATGATCAACTGTTAGCTCTCTCTCAAGGGAGAAAATCGGCCGATGAGTACGCTCTGTCCTTTCGAACCCTTGCGGCTCAGACTACATGGGTAGAGGACACACTAAAGCTCTTGTTTCGGAGGGGATTGAATTTAGAGCTTCAATCGGAGCTGGCCTGCCGGGATGAGGGAAGGAGTTTGAGTGAGTTCATTGAACTCGCTATCCAAATTGACAATCTGATCCGCTCTCGACACTCAACTCGAGCCACGCCCCGTTACATGCCTGAAGCCACTGTCGCATTCGAACCCATGCAACTAGGATTCACTCACCTCACTTCCGAGGAACGAGAACGCCGCATGCAGAACCAACTTTGCCTCTATTACGGTCAAGCCGGACATATGAAAATCTCCTGCCCGGTCCTTCCGTCTTCCAGTTCTCGATCGGTGAGTGTCAATACTCGTATTGCAACTTCTGCATCAAGCATTAAGTTACCGGTCAAATTATTTATTCAAGAGAAAATAATTTCCACTACTGCTCTGTTGGATTCTGGAGCAGCTGGTAATTTTGTGTCATATGATTTTGCTCTGCAACATAAACTGAAACTAACCCCCTGTAACTCTCCCATGGCAGTGGAGGCGCTAGATGGCCACCCTCTCGGAGAGGGTAAGGTTCTACGCATCACAGAAGAAGTCAAGTTGCAAATAAGAACCCTGCACTCTGAATTCATCCGATTCTACGTCATCCACTCGCCCAATCATGCTATTATTCTCGGATTACCCTGGCTGCGCACACATAATCCACGCGTCTCTTGGAGAGAGGGACAAATTCTTCAGTGGGACGCTACATGCCAAGATCGTTGTCTCTCAAGGATTCCCCGAGCTTCCAGTCATGCACCTTCACCGCCTGTTCAGAGCACAGACAATCTGAACCTGCCCCCAGAGTACTTAGATCTCACAGAGGCATTCAATAAACGAAAGCATCTCAGCTCCCCACTCACCATTCTGTCGACTGTGCCATAGACTTAACGCCCGGCGCCAATCCTCCTAAAGGTAGAATTTTCCCACTGGCACAACCAGAATCCGAAGCCATGAAACTCTACATCGAGGAGGAATTAGCTAAAGGATTCATCCGACCCTCAACCTCTACCGCTTCAGCCGGGTTCTTCTTCGTAAAGAAAAAGGATGGAGGTTTGCGACCGTGCATTGATTACCGTGGCCTCAACAATATCACCATTAAGTTCCGTTATCCATTGCCCCTAGTCCCAGCCGCGCTAGAACAGCTTCGCCGGGCCAAGTATTACACCAAGCTAGATCTACGCAATGCCTACAACCTGATTCGTATCAGAGAGGGAGATGAATGGAAGACAGCATTCTCGACCACTAGTGGGCACTATGAATACTTGGTTATGCCCTTCGGCCTTGCCAACAGTCCATCAGTCTTCCAATCGTTCATGAACGACATCTTCCACGACATGCTCGACAGATGGGTAATCGTATACATTGACGATATACTAATTTATTCAAACACCCTGGAGGAACACATTCGTCACGTCAGATCAGTGCTGAAACGCCTCATGCAATACCAACTCTACGCCAAAGCTGAGAAGTGTGAATTCCATCAGACCAGCATCTCGTTCCTCGGTTACGTGATCAGCCAGGAGAGGGTAGCAATGGATGAAAGGATCTGACCCCCAACCTCTCCCGCTTCAGCCGGGTTCTTCTTCGTCAAGAAAAAGGATGGAGGTTTGCGACCGTGCATTGATTACCGTGGCCTCAACGATCTCACCATTAAGTTCCGGTATCCATTGCCCCTAGTCCCAGCTGCGCTAGAACAGCTTCGCCGGGCCAAGTATTACACCAAGCTAGATCTACGCAATGCCTACAACCTGATTCTTATCAGAGAGGGAGATGAATGGAAAACGGCATTCTCGACCACTAGTGGGCACTATGAATACTTGGTTATGCCCTTTGGCCTTGCCAACAGTCCGTCAGTCTTCCAGTCGTTCATGAACGACATCTTCCGTGACATGCTCGACAGATGGGTAATCGTATACATTGACGATATACTGATTTATTCAAACACTCTGGAGGAACACATTCGTCACGTCAGATCAGTGCTGAAACGCCTCATGCAATACCAACTCTATGCCAAAGCTGAAAAGTGTGAATTCCATCAAACCAGCATCTCGTTCCTCGGTTACGTGATCAGCCAGGAGGGGGTAGCAATGGAC
>NW_015539891.1:106126-115390 GCF_001515605.1 Sinocyclocheilus anshuiensis | reverse complement strand
TGCAAAGGCTTCCTACTCCAGTGCTCGCTCTTTGTTAACCAACAGCCCTCGCTGTACCCCACAGACTCTAGCCGTATTGCCTTCGTTTGCTCATTACTCACTGGGAAGGCGCTGGAGTGGGTCACCGCTGTCTGGAGGATGGATGGGTCATCATTCCCCACCTTCAAGGCATTCCTTCAGCACTTCCGCGATGTGTTCGAACATCCAGCCGAGGGGAGGAGTGCAGGTGACCAACTGTTAACTCTTTTTCAGGGGAGGAAAACGGCTGCCGATTACGCTCTGTCCTTTCAAACCCTCGCGGCTCAGACTACATGGGTAGAGGACACGCTAAAGATCCCCCTCGGAGAGGGAAAGGTTCTACTCATCACAGAAGAGGTCAAATTGCAAATAGGAACCCTGCACTCTGAATTCATCCGATTCTACGTCATCCACTCGCCCAATCACTCTATTATTCTCGGATTACCCTGGCTGCGCACACATAATCCACGCGTCTCTTGGAGAGAGGGAGAGATTCTTCAGTGGGACGTTACATGCCATGATCATTGTCTCTCAAAGATTCCCCGAGCTTCCAGTCATGCACCTTCCCCGCCTGGTCAGAGCACAGACGATCTGAACCTGCCCCCAGAATACTCTGATCTCACCGAGGCGTTCAGTAAACAGAAAGCATCTCAGCTCCCCACTCACCGTTCTGTCGACTGTGCCATAGACTTAACGCCCGGTGCCAATCCTCCCAAAGGTAGAATTTTCCCGTTATCACAACCAGAATCCGAAGCCATGAAACTCTACATCAAGGAGGAATTAGCTAAAGGATTCATCCGACCCTCAACCTCTCCCGCTTCAGCCGGGTTCTTCTTCGTCAAGAAAAAGGATGGAGGTTTGCGACCGTGCATTGATTACCGTGGCCTCAACAATATCACCATTAAGTTCCGTTATCCATTGCCCCTAGTCCCAGCCGCACGCTTCGCCCTTCGCCGGGCCAAGTATTACACCAAGCTAGATCTACGCAATGCCTACAACCTGATTCTTAGGGAGATGAGAGATGAATGGAAGACAGCATTCTCGACCACTAGTGGGCACTATGAATACTTGGTTATGCCCTTCGGCCTTGCCAACAGTTCATCAGTCTTCCAATCGTTCATGAACGACATCTTCTGCGACATGCTCGACAGATGGGTAATCGTATACATTGACGATATCCTGATTTATTCCAACACTCGGGAGGAACACATTCGTCACGTCAGATCAGTGCTGAAACGCCTCATGCAATACCAACTCTATGCCAAAGCTGAAAAGTGTGAATTCCATCAAACCAGCATCTCGTTCCTCGGTTACGTGATCAGCCAGGAGAGGGTAGCAATGGATGAAAGGAAGGTCAAAGCGGTCCTGGACTCGCCACAACCCCAGACAGTCAAAGAATTACAACGCTTCCTAGGATTTGCAAATTTCTACAGGCGATTTATCAGAGACTTCAGTGCAGTCACCGCCCCTCTGACAACCATGACCAAACGTCACGCTGCTAGATTGATTTGGTCACCCGAGTCACGTCAAGCATTCAACGAACTAAAGACTTCACTTCCGCACCCATCCTTCGACACCCCGACCCAGAATGCGAGTTCATTGTGGAGGTCGACGCTTCTAACAAGGGGGTAGGGGCAATACTGTCTCAACGTCATGGCTCACCAGCGAAAATGTATCCATGTGCCTTTTTCTCCCGCAAACTCACAGCCGCGGAACAGAATTACAACGTAGGCAACCGTGAACTTCTGGCTATAAAGTTAGCGCTTGAGGAATGGCGTCATTGGCTGGAGGGAGCTGCTCATCCGTTCATCGTTCTCACAGATCATAAAAATCTTGAGTATCTGCGCTCAGCTAAGCGCCTAAACCCCCGACCGGCCAGGTGGGAAGCGTGGGAGCGGCAGTAGGCCATCAAGAACCATCTGCTGACCAAAAGGGTACTTGAATATAATTGCTAGGGATTCTAGATAATCCTATCATCTTAACATTTGGTTGTTTCCACCTGAAAGACTACCGAAGATGTGGGAACGGAAGGCTATCACTTTCATTGTTATCCGCAATTTACATTTAAGACGAAACTTCATTTACATGCGGGAAGATGAAGCGGGAAGAATAGAGTATAAAATGTTTGAGCTTAGGATGTTCGTGGTTCATTCTGACTCCGTTGAACCCAAGGTACTACATGTACTTTGTCACTGATATGCTGCAATAAACATATTCATCGAGATCTTCATCGTCCTCATAATTTTTCTTACAACAGCTTCCAGCCGGTTTGCTAAATCCACTACCTACACCACACCGACCTTGGTCTCATATTGCCATCGATTTCATAACCGACCTGCCCAATTCTCAAGGTAACACCACTATACTCACCATTGTTGACCGATTCTCCATTCTCCTGCCGTCTGATTCCGCTGCCTAAACTCCCCACATCCTTCGAAACCGCTGAACTACTTTGTAATCATGTGTTCCGTTTCTACGGATTACCCGATGACATAGAATCCCATCGAGGACCCCAGTTCACTTCTAGGGTATGGTCCGCCTTTTTCAGGCATCTCAATGTGAACATCAGCCTCACGTCCGGCTATCACCCCCAATCCAACGGGCAAACTGAGCGCCTGAATCAGGAGGTGATATGATTCCTCAGATCTTACTGTCAACAACAACAAACAGACTGGAGCAGGTACTTGCTATGGGCAGAATATGTCCAAAACTCATTGAGGAAACCCTCCGGCATGACCCCTTTCCAGTGCATTCTGGGCTTCCAACCTCCATTGTTGTCACCTATTGGTTGCAACACAGCGAGGAGGTCTGGGACCGGGCACATACTCACCTACTTCATGCCGTAAGGCGTCAAGAACAACAAGCCAACCGACATCGACGTCACAGTCCCGAGTACACCCCAGGCCAGTGGGTTTGGCTCTCAACCAAGGACCTACGCCTACGACTTCCTTGTAAAAAGCTCAGTCCCAGGTATGTTGGTCCCTTCAAAATTTCTAGACAAATATCTCCAGTATCATTTCGTTTGGAACTGCCCTCTAATTACCGCATTTCTCCCACATTCCATGTATCACTTCTGAAACCCGCTGGTGGTCTGAGAGGAGAGACGGAGGAGGGAGCCGGACCACAGATCCCCCTACCTTTCCTGGTTGATGGCGAGGAGGCATATCGAGTGCACGAGTTGCTAGGCTCCAGACGCCGGGGCGGTACCCTCCAGTATCTGGTCGATTGGGAGTGGTTCGGTCTGGAGGAGCGATCTTGGGTCAACGCTTGAGATATCCTGGACCCCACACTCACTGAGGAGTTTCACAGAGTGTTGCGTTTATAATTTTGTTCAGTGTATTAAAAGCACCAAAAGTGCTATTATAAATCAGTATTTTGAACACTCATCATTGTTATATTCAAATTACACTGGTGTTAATCTTAAAAGGAGAGTGTTAAAAATGAACACTGTAACTGAATACTAACACTGGTGTAGTGCAGAAACAACAATTAATAGTGTTGAAGAGGTTTAACAATTAACAATAATGAGTGTTGAATTTACATGCAAAGGGTGTCAAAAAGTTAAGACTATCAAAAGTGTAACATTTACACTCTATAGTGTGGACACATATAGACACTTTGCTGGTGTTAAATTTGACACTGTGGGTGTTCTTTTTACACCAGTGATTTTGCTGTGTAGGAAGTCGTACATGAAACAGATGTCAATACCAAAAAGGTTGACTAATTTGATTCCTCAGTGTTTGCTAAACATTCTGTAATTTATTAGTCGGTATATAATACAGCATGTGGTGTATGCCATGCCTCGTCTTATTCGTTTTTGTTAATAAACGTTTTATAAGCTAGTTTGTCATTGTATCTTACTGTTTTATTGTTGTTATGCTTTTTAATTAAGAATAACAATGAATCCATCTTTTGTTTTATTCTTAAAAAGTGAAAGGTGTGTAAATCAAAAAACGGACCGAATTAGCATGCCCTGCTGTAAATTTTGACCTGTTGATGAAAAACAAGCTTATGTGGATTCTACACATTTAAACAATAAGGTATCTACTATTATTTATGGAGCAGATAAATACATATAATAATTTATTAATCAATTATCATTTTGACTTGACCCTTTTCTTTATTTAAAAGCTGAAATGTGAGGTTGACCATTTATGAAACTTTTTCAAAGCTTTATTTGAACATTTACATTAGATATTTGAACATGCCATTAGATAAACTGTTGTCAGTCATGTTGTCATTTAAAATTAAAACATTGCCAAATCATTGGCAATGTTATTGTTTTAGTTATGCAAACAAAAACTCATTTTATTTGTTGTTTGTTGATTTTAAATGTAAAACTTGGTGAAATGATTTGTGTGTCAGTACTTTTTGAACATTTCCAGCACATTTTAACAATACCATGATAATACTGATAACCGTGATCATTTTGGTCACTATAATCGTGATAAGAAATTTTCATACCGTTACATCCCTACTGTGGGTGTTCTTTTTACAGCAGTGATTTTGCTGTGTATGAATAGCCGGCAAATACTGTAGCCTACCCAGTACCGCCGCTCCCTATAGGCAGAGTACGCAGTTTGCGTAGGGCACCAACTCCCAGGGAGGGCACCATCCCAGTTGCTCAAAAAAACAAACAAAAAAACTTTCATTCTATATTAATATTTAACCTATACATATGCATAAATACAAATCTAAACATGAACATATATATTATATTTTATGATGAATGCAGAAGGCAGTATAAGCACACGTGAAGCGCCATTCCCGCATCTGCGCCCGCGCCCGCGCTCGCTCTCACCTCATGTTTGCGGATGAATACAAATGATCATCATAATTAATGGACAACTAGGCTATATCAGGGAAAAGACATCAGTGCAGTCCGGCACAGAGAAAATAAAAATAAAAAAGCCTGAGATGAGGCCCGTGCATCACTTTCAGGTAACTACGTTCATAATCCTGTGAAACTTTTTTGACTGTTGACGTTAGTAACGTTTTAATGTCGGTAATAATTTCACCACCACCAACAATGCATCTGACTTAATATTGTAGTTTCCATGACTTAAAATGTATTATATAAAAACTACGAGGCAATATATGGTATATGGTTTAAATATGGTTTCATTGAATAACACCGTTAAATACATAATGTAATACAAAATAAACAATTTACATTATTACAAATGCCTGCAAAGGGCACCAAAGTCCTGATAATTGTTGTTGTTACACTTACAGGATGATCAAATCCTTGTTTGATATTGACCAAACATTTATCCAATAAACCACCTTTTTGCTATAGAAATGCTACAGCCTCTTTAATTTCTTCAACAAAAACATGTGGACATCACAACCCTTACCAAAATTAACAATGGTTTTATCGTAGTAAAACTGCTTAATTTTATTTTGTGTAATTTCTGAATGCTTGAGACAATAAAATCAATCAGACAACGGTATTAATAAAATCATAGCCACAGGTAACTGTCTAGAGCTACAATTGTAATTTATAAATAATACAACTGAATTACAATCTATTTATTTACTTTTATATTTGATTCAAGTTCTATTTTGACCTTTATAGTAGGTGTTTTTTGTTTTTTTTCTTGAGGGAGGGGGCACAACAATACTTTTCTGCTTAGTGCACCCATTTGGCCAGCAGCGGCCCTGAGCCTACCAGACCGCAGTCAAAAACTCAGACAAGATCTACAATGGCGTTTTAGTGCCATGTAAAATAAAAATAAATAAATAAAGTAGCCTAAAAAAATAATAATAATAAGATTACGAGATTGAAGTCATAATATTTTGAGAATAAAATCAAAATTACGAAAATAAAGTCATAGCCATATTGTTGAAAATAAAGTCATAGCAATATGAGATTAAAGTCATATAGAGAGAATAAAGGCGTATAGCATTATGTATGACGGCTTTTTAGTGCCACATTAAAAAAATCTAAGATAATATTTTGAGAAAAAAAATACAAGAATAAAGTTGTAGCAATACGAGAATAAAGTCAAAATATTTTGAGAATAAAGTCAAAATTACAAGAATTAAGCAAGCGGCAACCTCCCGCTCTCTCTTGTGAAGCCAACAAGGAAGTGACTTAAACTGTAATTCGTCAACTGGCCGCTAGAGGCTGGCTGCAAAAGGGAGTCAATCCCATAGACTCCCCATGTTAAAATGCCCAACTTTACAGCAGAAAAAAACCTGTTTACAGCCTGGTTCAAAAAATTATTTTGGTCTATATAGCTAATTTTGCCCTTCATGACAACTGTAAGGGGGTGATTTTTTTATAACTCATCCGTTTAAATTATATCAAGCCTTAAAGTTCTGCATAATTAAGGGCGCGGCCACTTGAGTGACAGGTGGATTGCCGCTGCTGTCACCACCGTCGAGCTAGGTGGGCGTGGTTTCAGCAACCTGCTCCCGCCTCTTTGCCCATTTTCAATTACCCGGGAGTGACGCGCGGTGATGCGCTGCCAAGATGGCGATGGCCAGCTCCGCCTACTTTAGGCTTCAAAAACGCTCTTCGGAAACCTACGGGTGACATCACGGACACTACGTCCATGTTTTTATACAGTCTATGGAATGAAGTCGTAGCAATTAGAAATTAAAGTTATAATATTTTAAGAGTAGGCCTTTGCGCATGCAAAAAGCCTGGATTGGGAGCACCAGGAGAAATTCCGGTGGCCTGGCAACTGATTTGAATATATATTGGATTATTAGCAGAAATCGTAGCATGCGTCATATTCTTGCAGCATTTGTAAAAAAAAAAAGGTGTAATTTAATGAAACTAATGTCTCATTGTAATTGAAAAGATGATTGATTCACATGCAGCTTTAACTGAGGCGAATATAGCGATCTGTCATGCCACATTAAAGAGCGTGCAAAACACTGTAAAAAAATGGTATGAGCTATCTACATAAAAAATTATGGTAACAATATTTTTGGTAATAAAAATGGTAATACAAAATTGTTCTTATTTTGCTTATTTTTAAGGCTTGTTTTTTATGGAATCTACCTGAATAAATCATGTAAAATCTCCTAAATTATTTAATCTATGAAACAACAAATGTAATATTATACGTAAAATGTGCTAATTTATTTTAAGTTGATTCTCAAAATCTGTGATTTTGAGTAAGGCGTGTTTATATTTGACTTATATTTGTATAAATAAAAGACTGTATACAGCCAGACAGCTTAAGTAGGAAAATATTTGATGAATACTGGAAAATAATGCACTATAGGCTAATTGTAGCACATATTGTTTGTACTTCGCTACAAAACTGACAGAATTTGAAAGAATTTATATTAAAAGTTCCAAAAGTACAAATCAGTTGCCAGTTGCTCCAACTCCTTAACTTATGTTAGACTGTATTGTTGTCTTTACTGAAGTTAACGCTATTTGACTATTCTATACACAAGCTTTATTATTCACTGTATAATACATTTTTGTAAATAACATTTCATGTCTTCAAATCCATATTGTTTGTTAGCTATAAAACCGACAGAATTTGAAAGCTAATAAAAAAAGTTATTGCAAATAAAAAGCCTTCTTAACACTTTTTTAAATTACAAAAATAAATTGATTTCAAAACAATATGCAGTGTGAGTACATCTTTGATTTATTTTTCTTTTTTTTTCTTTAGCTCAGTCGTGGGCCCTGTGTCTCACCTGGTTGTCCATTGGCTAAGAAGACAGGCAAAATACAATGTTTGGGCCCCCCAACCCCCTACGCCTTAGGTTTCGCAACCCTTGAAATGGCACAAACTAACCTTACAATTGTTAATGAGAGGAGGTCATTTGTGTGCATTGTAAACTGGTTTTGGCCACCTTCCACCTCCCCCACCCTATGAATAAAGTTAAGAAGAGCAGGCTTGGCTCCAGGGGGGTTAGAATTGGATGCATTTAAAAGTAGGTAAATGCCCAACAGACAAGCGATATGCATATTTATATTTGTTAAAAAAATTTTTTATTGTAAATGTAGGCTTTAGTCCTACTTGCAGGATTCAAAAATAAATTACAAGATTTTCAGCATTGCGAGATTTTTATTGGTATTATCCACTAACATACATGCTGCAGTGATGCGCAAGCAGTGGTGGAAAGAGTACTGAAAAAATATACTCAAGTAAAAGTACCATTACCTTCCAAAAAATGTAGTGTGAATAGAGTAAAAGTACTTGTCCAAAAAACTACTTGAGTAAGAGTAAAAGAGTAGCCTATTTAAAAGTACTCATGAGTATTGAGTAGTACTGAGCTGTGGATTCTACCCCCTCATAATAAACGCTGTACACTGCAATTTATACATTTTAAAAATGTTGTACATTCTGTAATTCACATTATCTTGTTTGTCATAAAGAATGAAGAATAGGCTATCTATCATCCAGCAGTTTTAATTTTGACTGCCAACTCTTCAAAATACACCAAAACAGCACGGAAAAAACAGTATTCAGTTGAAGAAAAGATGAAAGTTATTCTCAGTACAATCATCCCCATTTAAATCATAAAGTTTGAAAAAAATAGATTTAAAATCATGTGTAAGGCCACTGAGACAGCATGCTGTTGTTGCACGCAACATTTTTTTAGAACAGTGCAAATACAAACACCATTAGAAACTCAGTTCAGCATCAAACACCATGATATATGGGTTAAAATGAGAGCCCATTTCTCTCCAAAACGGTGCCAGTTTTAGCGTTTTGCAATAAAGAAATAAGAATAACTAAACTTGATCATTTATGTTACAATTTTAACAGATGCACATTGTTCTAGAAGGATGGCATCATGCCATACCTTTTACACATTTACTCGAATTGTTATGCTGATAATACAATTTGTAAGGAAAAATGCATTAAATAGCGAGGTATTTCTGGGGAAACTTCTTCAAAGGAAAACACACACACACACACGTCTCTTTGCTGAGCAGCGGCGGTCTCGGTGAATAAGCAGCATCCACAACTGAATGGAACTATGACATATACATAAGGGATGTAACGGTATGAAAATTTCTTATCACGATTATAGTGACCAAAATGATCACGGTTATCAGTATTATCATGGTATTGTTAAAATGTGCTTTAGCAGAAATAGCATTTCTATAGCAAAAAGGTGGCCAAAAATAAAAAATTAAGTGGATATTTGTTTAGTGGATCAGAATCAGAATCAGAATCAGAATGAGCTTTATTGCCAGGTATGTTTACACATACGAGGAATTTGTTTTCGTGACAGAAGCTTCCACAGTGTAACAGAATGACA
>NW_015539891.1:102097-102789 GCF_001515605.1 Sinocyclocheilus anshuiensis | reverse complement strand
TTCTGAGGTCAGATTTGGTAGCTGAGCTGAACCAGACAGTTATAGAAGTGCAATAATGGATAAATGTTTGGAATATTAAACAAGGATTTGATCGTCAATCATTTGATTGTCAAACAAGGATTGACAACAATTATCAGGCCTTTGGTGCCCTTTGCAGGCATTTGTAATAATGTAAATTGTTTATTTTGTAATACATTATGTATTTATCGGTGTTATTCAATGAAACCATATTTAAACCATATACCATATATTGCCTCGTAGTTTTTATATATACATTTTAAGTCATGGAAACTAGAATATTAAGTCAGATGTTGTTGGTGGTGGTGAAATTATTACTGACATTAAAACGTTACTAACATCAACAGTCAAAAAAGTTTCACAGGATTATGAACGTAGTTACCTGAAAGTGATGCACGGGCTGTAACAGATCGGCTAGGCTCCGCCACCACCCAATCACAACGATCCCTCTCACCTGAGTTCTGAGCACCAGCACCTGTCACTAATCATGTATCTCATTAACCAGCCTGCATAAAAGCACACACCTCAGACACCCTCATTGTCCGGTCTCGTATACACATAGAGGACTCAATGACTTTGCTATTACTTCCATTTGAATACTTCCTGCATTACTTACCTCCTGTGTTCCTCCTAGTGTCTCCTCGTCTCCAAGTGTCTCCTGTTCCTCCTAGTTC
>NW_015539891.1:98171-98687 GCF_001515605.1 Sinocyclocheilus anshuiensis | reverse complement strand
CACCCAATCACAACGATCCCTTTCACCTGAGTACTGAGCACCTGCACCTGTCACCAATCTAGCACCTCATCAACCAGCCTGCATAAAAGCACACCCCTCAGACACCCTCACTGTCCGGTCTCGTATACACGTAGAGGACTCAATGACTTTGCTACTACTTCCATTTGAATACTTCCTGCATTACTTACCTCCTGTGTTCCTCCTAGTGTCTCCTCATCTCCAAGTGTCTCCTGTTCCTCCTAGTTCACGGATCGCTGAGGTATGTGCTCCTCCTGCCTGCATTCCAGCTACTGTAAAGCCAAAGACTCGGATTACCCCACTCATCATACCCTTCGAACTATTCACTCACCATCACATCCTCTGGACCCTACCCCAGTACTCTCTGTGACCAAATAAACCTGTTTTATATATACTAACCTGTTGCGTCAGACCTCTTCCGTTACAGAAGACCGGACCAACACCGACGGCACAGATGAGTCACCCCGATCCATTCCAGGAGCTCGTAGACTCACTACG
>NW_015539891.1:93294-93923 GCF_001515605.1 Sinocyclocheilus anshuiensis | reverse complement strand
CTAGGCTCCGCCACCACCCAATCACAACGATCCCTCTCATCTGAGCACTGAGCACCAGCACCTGTCACTAATCATGTATCTCATTAACCAGCCTGCATAAAAGCACACACACCCTCATTCCTCATTGTCCGGTCTCGTATACACATAGAGGACTCAATGACTTTGCTATTACTTCCATTTGAATACTTCCTGCATTACTTACCTCCTGTGTTCCTCCTAGTGTCTCCTCGTCTCCAAGTGTTTCCTGTTCCTCCATATTCCCGGATAGCTGAGGTGTGTGCTCCTCCAGTGGACATTCCAGCCCTGTACAGGAAAAGACTCTGATCATTCCACTCATCATATCCTTTGAACTGTTCTAGGAACTATACACTCCACGTATCCTCATCTGGATCCTTCACCAGTACTCTCTGTGACCTAATAAACACTTCTGTATTTACTAACCTGTTGCGTCAGACCTCTTCCATTACAGAAGACCGGACCAACACCGACGGCACAGAGGAGTCACCCTGATCCATTCCAGGAGCTCGTAGATTCACTACGACGAGTGCTACGCAATCCATCGGCACCGCCGCCATCACCATCCATCACCTCCTCCATCACAACCAGCACTTCTTCGCCTACCATCATTG
>NW_015539891.1:90459-93268 GCF_001515605.1 Sinocyclocheilus anshuiensis | reverse complement strand
AGTACATTGTGGAGGTCCTCCAACGCCTGAGAGAAAATCACCTATTCCTCAAGGCTGAAAAGTGCACCTTCCACCAACCCACGGTACAATTCCTGGGATATAACATTGATCGTACCGGTATCCAGATGGACGAGGGGAAGGTGGAAGCTATAACCTCCTGGCCAGAACCCACTACTATTAAGGAGCTCCAACGATTCCTCGGATTTGCCAACTTTACCATTACTTATCGCCCTGGTCCCAGAAATGTCAAGGCGGACGCCTTGTCACGTATTCATAGTCATGTGGAAGGCCCAGAAAAATCGGAAAGTATCATCCCACCAAAGATGATCGTCAGTCCCATTGAATGGAATTCCCCTTCAGTGTCCTCAAACACGGCTCCCAACAATCCGCCGGGCTGTCCTCCAGGATGCCAGTACGTACCACGAACACAACGCACCCCACTGATTCACTCTGCTCACTCCTCCTGAGGCACTGGCCATCCAGGGGCCAACAACACCCTCTCGATGCTACGAGATCGCTTCTCGTGGCCCAATATGGCAAGGGACGTGAGAAGGTTCGTGCAAGTATGTCCAGACTGTGCCATGTCCAAAAGCCCGCGCCACTTACCATCTGGCAAACTCCTTCCTCTACCAGTGCCAAATCGCCCCTGGTCACACCTAGGAGTAGACTTTGTCACTGACCTGCCCTCCTCTGAAGGTAACACATGCATCCTGGTAATTGTTGACCGTTTCTCAAAATCATGTCGCCTTCTGCCCCTCAGAGGTCTTCCCACTGCACTAGAAACTGCTGAGCTTCTCTTCAACCAGGTCTTCCGATATTATGGAATTCCCGAAGACATTGTCTCCGACCGGACCTCAGTTTATCTCCAAAGTATGAAATGCCTTCTTCAAACTCCTAGGTGTGACTGTAAGCCTCTCATCTGGATACCACCCACAATCGAATGGTCAAACGGAGAGGAAGGTTCAGGAGGTGGTGCGATTCCTGCGAACCTTCTGCCATGGCCACCAGGATTCCTGGAACCAGTTCATGGGCTGGGACGAGTACGCTCCGGGGGACCTTCTGATGTTCCGGCGGTGGACTACTGGTTCCGGGAAAGCGAGAGGGTCTGGGACGCTGCTCACCACCATCTCCAAAGGGCAGTGCGCAGGCAGAAGACGGCCGCGGACCTTCGAAGAACTAAAACACCTACCTATCAAACAGGTCAGAAGGTATGGCTGTCAACTCGGGACATCAGACTGCGCCTGCCCTGTAAAAAGCTCAGTCCCAGATTTGTTGGCCCTTTCACCATCCTGGAACAAGTAAACCCGGTCACCTACAAACTCCAACTCCCCTCACAGTACAGAATTCATCCCACGTTCCACGTTTCTCTGCTTAAACCTCACCATGAACCTGTCTCTCTCCCCACAGAGCCTGGCCAGACGGAGGAACCCCCTCTTCCCTTGATCCTGGAACGGATCGCTGAGGTGTGTGCTCCTCCTGCCTGCATTCCAGCTCCTGTAAAGCCAAAGACTCGGATTACCCCACTCATCATACCCTTCGAACTATTCACTCACCATCACATCCTCTGGACCCTACCCCAGTACTCTCTGTGACCAAATAAACCTGTTTTATATATACTAACCTGTTGCGTCAGACCTCTTCCGTTACACGGGCCTCATCTCTGGCTTTTTTATTTTCATTTTCTCTGCGCCGGACTGTACTAATGTCTTTTCCCTGATATAGCCTAGTTGTCCATTAATTATGATGATCATTTGTATTCATCCGCAAACATGAGGTGAAAGAGAGTGCGGACGCAGATGCGGGAATGGTGCTTCACGTGTGCTTATACTGCTTCTGCGGTCATCATAAAATGCATTTTTTATAATTATATATATATAATATATATGTTCATGTTTAGATTTTTATTTATGCGTATGTATAGGTTAATATAATATAGAATGAAAGTTTTTTTTTGTTTGTTTTTTTGAGCAACTGGGATGTGCCCTCCCTGGGAGTTGGTGCCCTACGCAAACTGCGTACTCTGCCTATAGGGAGCGGCAGTACTGGGTAGGCTACAGTATTTGCCGGCTAGTCATACACAGCAAAATCACTGGTGTAAAAAGAACACCCACAGTATGGATGTAACGGTATGAAAATTTCTTATCACGATTATAGTGACCAAAATGATCACGGTATTGTTAAAATGTGCTGGAAATGTTCAAAAAGTACTGACACACAAATCATTTCACCAAGTTTTACATTTAAAATCAACAAACAACAAATAAAATGAGTTTTTGTTTGCTTAACTAAAACAATAACATTGCCAATGATGTCCAGATTTTAAATGACAACATGACTGACTGACAACAGTTTATCTAATGGCATGTTCAAATATCTAATGTAAATGTTCAAATAAAGCTTTGAAAAAGTGTAATAAATGGTAAACCTCACATTTCAGATTTTAAATAAAGAAAAGGGTCAAGTCACAAATAATTTCACCAAGTTTTACATTTAAAATCAACAAACAACAAATAAAATGAGTTTTTGTTTGCATAACTAAAACAATAACATTGCCAATGATTTGGCAATGTTTTAATTTTAAATGACAACATGACTGACAACAGTTTATCTAATGGCATGTTCAAATATCTAATGTAAATGTTCAAATAAAGCTTTGAAAAAGTGTAATAAATGGTAAACCTCACATTTCAGATTTTAAATAAAGAAAAGGGTCAAGTCAAAATGATAATTGATTAATAAATGATTATATGTATTTATCTGCTCCATAAATAATACTAGATACCTTATTGTTTAAATGTGTAGAATCCAC
>NW_015539891.1:87227-87488 GCF_001515605.1 Sinocyclocheilus anshuiensis | reverse complement strand
GACTGTATCCTTCCAGCCGAGGTTGGTGGTGTCTGGGAGCTCCGTGGGATGGTGGAACGTCATCCCGATCCGGAACAGTGTCGCGAGGGTTTCCCCCTCGAGGGAGCTGGCGAGGGCGAGCGGCACAAACGCCCTCGCGAAGACGATGGGGTCTGGGCTCGCCTGAGCCACTGTGATGAAATCCTCCATATCCTCCATATGGGGACGTGGAGGAGCGCACGGGAAAAAAGGGCAAAACAAAAACTGACAAATCAAACACGG
>NW_015539891.1:81583-86905 GCF_001515605.1 Sinocyclocheilus anshuiensis | reverse complement strand
GCCTCCATAGCATAACGTGAGGTAAACAGCAAAGATAACAAGCTTTTCAAAATGAAAACAAAAAGAAAAGTAAAACTAAACTTGCTGTCGGTGACAGTGCTTGCATGTTTTTTGCCCTCACAAGAATACCAGCATGTTCACCTTTGGTTTAAGAAGCGGTCTTTTACTTTACTTTAGCATGAAACCCATCCATCGTTTAATCAATATTCGCATCATTTTTGCTGCACACAGCTGCGCTCTCCTGACGCAGCGAGTATAAACCAGGTTCTACACTCGAAGCGCTGTGCAGCTCAAACGAGTCGCGTGGTTTCATTATGCTTTCAGTTTTGTTTGCCGTTTGATGTTTCTCACATGCAACAGAAATGCAGCGCTTATGAGTTAAACAATGCGGTGGTCGCGCCAGTGCGACCGCACACAAAATGTAGTTGCACCGGCAGAAAAAATTATCGCAAAATGCGCCCATTTGGTCGCACACTGGAACCCTGTGCAGTACAGTATTTATTTATCCTCAGTTGTTCAAATCACGGTAATCGAATACGGTTATAGTGATAATTAAAATATGAAAAGGTAATACTAACCGTGGGGTATTTTATCACGATTTATCGTTGCATCCCTAATGAAATAGATGAAAAAAAAAAAGTTTATTAACGAGCTGCAGTTCTATTACATCTCGCGCTGGCACAGATGCAGTATATTAACGCCACGGGTCATCAATAAGGTGCAGATTGGTCCTCAATTTGTGTTTCCAACACATTTTTTCACAGCGCACATCACGCGCTCAAACTCATCAAAAGTCAACAAGTTCAACAAGCAACAACGACTTATCCAAGTGACTGCTGCAGAACGCACGCGCGAGAGAGAGACCAATCGAAAACATCAAACAGTCAAATAAACAAACTACTACTAATTACAACACTTCATGTATAAATGTTCCTCATATATTACATATTACCATATACTGTAAACCAACATCGAAATGACTGTGTCCATGTGTGTCACTGCTTGTGTGTCACTGTGTGTGCCACTGCGTGTGTGCCACTGTGTGTGTGCTACTGTGTGTGTGTCACTGTGTGTGTGTCACTGCGTGTGTGTCACTGTGTGTGTATCATTGTGTGTGTGCCACTGTGTGTGTGTCACTATGTGTGTGTGTGTGTGAGAGTGTGTGCCACTGTGTGTGTCACTCCGTGTGTGCCACTGCGTGTGTGTCACTGTGTGTGTGCCACTGTGTGTGTGACTGCATGTGTGTCACTGTGTGTGTGTCAGTGCTGCGTGTGTGCCACTGCGTGTGTATCATTGTGTGTGTGCCACTGTGTGTGTGTCACTGTGTATGTGTGTGTGTGTCTGTGTGTGTGTGTGTGTGTGTGAGTGTGTGCCACTGTGTGTGTCACTCCGTGTGTGCCACTGCGTGTGTGTCACTGTGTGTGTGACTGCGTGTGTGTCACTGCGTGTGTGCCACTGTGTGTGCCACTGCGTGTGTGTTACGGCGTGTGTCACTGCATGAGTGTCACTGCATGTGTGTCACTGTATGTGTGCCACTGCGTGTGTGTCACTGTGTGTGTGTGTGTGTGTGTGAAGATAAAGTTTGCCAGAAAACACTACTCATTTAGTCAGTTTATCAGCTGATAGGCTTGATTCTCTGTGGCAGCATAATAATAATAATAATAAATATCAATTACACACATAATGCACATTCTTTGCGTTTTCAGAGCTCGTAAACATAAAACTCATAGGAGGACTTGAATGCACCATATACCATATACTGTAAACCAACATCCAAATGACTGTGTCCGTGTGTGTCACTGCTTGTGTGTCACTGTGTGTGCCACTGTGTGTGTGTCACTGTGTATGTGTGTGTGTCTGTGTGTGTGTGTGAGTGTGTGCCACTGTGTGTGTCACTCCGTGTGTGCCACTGCGTGTGTGTCACTGCGTGTGTGCCACTGTGTGTGTGTCACTGCGTGTGTGCCACTGCGTGTGTCACTGCGTGTGTGACTGCGTGTGTGACTGCGTGTGTGCCACTGTGTGTGCCACTGCGTGTTACTGCGTGTGTGTCACTGCATGAGTGTCACTGCATGTGTGTCACTGTATGTGTGCCACTGCGTGTGTGTCACTGTGTGTGTGTGTGTGTGTGTGAAGATAAAGTTTGCCAGAAAACACTACTCATTTAGTCAGTTTATCAGCTGATAGGCTTGATTCTCTGTGGCAGCATAATAATAATAATAATAAATATCAATTACACACATAATGCACATTCTTTGAGTTTTCAGAGCTCGTAAACATAAAATTCATAGGAGGACTTGAATGCACCATATGGTTCTAATATGCATCCACACTTTAACATTTTAGCCTATTGCCTGAACAAAAGTGCTCTAACTGCACAATGTTGCCCTGAGGCAACAAACAAAAAAACACAGTTTTAGTATATAATTCACGAGTTCGCACTTTCGTATAATTAAATAAAGGTTATGCGTATTTGGCGTGCTGTCCAGGGAGAGGGCTCCGAGCTCGGCAAGACTCCCGATCCCGGGGCACCCCCCTGTCCGGGGAGAGGGGTCCGAGCTCGGTGTCCAGCCCGGCCCAAAAGCGCTCCCCCCCGAGTGCTTCTCCCCGTGCTGGGGTAGAACTATGCTGAAGGTGCGGGGTCGGGATGGCGGAGGGATGCTGAAAGTCGAGAGATAACGAAGGTAGGACGTACTTGGGTTATTTATAGGAGTTTTCTCTTGCGCTGATTGGATAAATGGTGTAATCACTAATGATGAACTGGCCGTGTGAATTATCTGTGCATGCTCCTCCCTGTTTATAAACATCACTTCACGAGTTTACACTTTCGTATAATTAAATACGGTTATGTATTTGGTTATGAAAATATGCGTAAAGGTTATGCGTATTTGGCATGCTGTTCAGGGAGAGGGCTCCGAGCTCGGCAAGACTCCCAGGCCTAGGGCACCCCCCCCCTCCGTCCGAGGAGAAGGGTCCGAGCTCGGTGTCCTGCCCGGCCCAAAAGCGCCCCCCCCCAAAATCAATTAAAACAGGACAGCAGCCAGATGCGTGCATTTACGACCCCCGAAAAAGCAAGGCTTAATGTTAGAGGGGTGCTGGACGTCCTTTGGTATACGTTTATTGCGGCAGTATCTAGGAAGAGAATTTGGCTTCTGTGGAAGCGTTCCATGCTAAAAGAGAGAGCTAAAGGCTCCTGCGGGAGACGCGACCATCGCGGCAGTAGAGAAAGATAGAAAAGGCTCTTGTGCGAGTAGGCACTGCTGCGGCAGTGGGGAAATAGCGGCAGTGGGAAAGAGAGATAGGGGCTCCTGCGGGAGCGGCTACTGCTGCGGTGGTAGGAAGATACCTGCGGGAGCAGTCATTACTTGTGGCAAAGGGGCAATTGAAAAACTCCTGCAGGAGTGGGGGGCTGTTGGGATGACAAATGGAGATGGACAGGGATGGACTAGGGAAAAAGGGGGTGACTGATGAGGGTTTGGTGGGCTTCCTTGATGTGTGAAAGGTCCCATCGGATGTAGCTTTTAAAGGCTTCTGATGACCAGCGACTGAGTGATTGGATCTGCTGTTGGGAAAGGCCTTATTGAGCCGCTGTGGTGGCTGCGCCTATTCTAAAAGAATGGCTGGAAAAATCATCGGCTGGGATACCGGAAAGGAGTAGAACAGACTTGAGGTGTTTTTGGAACCAAAAACGGGAGACGGGGCGGTTAGAGTCATCTGTAAAAAGAGGGTCGGCAAGTGATTTGGATTGGGATTTCCTGAGCTGAAGGAAGGCTAGGAGGGCTTGGTATGGGAGTATAGGTGATTGAAGGTTGAAAATATAAATAAAGTGGCCTTTCTTTGTCTGGTCTGTCTTACTTTGCTTTATAAAGAATGACATGGCTTCGTCATCCAGGACTGCTAGATCGGAAATAGTGGGGTGGATATTCGGGTTAAAGCTGGAAATGGTAGTGAGCTCGGAGCATCTGAGAAAGCCGAAGAAGGCTAGGATAAACATTGCATCGAGCGTACGAGTGTGGAAATGCATTTAGTCAAGATTTTTAAGGTTATGGGTTGCCTGGTGTCTGGGCAAGTGGGATGGGCTCTTTGAATGCCTTTGATGAGAAGGGAGGTCTGTGAATTGGCTATTTGAGGTGAGGGTGAACCGTATATGAGTTTATGGAAAAATTGAATTCCACTTAGATAGCTTTTAATGGAGGTGACTTGGAGGTTTTTGTTAATGTTGAGGTGCGATATAAATGAAAAATCGGGGAACGGTTTATAGGCAGTTTATAGGCAGAATGGAATGCTTTAAAGCATTTCCATGCTGTTAAATAGGATTGCAGGGTTCTGGGGGAAACGGCTTGAAAAATAGAATCAAGGGAAGCCTCGAGGAGAGGTCTCAGAGGACGATTCAATGGAATATCAGCTCTGAATAAGGAGGTACTGGGGTTGGGAGTGGTTCCGCCTCTGGTGCCAACAGCCTGAATTTCTGAAAGGCAAAACGAGAGAGAGAGTCAGCTATTTGGTTTTTGGACCCGGGAATGTGTTTTGCGGTTATGATGAACTGGTCGCAAGCCGAGATCCAAATTAGATGTCTTAGCAAAGGCATTAAGATGGGTGAATGAGAACGGCCTTTATTAATGCAGTGCACGGTAGCCTCGTTGTCACAGTGAATAACGATGCTGGTGGTGGACCACTCTTTTCCCCACAGAAAGGCTGCCACGACGATAGGATATAGCTCGAAAAGTGCTGAGGATATTAGCGGCTGAGGTAAATCTAACAGCTGGGAGGGCCACGTAGAAGCGAACCAGTGGTTTTGGTAAAATCCTCCGAAACTGACGGAGGGGGTGGCGCTGGTTAATAATTGGATGTCGACGGGAGAAGAAACCAAATCGCTGTAAAAGAAGGATAAGCCGTTCCATTGTTTAAGGAAGGATATCCACAGACTGAGCTCGTCTCGGCATGAATTGGTTATAGATATTTGATCCTCTAGCTCGTGAACGGAGGATGCAAGAAAGAGGAGGTGAGAGATGAAGGGGCGGCCTTGCGGAATAATCCGCATCGCGAAATTTAGATGACCGAGCATGGATAGCAGCTAACGTTTGGAGCAGTTTGGGTTGGCTAAGAGAGTGTAAGCCACCAGAATCGTTCTGTCGATTTTTTCCTTGGGTAGAGAAGCTTGGAACCTTTGTGAATCTAGGTTGATTCACAAAAATTCGATGGAAGTGCTTGGGCCTGAAGTTTTGTCTTGAGCGAGGGGAATCCCGAGCTCTGCGAAAACCTTTTGCGTTGTCGAAAGGTTCGCTGCTGGGATGGAGTCGGGGGGGGATATAATTAAAAAATCGT
>NW_015539891.1:77673-81558 GCF_001515605.1 Sinocyclocheilus anshuiensis | reverse complement strand
CAGCCTGTGGAGGCAAGCTCGCACTTGGAACGGTTCGGGAGGCGAGATCAGAAGAAAGAGCAGGAAAGAGAGAGGGAATAACGGGAGCCGGAACCTGCGGCATTAGCGGGGGGCGACCTCACGCCTTGGTCGGCTCCGGGAGCGGGCAAAACATAGGGAAGGAGAGATGGAATGGTGGGCGTCAGAGCTTTTGCTGCTAGCTGAGGAAGCCTCGCGCTAGAGCTGGATGGTGGGGCTGGGGGCCATGGGTAGGGGAGAGGGTTAAGGGTGGGGTAAAACAGGGACTGGGGATGGGGCTGCGCCGCTAGCGGATGCGTGCGCACGCTATCTTGGCGGCTTGTGGAGGCGCGCGCCGATGCGTCGCCTGGAGGATCTGCTGGCTGACGCTCAGAGGATCGGGAGGCGTTTGCTGCTGGATCTGGTGCACGGCCCAGGCTTGCCGAAGGCCTTCTGCTGCGGCCTGATGGTCGGAGGCTCATCCTTGATGGCGTGGTAGGTGGATCGGGCCGTGAATAAGGAGCACTGTGGCGAATTCGGAAAATGATAGAATACGAGATTGAATATGTGCTGTGTTTTTTAAGGTGACTGAAAATTCGGCGTAGTCAATTTGGCGGTCGGTGGACGAAGGTGAAATAGGAGACGGAAGGGAAAAAAGATCTACGTCTGCACCTGAGAGAATTTGGTTCCGAATGTTGCTGGATACAGGGGGAGGGTCCAGGGCGAGGGCGTTTGGTGGCATAGGTAGGGGCGTGGCTGTGGACAGACAGTAGGATGAGCGGGCATGGGGGATGGGGGTGTGGAAAGTAGCCGCCGGAACCGCCTGCGGAGGCAAGCTCGCGCTTGGAATGGCTCAGGGGGCGAGATCAGAAGAAAGAGCAGGAAAGAGAGAGGGAATAACGGGCGCCAGAACCTGCGCCATTAGCGGAGGCGGCCTCACACCTTGGTCGGCTCCGGGAGTGGGCAAAACATAGGGAAGGAGAGATGGAATGGTGGGCGTCGGAGCTTTTGCTGCTAGCTGAGGAAGCCTCGCGCTAGAGCTGGATGGTGGGGCTGGGGGCCATGGGTACGGGAGAGGGTTAAGGGTGGGGTAAAACAGGGACTGGGGATGGGACTGCGCCGCTAGCGGAGGCATGCTCATGCTATCTTGGCGGCTTGTGGAGGCGCGCGCCGATGCGTCGCCTGGAGGATCTGCTGGCTGATGCTCGGAGGATCGGGAGTCGTTTGCTGCTGGATCTGGTGCACGGCCCAGGCTTGCCGAAGGCCTTCTGCTGCGGCCTGATGGTCGGAGGCTCATCCTTGATGGCGTGGTAGGTGGATCGGGCCGTGAATAAGGAGCACTGTGGCCCCGGTTTGTTTTGTCCTTAGCTTTGGACGGAGGAGTGGGGATTGGAGGTGGCGCCCCCGCCTGGAGCGAAGCGTAGAGGGCTTGTAGCTCCGCCTTGTTCAGATGGTGAGGAACAAGGATGCCGGCGTTTGAGAGCGCTTGGCGTAGCTTTGACACGGTCCATTTCTCCGTAGCTGGAGCGGAGGAGAGATCTGAGGCATAGGAGGACGCTGGAGAAGGTGGCTGACGCATGGAAGGTGAGGGTGAAGGAGAATCTCGGCGTCTGGAGGTATGAGCGGCGGCGATGCGGGAAGGCCGGCGGCCCCGAGGTGCAGCGGCGGGCTCAGTTGAGGTGTCCTGCGGAGCTCTGGTGCGCTGAACGTCGGCTGTAGATGCTGTAGGAGCTGTATTGTCAAAGGTGTTTCAACAATTCGATCTCAGACATAATGCGGCAATTGGATGCACCAATGCTGAAAGTCGAGAGATAACGAAGGTAGGACGTACTTGGTTATTTATAGGAGTTTTCTCTTGCGCTGATTGGATAAATGGTGTAATCACTAATGATGAACTGGCCGTGTTAATTATCTGTGCGTGCTCCTCCCGAAATTTGTTTATAAACATCACATAAAAACAAAATAAGACCTATTACTATCTCTCTATCCAATCACGTTGATGGATAAAAATAAAATTAAAATAAGCATGTAATGACCACAAACGGAGGAAAATAGCAGAGTAAAAGTACCGATACATCACTTAAAATGTACTCAAGTAAAAGTAAAAGTAGCCTACACAATTTTTAAACTACTCAAAAAGTACAATTACTGATAAAAACGACTTAATTACTGTAACATGAGTATTTGTAATGCGTTACTTCACACCCCAGTGTGCAAGCTCCTCCTACACCAGTGGTCAGTTATTATTAAACATATATATATATCACAAGACAAACACTCTAATCCATATTTCGAATTAAACTATGCAACATAAACATTATTTTATTTTTTTTAAACATTTTTGGATGTAAACTAACTCAAAAACTCTGAACGCCGGTCGCTGCAATTACACTATTGGCTGAGGTAACTCACGTGACCCAAGCTAGTGGTTACGCTTTCTAAAGCATTAAAACCCCAGACCAGGGCCGGAGTGGGAGTCATTTTCTGCCCTGGAGTTTCACGCCTTAGGGCGGCCCACTTTAGTTCACGATTGACTATAGCTATTACAATAATGCAATTAAAACTTCAGTATATAAGTCTGCAATAGCGCACTGTTCTCTACAGACTTGTAATTCATTATATTTTTCTAAAGCTTTGTTTTTTTTTACTCCCCGCCTTTGCGCTTTCTGTTATACATTTTTTTTATCTATTATTTTTTGATCGCATATCTCCAACAAAGTACCATAATGTCTGCCTGCAGTTAAAAAGTTCTCAGAAATAATCACATTTGTTTTGCTTAACCTATATTATAAAAATAATTTTAATGTCATACAAAAAAAAAAAAGTAATCGGCCTGAGTAAATTGTACCATTATAAAATCGTGACTGCACAAGTAGTGTAGTAATTTAAGAGGTGAAAATACTGTGAAATTACATACATACAAATGGCAAGAAATTTTAAAGCATAACAACTGAACGTCTATGAAACGTCTATGCACTTAAATTTTTTGAACTAAAATGGCTATTATTGCAACCATATAGCCTATGAATGAATGAAAATGCATATTTTTCAAATAAAGAAAACTTGTGGGCTGAGTGTGGGCTGATTCTGGTGCTCGGATTTCTACTTCAATAAAATGAGGTCCAAGTTAGAGAATGCGCTAGAAGTTACATTTTTTAAAATTTTCCTCTTTATTTAACAGCCTGTGAACTAACCCTTTAACTTACAATAGTGAAAGACGTCTCCCCTCAGGTAGATTAAATGTTTTCCTGCCTTGCAAAATTTTGGGCTCATGATCATTGTTGAAATGGGATGAGTTAATGGGTTTGAAAGGTGGGCTGCAATAGTTTGCAGTGTCGGATCTGAAGCTTAGAGGGTGAGGAGATCATCAGCGGCGAATTGAGGTGAGAGTTCGACGTGGGAGGAGGCGGGGTTTTGCGCGCCTGTGGCGTGCTGGCGGCGGGTTATGGCAGCCACTGATCAGGTGGGTGGGAGGGCAGGCAATGTCCAGGACTCTCCGTGTAATGCACCTGCTTTGGCGAGGGCATCAGTTTGGTCATTGAGATCTTTGTCTTGTCCTGGTTGACGTGAGTGGCCTCGGACCTTTTTCCAATAAACGATCATGTCATGTTCAGTGACAATGGCTTCGCATGCTTGGAAGGGTTCCTGATGTTTGACAGGCTTGTTGTTAGCTGTCTTGAATCCATTTTGTTTCCATCCAGCTAGATGGCATGTGAAGCTTAGACGGGCATAGTTCGAGTCGGTACAGATGAGGAGTTCTCTTATGTTGTGGGATGCAGCAAATTGTAGGGTGATGAGGATGGCCGCAATTTCTGCATATTGCGATGAGTGAGGGCCTAATTTGAATTGTTGCGGCGGGCAAGGGTCATTGTTGAGCCAGACCACTCC
>NW_015539891.1:73391-77356 GCF_001515605.1 Sinocyclocheilus anshuiensis | reverse complement strand
GAGGTGGCGCTGTTAAATTGATACACCTAGGGGGCTGGTTTTGCTGTTTTAGCAGGATAAAACTAACTTAATCTAAGTACTGAGGAAAACCCTAATTTTCCTTTTGGGGTTTTGCCAGTAACAGGCTTAAGCCAAACGGGCAAACTTATGAAATTTTAGCTGGGTTAATTCAATAACTGAAGGAGAGAGAAAAGAAGGCCTAACAGGTAGACGCAGAACTTAATTGCAAATTAAATTAGAATTTCAAGTTAGAAATGGTATTTCCTGGTTAAAATTGAATGATGTTATCATTAAAATTGATGAGAGCAATTAAATTTAAAATGAAGCAATAATTACCTGGAAGTAGGGTAACCCAACCCTGATGAGCTACAGATTAAATTAAAATTTCAGAGCACTATTGACAGTTAAGGATTAAAATCTTAATGATGTTTGTCATTAAAATGTCAGAGAAATTACAATTGAACTGATCAACAAATTTTGTTGCAATATGGAAACAGGAATTGTAATTATTATTAAATGAAATTAAAATTTCAAATTTGTAATTAATTATGAAATTAAATTAGAAACTTTGAATCCGTAAGGATAGCAAGTTACTAATACCCACTGATGTTCCTACAATCATAAGGACAATTATTATTAGCTTAATCCGTACCATCCCAATTACTTATGAATGCAATCAAAAATTTCAGGGCCCTATTGATAGTTAATGATTAAAAATTCTAATGTTGTTGTCATAGAGCAGTTATAGCTGAATTAATCACATGACCAGGATCGATTTTCGAAACGAAACAACAACAGCTCTGGCCATTTAAACTGCTAAGAGTAAACAAGCTGAAGGGAAGAGGACAAACCTTTAAACAAACGTGATTATAACCAATTGTGAGATCGCTAATCTGATGATTGGTTAAAAACGCGTTGCAGTAAGGTTTATAAAGTTTGCATCTGTCTGTTCTTTTCAATGGGAGGAGAGGAAGAGAGAGAGATAGGATGAAATCAGTGTGAAAGAGAGAGAGATGAGGTGAAAGAACCCACTAGTGTGAGGGCTCAGATACACACGTTTAGATCACATCAACACTTCAAAACACTGCATTTAAGACCACAAAATGCTACGTGCTAACCGCTAGCCTTTGATGCTAATAGCTCTGTATAGGCTTCAATACAAAAGCGTTAGCTTCAGTTAGCTTAGCTCATGCTATTTGTTTACAAAAAAGCTCAAAAATGGCACTGGCGAACTGCGCTTGCACACTTGACAGTTACCTCCGGAAAGGGTTTCTTCGAACTTCCGGGTTACGGCTGTTACTATGGCAACGTACCCTGCAATACCTAGCCTGTGTACGCAGTCTATGGCTATACACAGTTTACGCCCTTCATGTGAAATGGTGGCGCCTTTCACACTGAACAACCAAAAAGCACTCTTTAGACTCTTATAGTGAGGTGAATTAATCTACAGATTCACTGCAATTAATACAATAACTGTCAATGATATCTCGGCGGATATCAGCACATGTCTATTTATACAGACAAAACACACGTGGATTTAACCACAATTCTTACTTGATCAAGATTTCACAATTCTCCCAAAAAAAAAATCAAAAATCGCATTCGGATACTTTCTGAGCACCGCGTTTTCAAGTTCACTAGTTTTAGTGAATTAAATGGCAAGAGCCTTAATTAGCTAAGTTAATGGGCTCAAGCCGGGAGATTTAATAGCATAGACGAATTTGGAAGTGGTACAATAACGGTCATTGATATCTCGGCGGATATCAGCACATATTTATACAGACAAAAACACACGTGAATTTAACCACAATTCTTACTTGATCAAGATTTCACAATTCTCCCAAAAAAAAAATCAAAAATCGCATTCGGATACTTTCTGAGCACCGCGTTTTCAAGTTCACTAGTTTTAGTGAATTAAATGGCAAGAGCCTTAATTAGCTAAGTTAATGGGCTCAAGCCGGGAGATTTAATAGCATAGACGAATTTGGAAGTGGAGCACGCACCAACAAATCGAACTATGAAGGCCTTTTAAAAGAAAGAAATGAGGAATCCGCTTATTTCTTTCTTGTGCGCCCTTAGAGAGACTTATTTTGTCTCGGTGGACAATTTTTAAATGTTTTACTGCAGTTCAACTTTAAACAACTACTCGAGTTTCACTTCATTCATTCAACACGCTGGTATGCCATAATAACAGGTACAATAACACACAAAACTCTGTTTCTCTGTATCTAATCTATTCTTCCAGATAAAAATAGAAAAGATTCACACCATGTCTTAGTGTTATGAATTATAAGTCAAATTTGCCAGCTTTTTTTTTCCTCCACCATATGTAAGATAAAGTTAAATTGTATGAAGGAATTAATTATTATTATTTTAACTCAGGTTTTGAGAGGAATCGAATCTGAAGATTCGAAGTCAACCTGATTAGAACTGATTTCAAATTTGATAGTTTACACTTTATCAACTATTCGTCCAGCGAGACGTTAACGTCCGTGTATATTAACAATTTGAATATTTGTATTTTCCCTGGCCACGGGTTAATACATGCTTTTGATAAGTTATAAGCTACGAGCTAGGTAACTAAGATCTGGGCAAGGTTTAACTTTAAAATTCACGACACAAGACAATACTTCTTTATAAATGAAACAAGAATTTATTCCTTCAGGAATTCCTGCAGGATATTTTTGTAAGGGCTTTAGTGTTTCGTTTCCAAATTAAGGATGATAATGGACAGTTTTCTTAACGAGTGTTTGGACAAAAATAGTCTGGCAATTAATTGCATATTTATGGAGATTTTGTTTTATTTAATTTGTTATCATGTACCTGCTGTGCAATATTTTTTAGTCAATTTATTTGCTTTGGTTTGATTTTGTAAAAGCAAAGCACAGCTAATATAATGGCTTTGCTACTTAAGGGGAAACGTTCATTTTATTAAAATTACATAAATAATTTTTGTGTTTTGTTTTTGGGTTTGATAGATCTGAATTTGCTTGATTCATGCAATCCAGTATAGAACTGTGTAATGTGTATTATGTACTATGAAAAAAGGCTCATTCTGAAATGCTTGAGTAAAAAAATACATTTTATGTATTAACTGTTTAAGCCCACTGAAATGCTTGAATGCTGACACATTAACATCACAGTCTCTGGGCCTCATTTATAAAATGTTGCGTATAAACCGTCCTAAATTCGTTCTAAGATAATTTCTCAAAAGTGCGTAAGTGCGATTCAGAGAAAATGAACGTGCTCACAAAAACACGTGCGTACGCTTCTCTTCAAGATGTGACATTTATAAAACGCAAATGGTCTTGAAATTGTGCGCAGCTGACTGGAGTCAGATCAAAATGCCAAAATTTGTGGCATGGCAGTGTGTAGTGCAGGCTGTGAACGAGGCAGGGGGCAGAAAAGGTCACTAAAAGAAGTTAAAAAAAAAATGGTCTGACTTGAAATTACAGTCCAAAAAGCATGTTGCACGACACAGAAGCAATGTGCAGGCCACAGGAGGTGGAAGTGGCACTGTATCCCTCACACCGGAGGACAACCGAATAGCTGCCATCATGGGTGAGACTTCTGTTGTTGGCATTTGTGCAGAAGGTGATACAGATATTTTGTCTGCACAAGCTTCAGAAGGTATGCTGGCACGTGATAAGTTCTAGATTATTGAAACCGCGTGTTGTTTTGATTGTGTTGGATTTTACCGTACGCACACTCTAAGATCAAATCTGTGCGTACGCATGTTTTATAAATGAGGCCCTCTATGTTTTAGGTAAAAAATTTTTTCAAATAACACACATTAAATAAAATAACTCATGCACGTTCATCTTCCCCGCTGCTGTAACGTTAGCAGTTTTACTAAAATGCTATGCATTTAGCCCAATGTGACGTCTGTTTTTATATTGTTTGTCAGCACACATAGCCTAAGTTACTATGTATCTGGATCAACTAGCCGAGTAGACAAATATAAA
>NW_015539891.1:61532-73346 GCF_001515605.1 Sinocyclocheilus anshuiensis | reverse complement strand
CTTGCTGGTGCTAAATTGAGGTAATTTAAAAAAATAATAAAGTCCAAATATTTTTATTCAATCACCTAGATAGATTACATCTGAGGGAAAAAGAAATGATGTGATGTTCAGAAGATGGTAAGTACAGTAATTATCAAAGTGGGAAGTGATGCCCACTGGGGGCATTTGGCCAGTGGTGTTTTTACACCACAAACAAGGTTTGATAAGAAAAAAATCATTATGAAAATCTAATTATATTTTCCTTATTATATCCATTTTTTCCTTATTGGTTATTTTTGGAAAATCCCAGGTATTTTGAGCAGTAGGATTAAAAAAATATATGCTAATATAAAATTAAATCATAAAAGTAGCCTATATAAAACTGCAAAATAAACATTCATATATTGGTACTTTTTACTTAAGTACATAAAAAATCAAGTACTTTTGTACTTTCTCTCGAGTAAAATTGAAATCTGAGTACTTTTACTTTTACTGGAGTAATATTTTATTATACGGATCTGTACTTTTACTCGTACTTAATTTGTGTACTTCGTCCACCACTGACTAAAAGCTTTGAATGCTTATATCTTCTACATGCGAATTTTGTCACTGTATTGGAGCACACTGCCTTATACACATATTGATTCTAACACCCAAAAAAATGTAATTTTGACTTCATGGGGACTTTAAGAATTCAAAAATATAATTAGTTTTTCATCCGTTATTTATTAATAAATAATTTATTTGTTTATTCCAATTGCCCTAACCCCAGCAAGACATTTATGGGGGACTGTGTGGGCCAGATGGTCTGAATTTTAGCACCAGTCCAGCCCTGATGATTCTCCTCTTCTAGGGCCAGAAAGAAGACCTTCTAATAATAAAACTATTTAACGTAAACTCCTTAAGGGAGCTGTATATGCTCAAAAGTTGTTGCTGCTTCTGGAAACCTGTTTGCTTTGGCTTCATATATCTGGTGTTATATTTATTCTTTTAATTTGTTGTAGCCTGGAATATTTAGTGTGCATTCTCATTCTATTCCTGTGGTAGAAAACGTTGTGGCACCAAGATAGGCTACTATGAAGGGGGGCCCTTGGGTTTGTTATAGCCCCAGGGCCCTATGTGTTCTTAATCCGGGCCTGTGTGTGTGTACACTTATTTGGGATTCAGTAGAATAGTTTAGAATAACCTCAACACCAGACAGAAACTGAATGCACGTCACAACTCTATTGCATTTTATCATGTTCTATGGCTGGGGTCTCAGAGACCCCGAACAGCTCATCCAGAATATTTTTGCTACTACTCATGTCAGTTATTAATTATAATCATCATATCATCTTGTATATTTTATATTATTGATCAATATGTGAATCCATTGACCGGACTACGCACGACACAAGTTGGCACAGATTAAAAACTTTTTCAAACCATCCTCTGCAGGCCCGGCGCCATGGGCGGACATTGGGGGGCCTGGCCCACCCTGAGAGTCACTAGTGCCCGCCCTGGACGAGCCTGCTGTCTCCCTTCACCTGTTCACCAGCTCCACGTCCCCCCAACCACCAGTCCTTGCTTGTTTGCACAATTTTTTTTTTATCAATAGGCTACTGTTATCAAAAGTTATCGTTTTGTAAATATATAACTCCTGAATAAAAAAAAAAAGTGTGTGGTCTGATTTAAAAAAATATATTTTTTAAACGTACCACCAACCACCAGTCCTTGCTTGTCTGCACAATATATATATATTTTTTATCAATAGGCTACTGTTATCAAAAGTTATCGTTTTGTATATATATAACACCTGAATAAAAATAAAAATGTGTTTGGTCTGATTTTTTTTTTTATCATTTTAAACGTATTTGATTGGTTTGTCGATAGTGAGCGCGGAAATGTTTGGTTGTTTGCTAAGCATAGCGCTACCGCTTACCGTTAGTTGTAATTAAAAAAAAAAAAAATGCTGAGCGATCTCGTGTGGCAGTGCTATGGATATACGGCGTTTCTTTAATCAGAAGCCACCAAAGTTGGCAGGAGAGAGCAGCAGTGATGTAACGTTAGGCGAAAGCCCTGGGTGTCGCAGTTCGCAAATCAAAAGTTATCGTTTTGTAAATATATAACTCCTGAATAAAAAAAAAAAGTGTGTGGTCTGATTTAAAAAAATATATTTTTTAAACGTATTTGATTGGTTTGTCGATAGTGAGCGCGGAAATGTTTGGTTGTTTGCTAAGCATAGCGCTACCGTTTAACGTTAGTTGTAATAAAAAAAAAAAAAATGCTGAGCGATCTCGTGTGGCAGTGCTATGGATATACGGCGTTTCTTTAATCAAAAACCACCAAAGTTGGCAGGAGAGAGCAGCAGCGATGTAACGGTAGGCGAAAGCCCTGGGTGCCGCAGTTCGCAAGACGTTGATTCAACTCCCGACAGTGCAGAGGCCAGCCGTTCCAGTTGCCAAGGCCTCAAGCAAGGGTCGTCACAGGTGGCAGCACCAGGGGATCTCGGAGTTGAAAAACCCAACCAAGTAATCTTAAAAAACTTTCCTGCACGTGTTTTCTCAGGCAAAAAAAGATAATTCAACAGCTCCTGGTATAGAAGCAGAGACTGGCTGGAATACTCTATTCGTGCAGATGCTGCATTCTGCTACCCATGCAGAACGTTTCGAGCGCCCTCCTCTGCCACAGACACCACATTTACGATTATTGGATTTTGTGACTGGAAGCATGCAGTGGAAACTGGGAAAGGACTTAATAAACATTCAGCGTCAAAAGAACACCAGACTTGTGAAGCTATGTGGAGGGACAAGGAGAGACGGATTCAGACCGGTAAAGAAAGCACAACTTTAATCAATGCAGAACATTTGGAACGCAATAGATACTACTTATCATCAGTAATCGATGTCGTCGAGTTCCTTGCAGTGAACCAGCTACCTTTTAGAGGTGACCATGATGCTTTTGATTGTATATTATAGAATATTTCGATAGTTGTGCGTTTTGTGAATGAACTGAATGAGCCAACTGAACGTCTTCTGACAATTGCCACCGCTGACCAGGGAGACGCAGAAACACTGACTGACACGATCATTGAAGAATTAACAAAAGCAGGACTGAGTTCTGGGAAAATCATCAGTCAGGTGTATGACGGCGCCTCCCTGATGTCAGGTAAACATGGAGGGGTGCAAAAACGTCTCCAACAAAAATTGCACCGAGATATACCCTATGTCCACTGTTTCAACCACCAATTACATTTGGTGGTCACCCATGCTTTGGCAGCAGAGCAGGCCTTGGTGGACTTTTTCACTATGTGTAACATGCTCTACAAATTCTGCAGAAAGCCTACCGTTGCCATTCTCTACGAGGGAGAGACATTGAAGCGCCTCCTAGACCAACGCTGTACTGGTCATTTTGGCATGGTCTCCGTTATTCTGAGATCATTTGATGACCTATCCACACTGCTCCGAGAAATCAACAGCAGCCCAGCCTATGGAGCAGATGTGCGAGTTGAAGCAGCAGGTTTACTATGGGCCATGTCTGAACCCAGCTTTAGGTTCATTGCCGAGATGGTGCACAAAATCTTATCGTATCTCGACCCCCCTAATCTGATGCTACAGGCAGAAGACATGGATCTGTTAACAGGTGTGCAACTTGTAAATTCAGCATGTATGTGTATTGAAAATCTCCGTTCTGAGATGGAATTTGTGACTCTTGAAGCGTTGCAAGGATGCAACAATAGAGCCTGTGCCAAATAAGAGACGACGCACACTAAACACATCCTTCGCCATGTATGCAGTTGAGGAAAGAATTATATATGAAGATCTCAGTGACAAAACAGAGCTACGCAGGATGTATTTCAGTTGTATCGATGCAGTTTGTGGGGAAATGAAGGAACGCTTTGGGGAACGCAATTGTGTGCTGATGGATGCGCTCAGATCTCTGGACCCAGAGGATTCTACTTTCTTGGATGTGTCCAAAGTGAAACCTTTACTGAACCTTACTAATACACCCATTGTGGAATCTGAATACACAGTGGCTCACCAATTCCTAAGCATGCAAATGAAGGACTCATTTCCAGCCGACGGGGGTAAATGGACAATGAAAAAAGTTCTACAACACTTTCAGAAACCTCTCGAAGCAATGCCAAGCGTGATGACGGCGCTCAAACATGCTTTGACCTTTGGTGCAAGCACGGCACTCTGTGAGAACTCCTTTTCCACATTAAAGAACGTCCTTTGAGTAGACCTAATTTTATATGATTTTTTATTAGTTTTTATTATTATTTGTTTAAACTTGTTGGAGTGGTGAGTTGCTTATATTTGTCTATTTTATAAAGTCCCTGCCTTTTAAAAAACAAAATGTAACACATAGATATAGGCTATAACAATGAATATATAAATAAAATGTGTCAGGGCTTGACATTGTGACAATTGTGTTGTATATAATTGATTATGAAGCAATATTCTCATCAGAGTTCAATCAGCTTTAAAATATTTAAATATGCATATTTGTGATATTTTTACCTTTATAAAGGGCATTTTCTCCTTACCTTTTTAAATATAATTAATCTTAATCTTTCATTTTAAATTCTTAATTTTGATCAATAAATTAAATTAGAATAAGAGACCTGTTACCAATAAAATTTAATAATTTACACTAAATAATTTACATTAAATAATGTTATGAGATTGTTTTAAATATTTTTTTGAATATACAAATAAGAAATGTTGGAAAGAATGACACTTTTAAACAAACTAAACCGCCAGTAGGTGGCGGCAGGTGATAAGCGGTCTTATTAAGCGAGCCATTGAGTCATTCATTCAAACGAATCGTTCAAACGGCTGATTCATCAAGAATGAGGCAGTTGTTTATGAATGGGTCATTGAATCTTTGACTCAACCGATTCGTTCAAAACGCTGAATCATTCAGTAATGAAAACACGGTTGAGTGTTGCTGTGAGACTGACGCATTATGGTTCTGCTGTGATCTTTGTTTTAACTATTTTCGCTGCTGAAACAACAAAAACAGTCAATATTGCATCTAAAATGTAAGCGACTTAATATTAATTACTTGTTTAGTGAACTGTCATATGAAATCAGTGTCACATTTTCAATCGTGATGGTATTCAGCACTCTTGGTTGTGTGATGTTGCTTAACTGTATCATGTTATAAAATCTCCACATTTTTAATTTTTACCGCAGTATGTTAACTGAGTTTAACTCACTTTGTTAACACACTGTTAACTCACTTTGTGTTTGCTGCTCTCATTTGTTTCGATTTCTCCTCGAGAGAGGCAGCGCAGCCTTGTTAGCGTCATTATATTATGCACTATCTATCGCCATTTAGACTAAATGATGTAGAATCATTATGATTGTTATTGGCGTTTTAATCAGGCTAGGCTACATGTCCGGTCGGGCAAGTAAAATTCTCTTTCACTTGGCATTTAAAAAAATCCACTTGTCCCGGATAAGCGGACAAGCGTTGAGTGTTTAGACTGCTTCAGTAGGCTAGGTCCAATCTTTACGACGAGTGGTACGTCAGTTCTTCCTAGTTTTTTGTCCATTTAATTCATAATTAATGATATTATGCATTGCAATGAGGTTGATCTCATTTGTGCCCCCCTGAAAAAATCCGTGAATTTGTGCCTGGCGCCGGTGTTGCGAGATTTTTGGTTTCCGAGATTTTCGTTTTCAGTGGGCGGAGCATACATGAATATTCATGAGTTTCCCGGACATGCGCGTGGAATCAAGTGGAACTGAGAATTTCAGTTCACGCTCCTTGTATCTCAGCAGGTTTAATGGAATAAATATTGTTAAAAAAGGTAAATATATTTACAGTGTTGCACAAACTACATTTGTGTATCATTTCGTAACAGGTTATAATGTTTTTAATCGTTTACAGTGCACGTTTTGTGCAGTCGTCCCTGACTGAATGATTGCAGGCATTCTTTGTGTAATGTTAGGATAAAGCACAGCAAACTTTAGCTAGTTGTAGCCTATACATTGATTTCAGTTCTTAGTGCTCCTCATTTCTAGCCTGCGATGCTTTAAAACTGTGTCTGTTATTAGTTGTTATCATTTGTTGAATACATCACTGCCTGCAACAAATTAAATAAACCTATGTAAACGTATCTGTGGACATATATGTATATTTATTTGTATACTGGTGTGATGATCCATGTCTTAACTTGGTCTGGTTGTGAATTGTCTTCTGTCTGGTTGTAAACTATGATACAATCATACACTGCTGCAAAAACCTTTTTTTTTTTTTTTTCTTCATGTTTCTAATGTAAAATAGTTAAACATTTTTACAAACAAATGTAAATTTACAAATTAAGATTATCACAAGGTTTAAGGTTCCATTTGCACAGTGAAACCAAAAATCCCAGAACACCTGGATGATTACAGCTACACAGGTTTCCAATAGTAGTGCAGATCCAACTACCATTTCAATTATTTATTTTTATACTCTTGTTACCTTTTAAGCTTTCTCACTATAGCCTGTGCCCTTTTATAATAAACTAAATCATTAAAATGAAGAGACCTTCTTACCCTCTTAAGAGCTTTATTTCTCCTTATAATTGCCTCATTACACTCCTCATTCCACCATGGCACAGCTTTCCTCCTGCTGCCTGCCTTCTTCTTACCTATTACTTCTACAGCTGTACTCTGAAGAACCTGACATATTTTATTATTAAAAACATCATCCATCATAAAATTACTTATTTCCTTCATTTTGCTTTCACATAACTCCTTATACTTATCCCAATCGGCTGATTTAAACCTCCACCTTGGCATTCTTTCCCCCACATTTTGAGCTATATCTACTCCCACTTTACTGCAAATAGGAAAATGGTCACTACCTATTGTACTATGTTCTAATACTTTCCATTCACACTTTCCAGCTAAGCTTTCTGAAACTATTGTCAAGTCTAACACTGAATGTCTTCCCTTAGATAAATCGATTCTAGTATAACTGCCATCATTGATGCAAACTAATCCTCCCCAATCTAGCATGTCTTCAATGATCTCTCCATTATTGTCTGTTTTTGTGCTTCCCCATAACGAACTGTGAGCATTAAAATCACCACACCACACCACTTTTTGCTTCCCATCCCCTCCAATACTTTCTAGAGTATCCTTGTTTAACCTATCACATGGATTGTAAAAGTTAATTATTCTAATACTCCGTGAGCCTTCCCATATTTCCACCACCACAACTTCTAGTTCCCTATCATCCTCAACTGCTCTATAACCAATTCCTTGTTTAAACCACTTAAGCTCGGGGTGTTTTTTGGTATTTTCGCCTAAATTTAACATACTCAAATTCAAATGTTTACCCTGCACACATACAATGGAGGAAATGAAAAAAAATGGTTTCATTGTAAAGAAAACCCTTTGAACTACTTTGATATTATGTGAGACAGTGACATTTTGTTTTTAAAAATATGAATTCAATAGTGATTCACACTCAAAATCCAGGAAAATGTTAGTCATGGAGGATGCCATTAATAAAGTAAATTTTTCCTGAATTTTGAGCATGAATCACTATTGAATCGTTGTTACAAACTAAAAAATGTATGCACCAAAACAAGACAACATAGGAGACAAGAGAGTGTGATGTTAACATCCTTGTGGAATCTGCTGTATAAAAATATGACATAATAAAGCTAAAAAAAAAAAGAGAGACATTTCTTAACTTGATTCTGGCATTTGTTACATGACATTACCATTCAAAAGTTTGGGATTACTATGATTCCACTGAAGAGAAGAAGTTGAGATCTGACATCACAGGGGAAAAAAAACTTTATTTTAAATTGTAAAATTATGTCACAATGTTAATGTTTTTTAATATTTTGAATCTGATGCAGTTGGTGAACATGAACAAAGAACCTTATTAATACAAATCCTTAGGACAGTATTGTATATATCATATCAAAACAATCTGAAAGAACCATGTTTGAATTTAAAGATATTTTTACACCCAAATAATTAATGACATCTTTAAGCTGAATTCCACAAACTGCTGTTTTATCTATATTTTTTAACGACAATATCTCACATTTTGAAATATTAAGAGATAGGCCAGACACTTGAGAAAAATCTTTAATGATCTCCATTGCTTTAGGAACCTCTGATTGATCTTTTAAGAAAAGCGTTGTGTCGTCTGCGTATTGGGAGATTTTTATTTCTTTATCATGGATTCTAATACCTTTAAACATTGTTTTGGTTTACCATTAAATGTAAAATTTGAGTAACTAACAGAAAGAGAAAGGGAGAGACAGGGCAGCCCTGTCTTATTCCTCTGTTGATCGAAAATGTAGGCGTTGTTCCAGATATAAGTTTAACACAACTTTTACCTCTTACATACACTGTTTTTACTGCATTGATAAAATAATTATTAAAATCAAAGTAATGTAATACACTAAGAATGAAGTTGTGGCTATCAGTATCGAAGGCTTTTTGGAAGTCTAAAAACATAATTAGAGCAGGATCTAACATTAAACCACGATAATCAATCAAATCAAGAACTAACCTTATATTATTTGAAATGTGTCGACCCTTTATAAACCCAGACTGGCACTCATCAATTAAGTCATCCAGGCCATATTTAAGACGTTTTGCCAAAATAGATGCCAAAATTTTGTAGTCATTATTTAATAATGTGATTGGGTGCCAATTATCGACCAAAAGAGTGTCTTTATGAGATTTTGGTACTAAAGTAATAACACCCTCTCTCATTGATGGTGGAAGGCATACATTGACAAATGATTCTTCATACACTGGGAGTAAAAATTTAGATAAATGGTCATAAAAAGTTTTATATAGTTCTGAAGTCAACCCATCACTCCCCGGTGATTTGTTGTTTTTTAAGTTATTAATGGCCTCTTTAACTTCTTCCAATGATATTTTTTTAGAACATATACAATTAAAGTCGCTAATAACAGTTTTCTCTAAAGTAATAGAATTTAGAACAGGAAAAGGGTCAATGACATTGGAGTCACTTTTATATAAGTTACTAAAAAATTCTGTAATATTGGATGAGATAATATTTTTATCCTCACAAACAACACCATCAATTTTCATTTTCCTACTCGCATTGACCTCCACTCTTTTTTTTTTCAAGATTAAAGAAGTATTTACTATTTTTTTCTCCCATTTCTAACCATTGTTTTCTTGATCTAATAAAGGCTCCCTTGGCTTTTTCTTCATATATTTTGTCAAGTTTGTTTTGGAGTTTATTCAAAGAGACCTGATCTTCTAAAGTGAAAGTGCCTTTCTCTATTAAATTATTAATTTCAGCTGAAATTTCAAGTAAGTCTGCCTTCCTTTTGCTAGCTAATCTTTTACCATAGGTCCTAACAGCACATCCTATTTCAAATTTTAAAAGTTCCCATTGTTTACCAAACATACCACTATTAATTACAGAGTTCCAATGCTTATGAATAAGTCTTTCTATAATGGATTTCAAGTCATCATAGTTTAGTAATGAGTTACTGAGTTTCCAGTAACCTCCACTAATTCTGTTATCCTTACACCCCGATAATGCAATTTTAAGACTAATAACTTTATGGTCTGTTAGAGCAGCAGGCAATATAGATGTATCTAAAATGAACTGCTCTAAGTCTGAAGAAACGAACCAAAGGTCAATGCGGGATTGTAATGAGAAATTTTTGTTGCTCCAAGTAAATTGCTTAGTTGAAGGGTTTTTTACCCTCCAAATATCAATTAAGTCAAGACTATAACTTAAAAGTAAGAGGTCACTAGACTCACTGTTCGCTCTAGGAGGAAATCTATCAATGAAACCATTCATGACCAAATTAAAGTCACCACCAATGATTAATTTTGCATCAGGGTTGCTTCTCATGGTAGAATTGACATGATTTTCAATTTCACCTAATAACAAAGTGTTTGCATCTTTTGAACAGTACCCATAAACATTAACAATAATGAATTTACAGTCATTCATATCAATCAGTAATATTAACCAATGTCCTTTAGAGTCCCCTTTGCTCCACACACATTTTCCATGGAAAGTATGTGCCAAAATTGCCACTCCACCTGAGTGACTGGAACCGTGAGCTAACCACATCTCACCTCCCCATTGGTTTTTCCAAAAATTAAAATCCTCAGGGCACGAACGAGTCTCTTGAATGAAAATTAAGTCACTTTTGAATTCTTTGCAAAAAAGAAAAAAAGCTTTTCTTTTAATCAAGTTTCTCAAACCTCTGGCATTAATAGAACATAACTTTAACACCATCAAAACGGTAGATTCGATAAAAAAAAAAAAAAAAAAAGTACTATTAAAGAGAAAACAAAAAGAAAAAAGCTCTGCTTTTCTCCTTCTAAATTTGAAAATACAGGCAAACAGCCATATAATAATTGTAAACTAAATAGCAAATAAAAAAGTGCTTATCTTCACAACAGTAATCCTTGATTTTGCTTTAAGCGAACAGGAATCAAGTAGTATCCATTTTTTTTGGAATGATTTCTCTGCCGTCAACGTATGCTTTAGCTCCGATGAAGTAAGCCTTTTTTCCTTCATTGCGTGCTTTTTGTACGTAAGGCCAAAGCAGTGCACGGGACACTTTTTCTTCTTTTATCAGGTCTTCTCCAAAGCGTAGTTTGCGTTCTTTAAGGTAGTCGCTGTTTTTTGCACTTTTCCAGATGAAGTCTCTCACCCAGCGCAGTGCAAAGAGGATGATAATAGCCCTCACTCGACCTGACACAGGCCTACCCAATCTATGAGCTATATCCACCGCCTCACTCATCTTTGTCGCGAGTTCAGGTGTCACTCCCTTGCATATCTCCGTCACCTTGACCTTGACATTTTCAGTTTCTGCTTCTGGAACTCCGTATAGTCGTAGACACCATCTCCGTTTGTAGCGCTCTGCATCAATAACTCTGTTTTCCAACTGAGATATAGCTCTTGCTTGCTCGGTAACTTTGGCTGTTAGTTCGACTTTAGATTTCTGCAAATCCACAATTTCTGCGTTGACAAAAAGAAGGGATGATTTCAACTCTTCAATGGTGTTTGAATTTGTTTTAATAATTTCTTCAAGAGAGTCAGCTCTCTTGTTGAGGGCAGTGATGATGTTCTCTTGTAGCTCATGTAACGACAGATCAGCTTTAGATTTCTTTGATGCTGGGCTATTTGACGGAGTTCCGGGGAAAGGTGTACACAATCCATCGAAATCAAGTTCTTTGGAAGAACCTCTTGTCGTGTTAGATACCGCAGGGTACGAGTGGTCCGAAAGTTTCTGAGGACCTTTCTTTTGCTTTGTATTTACGCCACTCATTTTAGTGTTGTAACGTTAGCGTCTCGGCTCTACTGATTCAAATTAGTTTTCTCTTTTAAGGTTTTTAAGTTGAATTTCACTTAAAGAATTTAAGCATTTCTACTGATAAGCACTTAAACAAACTAGATAATCCATCTATTTACGCATTTTGAAGGAGTAATGGCCAAAGCCTATACAGAGAAACTTATAATACGTGCGTCGTCGGCGCCATCTTGCCTCGCCCCTCTTCTGCGCACTTACTTCCTGTCGCGCGCACGCGCTCTCAAGTGGCCAAGACCGCAAGTGTGGGTATTTGGACAAGGGGTGGGTTAAGGCTAGATGGCATACAACAAAAACTACTGGTCATGCGCACATCAGTATAGCGTAATTTTTCTCACACTGTACAACGATAATTACTATTTTTGCATTATTGTAAGGGGTAGGTTTAGGGTTGGGGTAGGTGTAGACGTTAATAAAACACAATCTAATAGGTAGAAAATTCAATTTGTTAGCTTCCGGTTTTTCCGTTCTAGCCACAACCCATCTGCTCCGCGGTGTTCCCTCCCATAGGCTCACTT
>NW_015539891.1:54285-61343 GCF_001515605.1 Sinocyclocheilus anshuiensis | reverse complement strand
CAGCCCCGTAGGCCTCTCCCATTTTTCCAAGACCTCCACTACGAGGTTTCGAGGTCTTGGAAACAACCTTTTTCGGCCCGTATCACTAATCCCGCGGCCGCTGATTTCGCCACGGTTTCTAAAATGGCGGCTCACGGCTACGCGGCGATGCCGGCCGTAGAAGAGGCTCTCGCGGCACATCTCGCGCCAAATTCTGCTCCGTCTTAGAAATCACGCCCTCTGCTACCGTCCAAGCCGTGTAGGGTTACTTCCGATTTTTGATCGGAAAATCTTACATGGCCGCTGGGCAGGCCGCGGCTACACTCCATTCTATGGGTGTACTCCAGGCTTATCAGGCAGACGTGCTCAAGGAGCTGGACGAGGGAGAAGGCTTGACTCCAGAGGCCGTTAAAGAGCTCAGACGAGCTACTGACTTGGCGCTTAGGGCTACCAAGCACACAGCTCGGGCAGTGGGCAGGTCCATGGCAGGGTTAGTGTCAGCTGAGCGCCATCTTTGGCTTACTTTCACTGACATTAAAGAGAAGGACAGAACTTTTCTCCTGGACACCCCCATTTCGAGTGACGGTCTGTTTGGAGACTCGGTCACTACGATCGACCAAAAGCATGATGGGAAACGACTGACTGACGTCACAGCTTAATGCTCATTGGTTCAGACAACTGTGATGCTGAGTTCTCGTCTAAAATATTTTATTTTTATCTGATTTAATATGATTATGTATTTAAATTATGCATGAATGTTCCCTGTAAAGTTCTGAAAACAGCACCCCAGTTTAATGTCTTTAAAAAGGAGCTTGCCATGTATACAGAGGTCCTGAAAATTATGAGAAGTGATAAAGCCAAGAAATTATTTGATTTGTTTAATAAGTGTGATTTTGTTTAATCCCCTACATTGTTTATGGTTGCATGAATATATTTTATTTTATTTTATTTTGATGGATGTCTTGTATGATGGTTTATTTCTCTGTTATAGTATGATTAATATGAATGTCTCGTTCTGTGAGGACTTACAGTTGTGGTTATGTTAGCCTATTTTGTTCTGTTATGATGCTTGAAATTTCCACTTCGAGAGGGCAGAACTGTCCGTCTTGACTGCGCTTATTTCACTCCTCCCCTCACTGCAGCCGCCTACTCTCCACCAACATTTCAGGCAAGGCGAGGCGCATCTCAAACAAGCCTAATGTTTTTGGTTTCGGTTTTCTGATTAATGGAGATTTCTCTGCAGCATCATGGGTAATGTAGTTTCGTTTCTCATCAGGAGTCCTGCTGTTAACTCCGATTAAAAAGGTATAAACAATACTTCAACAGAAAGATAAACCATAGATTAACAACCTTGTAGCTCACAATAGGTCTGCCTTTAAACGTTTGTAAATTATCGTTCAAAATCCGGAACCTGACTGTTGCACTACGAATCGTTCAGAACAGTTTTATGAACCTGTTCAACTGATTCTTTTAAAAGATTCAACTCACAAGAAAGATTTGTTCACCGTTCGGACATCGCTGGAAAGCGGAAGTGACGTGTCAAATCCGGTTAAAGCGGTTCTTCACGTTGGAGAAGTGTACAGTTTTAGAATTTGAGGCTGTTTGTACCTCACCTTTTCAGCAAAAATGGGTGACCACGTTGCCAACTATACTTCACGACTTCAGCAACAGGTCAGCTCTGCATTAAAGCGTTAAAAAGTGTAGAAGTTGTGTTCATATATGCATGTGTTTTTCGACGTAGGAGACAGAAGCACGCATGCAGGTCTTAGTCATGATGACTAACGTTATTCAGTTTAATTCGCCTCAAAACTACAACGTGTGTAGGCTGCAGGTTTTTTTGTAAATATAAAGATAATAAATCATGGCATACTGTGCTGAGGCTGTCGTAATATCTTCTGAACTGACTGTTGTGAGTTATTGTTAGTACATGCAGCTTTTTAGAGATCTGGTTTTATGAAGAATATGTTTATATTGGCATCATGAAAATTATGTTCACATCTTTTTTGACGTTGAACGTCGGCGAGTTCGTTGAACCTTTAGACAAAATATGAAAGAAAACAAATAAAAAAATAAAAACACATTTTGCTCATATGTCAAATGTTTTGTATCAGATACTGCAGGCTTTTATGGCTAATTTTATGTTATAGTGATAACATGGAGTTCACACTTTCCTCAAGTCTGTATTTGAGGACATATTTGACTTTTACTTGCTAAATAGGTATGAACGGTCAACCAGCGGGCAGAAGGCATGTAAACAACAGGTTTTTCTACAAAGTTTTGAGCATGTTGGTAATTTAGAGGCCTTAGAAATTCGTTCATCAAATATGATACAGAACTCTTTAAATGGAAGAACCCAAAGTATGCTATCTCTGATCAATAAGCCTATGGATAGTGTATGGACTGGTAATCACTTTCCCAGTCAAAGTGAAACAAATATAATAATATATGTATAATAATAAACAAAGTGTATAATAATAAGTCAAAGTGAAGTTTAATTATGACAACGTTCATGCCATTGTTAGTTTGAACTTTGAAGTACTTCCTTGTAACTAAGGCATGCGGTATCTGATGTTTAAAATATTTGTCCTTGGCCTACTTTAGATTTTCTGTGGTTTTAATTTGGCATACAGGAAAGAGAAATCAAGTTACTCCAAGATGAAATAGAGAGACTGAGAGATCCACAGGAGCTGAACTTCATGTCTTCACAACTGGATGAGTTGCAGGAGGAGAATTCCCGTCTGAAGTATCGCCTCAACATTCTGAAAAGAGTGAGTGTAATATGCTTTTTATTAATGAGATAATTGCAATCTTTGTAGTGTGGCAGAGTTTGACCTCTGCAAAGACAATCATATGTTCTTCTGTGTAATTAAAAGTCATATCATACAGTCTTTTACAGTCATTTTACACATTAAACTACTGTCAGTATAGTTTTCTAATGTGCTAATGTAAGAATAAAATCTAATAATTTGGGTATGTTATGAACATTTACTGAAAAAGTGCATTCCTATAGAATGTTCTGTAAACCTTATCTTTGCAAAGCTTTATTACTTTGTAACAGGATCACAAAATAATCTGCACTGAACTGATGCATGGTAGCATTAGTTATTGGCCAATATTAGAGATTTTTCATTCATTAGTATCTGTCGATATTTAATTGTGTGTGCCGAGTTCCCTTTTTTCACATTTGTTACTTTTTGCAATCAACTAACGCTCACTTAATAATTTAAAAACACTGTAAAATGCCATCTTTATCAAATCTCAAGATGAATATCCATTTTTCGTACTGTACATTGCAATGCTGTGATGCCTAAATTCACTGTAACATTTAAAATTATTGATTTTATTAAATAAAGTTAAAATCTGAATTTTTTATTATATACTATTATTATCCTTGACACTGCAAAAGTGTATGTGAAAATAAAGAGTGTGACAAAACAACGGGAGTGTCTCCACAAAATTTGTGTTAAAAGTTCACCTTTTTATAAAAAAACAAGCTAGATTTCAGTATATTATCTTTTTGGACTAGAGGGGAAGTTTTGGATTGCGAGCGCTACAACTTGACATTTACAAAAGGGGAATTAGTTTCCTAATGACCTGACTATTAATTTAACTGTTTGTTACATTGTTTGAATATCTTAAGATCTTGAATCAAGTACACGTTTGTCTTTTTCATTAAAGTTGACCTATTATGCAAAATTTACTTTTATAAGGTGTTTGAACACAGTTGTGTGGCCGCAGTGTGTGTTGTGTGAAAACAATCAGCCTATAATGGTAAAAATCCACCCACTCATTTTTTTTATAATCCCAATAAATCATAAACAGTTTTTCCAAACGAGCGGTTCCAGATTTTTACCTACGTTGACATCATTGTAGGGAAAAAGTCCCGCCCATTTGTGATGCTCTCTGCCATATTAGCATAGACACCACCCTGAGTGAGAAGCAGAAGTCCGCCATTACAGTTTTCTTGCTGGAGCGATACAATGTCAGAGCCAAATAGGCATTACAAGTGTTGTGTTTCAGGATGCACCAACAAACATAGGAGTCTCCATAGACTCCCTCCATCTGAGCCGCTGAGGACACAGTGATTACATTTCATTTTCGAATGAAACGTCCCAGAAAAATATGCTAAAGTCCTATATGTTTATGCCAATCATTTTACGCCGGACTGCCTCACAAACGAGGGTCAGTTCAGTGCTGGAGTTGTGCAAAGGTTGCTTCTGAAAGAGGGATCATTTAGCTAATGCTAAAGCTACCATTGTCTCTGCCTTTTTTCACTGATGCTGCCTTCACGTGCTACCAGAATGATCGTAAATAGGAATGTCGTAGTTAAAAATTGCATATGAAAGCAATGTGAAGTCGACAGCTTGAATTTGTCGAGCTCATAATCACAAGTGGGACTTATAAAGTTTGTGATAGCACGCGAAGGCACCATGAGACCAGTTACATCTTTATTTTTAGCGCGCCGTGCTCCCCGTCTATGTAATTCATAAATGCGCATTTACTATGCACAGTACAATCAGATGACTGACTTTTAAACCGAGTACGTTTTCTGTAAAGATAACAGGCTTGTACTTGTAGTGGACAGCACATTCCAGTGACCAGTGTACGGCGGGCCCCTCTCTGACCACAATAGTGGACTAAGGTTTGGTACATTTTGATTGGATCTTGGTGGACTAACATAAGTAAACTGTCCAACACCATCAGATAAAGATGCTAGGACAACAGCCAGACACCTCTTAGAGGGCAAGAAGACCTCTGGTACCAAGCCCAGGAAGGACAGGGCTTCTCATTGGTCAAAATGCAGTTTCTGCCCTTCACCCACCCAGAGACCTGTTCCTAAGGTTCTGGTCCGTGACCGCCATAAAAATTCCTTTGGACCTCCAGGTGCAACAGCACAGCAGTGGGTGAAACAAAGAGAGATCCATCCAAATCCATTCATAACTATGTTTTCAAACCTTAAACTGATGCAAACTACAACACATCTTATACTTATTCAGAGAAATAAGTATTCTCAGTGACAGCTATGTGTAGTGCAACATCTTACACAAACTCAGCTGTTAATGGACAAATGAATGCATGCATGACAGTTCAATCTTTCGTAACATTGCCAAATGTATTCTGGTTGTGGTTTGGTAAGTGAATAATTCATTGGTAGAACTTCAGTGACACTTTTCTAAATGTGTGTTTGGACTATGCAAATAAGTTCCACAGGAGGAAAGAAGGGTTGGCGTGGGCCACACCGTGTCCCCCCCTCCACTTTGATTGAAACAGCCAATCACAGCATGGAAACAGAGAAGCGCCAAATTGCAATCTCCTCCTCATCGGAAAGAGATAAAGGAACCCTTCCAAAAGACACACCTCCGTCACACAAGGGTGAGACAATAGCAGATCAACCTCTGTTCTGAGTTTGAGTCCCGCAAGGGTGAGACAATAGCAGATCAACCTCTGTTCTGAGTCTGAGTCCCGAAAGGGTGAGACAGGAAGGGACTGTAACAGATACAATCGTTCTGAGTCTCCGGCACGTCCAGTGAGACACTAGCAGATACACTCGTTCGGAGTCTCGGTCCTGTAAGGAGAGAGACAGAAACAGGTCACCAAACATTCTGAGCCTCTGGCCCGTGAGGGAAAAGGCAATAACGGGTACCAAGTCCTGAGTCTCCAGCTTTTGAGGAAGCAACAGGTACAACCACATTCTGAGCCTCCAGCTGTTCTGAGTCTCTATACCAGAGAAGCAGAAGACACGCAGACATTTGCAACAGGGTTAAGCTCCGGTGAGCAAACCTTCACTTCAAGGTACTTTTGCTTGCGTATTCCAGGCAAGGACCTTGTGCACCTACTCCAGGGCCACATTTGCGTGTTCCAGATTTTAGTACCCTTTGGCACTCCAGGAGATCAGCATCCTACAGCACTTCGTGTTCAAGGCTGTGGAAATGGATTCCTGCTCCTTTCCCCACTGCATTGTTAGCTGCACAACCAGTGGAAGAAGTCACCGCTACCGGACTGCTCACTCAACCACAGAGAACGTAAATATCACTTATACAAACCTCTTACAGAGAACTTGGCATTGTTGTATATTATCAGTATATGATTTTTCTAATTTACATGAGATATTGTGTAGCTGATTGCCGTTGATAACAAATAATCTTTCACGTATTTGTTTGATGCATAATAAGGTTCTTCACCTTATTTGTTTCAGAGTAGCAACAGTTTATCTTTCCAGATAACGTAGCTCTGACATAGCAACATCCAACTTAAAGGGGTCATATGATGTTGCTAAAAGAACATTATTTTGTGTATTTGGTGTAATGAAATGTGTTTATGCGGTTTAAGGTTAAAAAAACACATTATTTTCCACATACTGTATATTATTGTTTTTCCTCTATGACCCGCCTTTCTGAAACGCGTCGATTTTTACAAAGCTCATCCGTCTGAAAAGCGAGGTGTGCTCTGATTGGCCAGCTATCCAGTGCGTTGTGATTGGCCGAATACCTCAAGCATGTGACGGAAATGTTACGCCCCTTACTATTAGAGCCCGACCGATATATCGTTTTGCCGATATTATCGGCCGATATGAGCCTGTTGCCGATGTATCGGTATCGGCGAATATGCCGCCGATGTGAAATTTTTTTTTACAGAACATATAATGCAGATAAAATGAAATGGTGTAATTACTTAGTTTGTCCAGCAGAGCTCCATTGTTTGCTATTGGCGATCTGGATGAAACGCTTTAAAGCTTAAGTCTATGGAAAACCATTGAAACTTTGAACGGCCATATCTCCGTAACGGCACGGCGAACCCGCACCAAATTCGGGGGATCTCTTCAGCTCAAGGAACCCTCTCGAACGCGAATTGAGTGTACATCTCGAGGCCCTCTTTCGAATGAGACTACCCCCGCGTGGATAGCGCCCGGGGTTCGGGAGTTACGGGTGGTTAAATTCGCGGTCCGGTGACGACCGATCTAGCGATCCTGGGGGGCTACCGATGCGCGGAGGGTGGCGTTCGAGAGGGCTCCTCGAGCTGAAGGGATCCCCCAAATGTGGTAGAGATCCGCCGGCGCGTTCGCGAGATAGTGACACCAG
>NW_015539891.1:53461-53884 GCF_001515605.1 Sinocyclocheilus anshuiensis | reverse complement strand
GCGGATCCGCACCAAATTCGGGGGATCCCTTCAGCTCGAGGAACCCTCTCGAACGCGAATTGAGTGTACATCTCGAGGCCCTCTTTCGAATGAGACTACCCCCGCGTGGATAGCGCCCGGGGTTCGGGAGTTACGGGTGGTTAAATTCGCGGTCCGGTGACGACCGATCTAGCGATCCTGGGGGGCTACCGATGCGCGGAGGGTGGCGTTCGAGAGGGCTCCTCGAGCTGAAGGGATCCCCCAAATGTGGTAGAGATCCGCCGGCGCGTTCGCGAGATAGTGACACCAGTCAACACTTTCCCTTCAGTAAGGAGGTCTCTTGTTCAGGCAACATTCACGTGTTGTCTTATTCGACCGTAAGTGCCCTGCGAAGTGGACTTCACATGAAATTCCGCCATGATTCCAGTTCCAAGGGAACGTACA
>NW_015539891.1:52884-53284 GCF_001515605.1 Sinocyclocheilus anshuiensis | reverse complement strand
CGGCCTTTTTTTACTCCCTAATATCGGTATCGGTATCGGCCCCAAAAAACCCATATCGGTCGGGCTCTACTTACTATACTGGGTATAGTATATATATTTATATATATATATTAGGTATCCCAGCAATCTTTCTTATGTGATGTACTTATAACCGCACCAGGAGACACATTATGCCACTTTTTACAATATACAATATAAGTCTCTGGTGTCCCAGAATAGAGCTGCACCATTACAGCTCGTACCTGCTAAAAACATCTGTTTTGGTTCTGATTATCATGTTTATCGCACGGAAATCATGTGTTTTAAACCATACGAGTATATCAGTAAACTTCTGATATACGGTTTTCTGAGTGCACACATCCGAAGCACACGGACAGAAAGCGGCCACCAGACAGCATGT
>NW_015539891.1:23593-52712 GCF_001515605.1 Sinocyclocheilus anshuiensis | reverse complement strand
TCAAAACAAAGTTACCGGGTTAATCTTTTTCATGTTTCCTTGGTTAGTAGATGCACTGGGGACCTGATTATAGCACTTAAAACTCGGAAAAGTCAGATCTCCATGATATGTCACGTTTAAGTGACATGTGATCCAAGAATCATAACGTCATCGGTGACGTTGAGTACCCATCACTACTAGAGATGCACCGATTGACCGGCCAGTGATCGGAATCGGCCGATTTTTCGCATGACCGGCCCGGATCGGTGAACGGCTGGTCAGTCTCACGTTTTGCCAATTCCGAGCCGATCCTTTTATTGCCATCGACGCCGGCAATGAGGTCACAGCCATGAGCACACTCACAGTCACGTGTAAACATGTCGTTTCGCGTGAGAATGATTCTAATTTTAATTGCATTCAGTGTAAACGGCGACTGATTATGTATTTATGTCGTGCCAGATGAGGCTTGCACAGCCTGAGTGATTATGTGAGAGAGACAGCACACACAAAGTAACTCACATAAATTTATAGATGCATACTGCGGTAGAAAAAAAAAGATATTTACAAAATATGATTTAGGTAAGCATTAAACATTATACGGCCATGATTTTTCCACGAATATCAATATCAACACGATTGCAATGTGACACTGATTTTATACAATAGTATTTCAATAAACAAGAAATTAAAATTAAGTGACTTAGACAAAATATTTGTCTTAGACAAAGTTTTTGCTCAATTTTGCTGAAATATTTGTTTATTTGTTTGTTTATTTATTTGGAGCCCCATTAGCTATGCCCTAAGGCATTGCTAGGCTTCCTGGGGTCCACACAATACTTAACATTCAAACATTATTACATACATTAAAAAATAAATAAAAAGTTAAATACATTCTCCACGTTCCAAAGCATCTCTATAAACATTTCTTCCACCCTTTTAATATCTATAACACCTATTATCTAAAAAAAACGTATTGCTTATTCAATTAATTCCTATACCTCAGCGTCCTATAAGTACAGAATTCCAAGGTGTGCCTTTACCTGCCATATGACCCCTTTAAAATCAATTTTTCGTGTTATCCTAATTGACAATGGTAAAAGATTCCATGATTTCATTGCCCTAAATGTTACTGTACGTTTAAGAAAATTAGTTTTAGCATTAGGGAGTAGAAATCTACCCTCTGTTGCTCGTCTAGTAGCATATTCATGTGACTGAACATTAGATTGTAATTGATTATACTGATCCAATGGAGTTTTAAAATGTAAAACCTTCCATGTTGATAACAATATTGCAGCAATCATCCTATCTTCCACTCTTAGCCCTAGCTAAGCTTAGAGTATTTATTTCCACAGTTTGTCATTGCTGTATTTTGACCTGGGGTCCCTTCTTCGTGTGTGGATTGTTCAGTTATCTGGATTTTATTGTTGGCGATTTGACATGATCCAGGATTAAGTTCTTCGAAGCTCATCCTGGAGTTGCTGTCATTGCACTAGGTCCAATAGCTCAAACCTGCATGGAAGCAGGCTTATTCCACGTAAACAGGATTAGATTGTATAATTTTAAGTGATGGTGATACTGAAAGTCTGTCTCAGCCACTGCTATTTTCTTACAAGTGTAAGAAATAATTTTAAAATAATAAAAAAATTTAATTTTAACGTTATTTTGAAAATAATTTAAATGTTGTGTAATCTATAATAATAGACAAGACCAGTTTTACTCATTGAGAGATTTATTCGTGAAGGAATAATTCTCATAATTTTATTGAAGTCATATGTACAGTTTGTCTGAGTCATGCATTAATTTGAACTGTGAGCTAAGCTTTTATGCGGGTGACTTTGATGCATTGCAGGAGATGCAGACTCACTCCTCAAATCTCAAAATGCTTTTATGATGCACAATGAATTTAAAGACAATCAGTTTTGTCTTAAGATGGATCATATGGATTAAGAAACTTTAATGCTGTCACATATAACAAATCCACTTCAAAATTAAATTAATTGCTAATTACAATACTCTTGACATCGAAAAATGCAAAGCCGCTACAAATTCTAGAAATGGTGAAAAATAATTTGGAATTGCTTAAAAAATGCATGGTTACACATTTTATTTATGTATTAGAACTTTTGTCATTTTGTGCGCTAGGCTGTTTCCTTGATCTTAATTATATGATGTCATTACATTGCTGTCTCGCCGCCAGCCAATAGCTGCATTGCTGATCATGGTTTCGAGTATCGATCTGCCCTTCCCAATGAACATGTCAACACAGAGTAAATTCAGACAACTTAATCCAGATAGTTTAATCAAATACTTGTTTGAAGAACAAACTTGTTTGAAGAACAAAATTAGCCATCAGGTTATCAGGATTAAAAGATCTGGCATCTGTCAAATTATCTCGGATATATTAAGTGAGGTACGAAGAACGGACCCCTGTCTGTTGTTTTCTTGTTAGTGATGCAAAGTCCGATACATTTCGGCAAACTGGTTCTTTCGGACAGTTTGGTTCAATGGACCAGTAAAAAAAAACCAATGAATCGGTTCCTTAAGTCATCATGCATTAATGTCACTATGCCTTTCTTTTCAAACAACTCAGTGTCATGTTATATCAAGAAACATTCAAGTAAAGTTATGTGTGTGAATGCATATTGTTGATTATTGCCTTTCATTCAAGTTAATGATATCTGTGTTCACATCTGTGGTTTCATTCGCTGACCCTTGATGTTGGATACGACTGACCAATATTGAGTAGCTTGCATCCTGGAAAAGTTTCCCAAAGGTTTCGCACCTACAGGGCACATTACAGTCATTGATGCACAATCATGGATATATTCTGCATCTCTTAAGTATATAGAAAGAATATACTAGTATTGTAAACTCATTGAATTGGCCTAATTTATAATATTATTAATAGTAAATATTAATAGTGCATTTCAGATTTTTCCATGTTTTAATAAAAATGTAGGCCCATTTAATAAAACTAGTCATAAGCATATTTCCAGTATGTTTTTTATTTTTATTAAAGAAACTAAATTTTGCATCAGGCTCATTTAAGTCCCTGGGGATACACACATGCATAATGTCAGCAATTCACTCGTCAGAATCCTTGGTAATCCTCTGCAAACTTCGACAGTTGGTTGAACTGGCTCTTTTTGAGTTTAACATGCTACTTTGGCTTTGTGTCTTGCGTCATCAACCTGGATTTATTTTATTTGATCTGTTATTATAAATAAGAACAGATGCAAAAAAAAAAAACAAGCAAACAGTGGAACAAATATAAGAAAAAAACAAACAAATAGTGCATTACCTTTTTAATTTTACATCTAAACAAAAGCATTGAAGAAAAGCAAATAATCAAATGTAAAAATCCCTTTAGTGTGTTCATTACAAATAAATTAAATATTATAACTACAAAAGCAGTTCAATCAAGAGCAGCGAGTGATTCCCTCTTTTCTTTTATTGTTAGATTAACATTAATGAGACAGACGGCCTATTTATTAAGACCTACTGTAATGCACGGGTCTAATATAATGTTACACATCAGATGTTTTTCCCATAGACTTTTCCCCAACAGTTCCCCAAACGTTCACTTAATGCGGGTGCTTCGGATGACAGTCAGCATGAGAAATGAGCGTAGAAAATGTACTCATCTCAGAAAACGTACAAATAAAGATAATTACTATTTGGAGCATTGGGATTGCTAGACAAGGGCTTAATGAATCTGTGTATCATTTGTTCATTCGTTTTTTTATTTCATATTTAAAAAGTAGAAAAATGAGAAAACGGCTCCTTTTGCTTAAATTTTCGTTTTTCGTTCAGGGGTAGAAAAACGAATAAACATGAATATTCGATTTCTACACGTGGGTGGCAATGAAATGCCCCTTTCTGCTGATTGGTCAGCCGAAGATCTAATCGTGCCGCCATCAGTTTTTCTTCAGTTCCACGCAGCAGAATAAAAGTCCTATGCTGCTGCAGGTGTACGGATTCTTAATGCGTTTATTGCAACTACACGGGGCCGCTGCTGGCCAAATGGGTGCCCCAAGCAGAAATGTATTGTTGTGCACCCTCCCCCAAATATTATGGAAGTAAAAAACTAAAAACTGTAAGCAAAATCCCAGATAGTAAGATCAGATTTCCAAATATACATATATTGTACTTGCCTGATCATTGATCTGGATTAAACACAGCCTAATCAATATGGTTTCATATACCAAAGGCTATATTTAAAAGAGTTGGTGGGTTAGAATTTTTGTTGAAATGCGATTTTGAGATTTCTAAATTGCCTGTTAAGCTTTCAAATTTCCACAAACAGATATTGCAATACTGGAAAGTGATATTTACCCACAACTTTACACCACATGGAGCCACCTTGTGGAATAATAGAATTATTACAATAAATAGGAAGATGCTATTTAAAAAAAAAATATTTATGTTGTCGATTTGATAGATGAAGATGGTCAGTTAATTCAATATAATGCATTCATGGAGAAATTTGCGATTAAAATGTTCCTTTAGAGAATATAATAATGTGTGTAGAGCCATCCCTCTTGCACTAAAACAATTAATACAAAATAGTCAAACATATTCTGATTTAAAGGGATAGTTCACCCAAAAATGAAAATGTTTACCCCCAGGGCATCCAAGATGTAGATGACTTTGTTTCTTCAGTAGAACACAAACAAAGATTTTTAACTCAAACCGTTGCAGTCTGTCAGTCATATAATGGCAGTAAATAGGCTCCACGGCTTTGAGAGTAAAACAAAACATACACAGACAAAACCAAATTAAACCCTGCGGCTCGTGACGATACTTTGAGGTCTTAAGACACAAAACAATCTGTCTGTGCAAGAAACTGAACAGTATTTATATCATTTTTTTTTTTACCTCTGATCCACCGCTGTGTCCAACTGTCCTGAGCACATTCACAACATCCGCCGCGTGACGTGTGTACGTGCTCTGGCATAGTAGACACAGAAATATATAAGTAGATGCCTCATTAGTGACTGTTTCTATGGGCCACGATACGTTCCAAAATGGCGGACGCGTCAACGTACCTGGAGCAGTCGAATAGGGCATCTATACATAGCTATGATAGTAGACGCATGTGCGGAAGCAATCTGTCGCACGTATACGTCACTCATTATTTACACTGTGCATAGAGATTGCGGACGTGTTCACTGGCACTGTGATGATCTAAAGATATTTAGAAGTACAGGCCATCACAATGGAAGACGATTTTGATATATCATCAGACAACGTGGAATTTTTTGCCAAACCGTATTTATTTGACGTCACGCGCCGGTTGTTGTGAACGCGCTCAGGACAGTTGGACATTGCGGTGGATCAGAGGTAAAAAATTATCTAAATACTGTTCAGTTTCTTGCACAGGCCGTTCGTTTCGTGTCTTAAAACCTCAATGTATCGTCACGAGCCGCAGGGTTTAATTTGTTTTTTGTCGGTGTATGTTTTTGAGATAAACATCAAATTTTCTTTTTTGGGTGAACTATCCCTTTAAGACATAACCATTTAGATCAGGGTCAGATGCACTATTCCCTAAATAATTAAAATGTGGAGACCAAATATACCACCATAACGAATATTTGTCATGACATCATTATATTCTATGGGTTTAATGAATTTGCAGACAATGTAGCTATCTGTAACTGTCAGATAACTGTATATTCACTGTCTTAGAGGAGAGTGCCATTGAATGTTTAGCTAATATCCGGCAGCCATATCACCCTGTAGCCCAAGACTGGTTGCCCACTGAAGCTAAGCAGGGCTGAGCCTGGTCAGTAGGTTTCTTGCCATGCTGCGGACGCAAGCTTCAGACGAAGAAGTGAATGATGTGTGCTCCCGGCGCCTATTTATTCTACTGGTGGTGGATGAGGAGATACCCCCTGACAATGTAAAGCGCTTTGAGTGCCTAGAAAAGCGCTATATAAATGTAATGAATTAATATGAAGTGAGTTTTCATGAAAAAAAAAAACTCCCAATAAATGTCCAAACACTGATTCTATCACAGCATTTATTGTGTTATGTCTTGTGCATCATTTACATTTAGCGTTTGATGTTGATTTGATAGGAAACATTATAATAGTTACTTAATATTGGCATCATTGTACAGCTTGAAAATGCATTGCACTGATTTTAAATTCAGCTGAGGTATCTGACATAATATGACATAGCATTGGTCTTTTATATGCAGTCAGTGTGTCTTAAGAGCCATATAGGCTATAAAATGTTGTTTTTAGATAAATCGCTCAGAGGGGTTTGACCAACCAGTTAGACAGACAGACTAGGTTATTTATTTGTACAAATCATCCAAGCACCCCAATCCCAGCCATTTCTAATATACATTTGATTAATATGACTAAATATTATTAAATTGTAACAAAATTGAAGATCCATCTTTGATTGTCAAAAGAATTCCTGGTGCAGTTCCCTCTCATCCAATTAGATTTCACATAGCATTTTCATCGGTCAGTCGTGGAAGTCTGATTGGTTGATAACTTCTGACAGCGTTTAGTCCAGGTGCGAAAATAATGAACTTCTATCGCAAGAGCACGGAAAGATTTGCGAGTGCACAGGACGCAGTTTGAGCACGCACACATACACATTTTTAGCAAGAGGAGAGATTCGCGATTGCAACTTATCAAAAGTGCGGGGGTTGATTGCTGTCTTTTCAAAACTGCGGGGGTCACGACCCGTGTCAATGGCGCGCCTGAGTTAGCCTATTAGTAAAAAAAAAAAAAAAAAACATAGGTAAATTAAGAGCAGTCAGTGTAATTAAACAGTTTTAACAAAATAAATAAACCTGGTTACCTCCTATGGCTATGATTTTAATACAGTTGTGTGATTGATTTTATAGTCTCAAGTATTCAGAAATCACACAAAAGACAATTAAGCAGTTTTACTACGATAAAACCATTTTTTTTGTTAGGGTTGTGATGTCCATATGTTTTTGTTGAAGAAATTATAGAGGCTGTAGCAATTCTATTGCGAAAAGGTGGCCAAAAATTAAAGATTAAGTGGATATTTGAATTAAATATTTGGTCAATATTAAACAAGGATTTGATCATCTTGTAAGTGTAACAACAGCAATTACCAGGCCTTTGGCACCCTTTGCATGCATTTGTAAATTGTTTATTTATTTTGTATTACATTATGTATTTTAACAGTGTTATTCAATGGAACCATATTTTCATTGAATAACACGCATTCACGCATTAGATGTCCATATCACTTCGCCAAATGATTTCTGTTATTTCAAAGGTCTTACAACAGCACAATAACCAAAACCCACAACAACGGTGAAGAAAATAAACTTAAAGTTTCACTGTTAGTAGAGACGCTGCTGCCGAACAATTTTGAGAGACACACAGACCCAGAGAGGTAATATACACTCTCTCTCTCTCTCTCTCTCTCTCTCTCTGTCTGTCTAATAACTTTATTAATATCTGCATTAGTCTGCTATCAATGGCTCAAGCCTCCGTTACTAGGTCTAAAATGACGTTTTGGAATTAACAATGGAGGCATTGGATGAGATGCGGAATAAATTAATCCTACTCACAATAGCGTTTTAAGTACTATAACCAGATGAATGCTTTGAAATATATCATCTGATCAATGTCTTGAGGTGTGGCAACCGTAGTATAAGCGGAATAATTGACTTCAGGCATTATTGTATTATTGAATGAATTATAAGTACTGAATACTTCTTTGTTAATTATTATTTGAAGTAACAAAACCATGGTTAATTTGTTGTTACCATGGCTACAAGAACCATCAATTTTTGGTTTTATTCATAGTAAAACCATTAGGGGTGCTCCGATGAGGATTTTTGAGGCCAATCGCTGATCGCCGATCACAGAAAGCAGTATCTGCCGATACGATCACTGATACCGATCTTTTTAAAGCCTTCTTTTTATCATGTAGAATTATTTATAGTGATGATCCAATCAAGATTTTTAGACATTTAATCAGGGCCTGAATTTTAATTTTTGAAAATGAATTCCCCTTTTAGGTGACTCTTGTGAGAGGGGATTTTTTTAATTTGAGGGGTGGAGGGGGCCATTTTTTTGACATTTTTCAAAAATATATATTTATCTCACCTAAATGTTTGATCATGCATTGCATTTTTGTTTTTACAATCGTGCAATTGTTGCACAATAGCTTACACACAGCGCAAGCCTGATTTCATGAGCTGTATGTGAGGTTCACACATACTTTGTTTGCAGTGCGCATGCAGTCCATGTGCGGTACAGAAACAGCTTTCACACAGGAGTCTGCAACTGATCCGTGTCTGTTTACTATAAACACAACATTTATCCATTATTTTGATTTCTAATCCAAACATTGTTATTTAAAATGCTTTTTCAGCATTGTGATTATTTTTTACACAGTACAGTATAATACAATATTTCATAGACGTGTTTAAATGCAATAAATATAAGAAACACATTATTCAATGCTTTTTACTTTTGCATTTACTTCTAGATTTATATATTAAGTTGCTCAAGCAAGTGGCAAAACATTTAAACTACTTCATTATCACAAACATTCTAAATTAAAACTTACCACTGGCATAAACTGTCAGCTCTGCTGCCTTTTCTTTTGCATTTAAATCTTTATTACAATCAATCCCGCGGTTTATAAAGAACTTTATTTTCCTACCTCCACGGGTGCCATCTATTATTGCCTTGTTTATCTAAAAGTGCTCTTTTCCGTTAAACCTAGCCAAAAAGCCATAGCCTATGTGTTGATTGTGAAACACAGTAGACTTTAATTATATGCATTTATGGCGTAATTACTACATTTTCGTGTCAATCCATGTTCATATTTACCGCAAACAATGTGCTGTAATTCAGCGCTTGCAGCGCAGCAAAAATGGACTCGGTGCGGAAACGATCTCTGCACTGCTGCAGACGCACTGCCGGACCGCAACCGTGTGCAGTGTGAACGCTTTGATCCTTTAACATAAGCACGGAAAAAATACGCACCACATACGCACTGCAACCTTGCATTATGTGTGTGCGCTGCGAGTGTGCATGATGAGCGCATGGTCTCCAGGAAAGCGCGCGAGCGCTGAACGGTTTAAACACTGGCAAGAATTAAAAAGAAATGCAATTTATAAACTTTAGTGACAATGTGACACTGCCTCGATTGTGCAAGTGACATTTCCTGTGTCAACTGTACAGCGTGCAGCTCGCTTAGACATGATGTAATTTAAAGCCATTTGTGTATTTTGAGAGAGCGCGCGCGGTGATTCACTCACGCCATTTGTGAAATTGTCTCACAGAAAGTTTTCAAATTACTTTATTTAATGAAGAAATATGAATTGTACCTCACCTTCAGCATTATAATTATTTCACCCGCGTCGGACAGATACTGAGATGGAGCCGCTGCACGTCTTGCCAAACATCTCATAGCAGGCGCGTCATCAGATCGTTTTTTTGAGATCGGCCTTTATAGAGACCGCCGATCAAACATCCCCAAGCGATTATCGGCCTATAGTGATCGGTAGCCGATCAATCGGAGCACCCCTAAAAACCATGGTTAATTTTCGTAAGGGAACATGGAAACTCAGAGAATATTAAGGCAGATGCGTTGGTGGTGGTGAAATTATTACCGACATTAAAACATGTTATTAACGTCAACAGACAAAAAAGTTTCACAGGATTATGAACGTATGTGAAAATGATACACAGGCTTCATCTTGGGCTTTTTAACTTTTTCTTTTCTCGGCGCCGGACTGCTGATGTCTTTTTTCCGGGCATAGTTGTCCATCAATTATGATCATTTGCAATTAGCTGCAAACATGAGGTGAGGGCAGGCATGGATGCGGGAATGGCGCGTCACGTGTGCTTAGCCTACTGCGTTCACCGTAAAGTGCATTTTTTAAAATAAATTGTATATATGTTCATGTTTATATTTTTATTCATGTATATGTACGTGAAACAAGTAGTAGGAAAGAGGAGAAATAAAAAGCGATACTTATCCTTTGCCGGTGTCCCTGCCCGGATGGAGAACTGATGGAGTCGCACGGTAGAGTCGATGGTCTTTACACTCTTCGGTCTTCACACGAGGAGGCAGTCACGCGACGGCTGCTAAACTAAGCTTTTTTTATACCCCTCTAACAAAATACTAAATTAATTCAGCTGGACACACTTTCCTTATTTTTTCCACAACAAATGACTAAGCAAGCGCAGACACTGACAAGATACGCGATACAGAACGAGACCAAACGCGATATCAGCACTTCTCCACACAGTAAACAAAAAAAGCGTTTCCTAGCAATGACAACTGCACTAAACACTAATGAGACAATTAAATACACTTAGGAGCTGCTTTTAACTTCAGCTGATAAAGACTGCTTCTCTCAAAGAGTATTTCTTTACACTGTTTTCTGCTGGCGCTTGAGCACACTTTCCTTATTTTTTCCACAACAAATGGCCAAGCAAGCACAGACACTGACAAGATACACGATACAGAACGAGACCAAACGAGATATATCACACAGTATACATTCAGAATGCTTGGACTATACGCCACGAGTTGCATAGGATTATTTTACGATTATTTTGCATAGGATTATTTTTTATATATATACACACATTCAAAATGACTACAAAATGTCATGCCTTTGAAAAATAAAGAAAACATCAGAATGCTCTGCTTTAGCGTGTCTCCTTGAACATCTTTCTGGTGCATGCCACAAACATGAACCAATTCAGTGAATACTTGACTCGTCTGCTTTTAAAAAGTCTACATTTAGATTATTTGAGTGATGTTAAATGCATTATTTAAGTCACTGTGGAATAAATTACAGCATGTTTTGTGAAAAAAAAAAAAAAAACATGACTTTACAGTCTGGAAAATACGGTAGGCTATAGCAAATTATTTCGCAGACCCACTGGCACTTTGAGAACCGCTGGTCTATACAGAAGAAAGTCCTATAGGCTCGGCCCGGTACGGGTTATGTCGAGCTATTGGTTGTTTGATGAGAAAAAAATGAAATGTAGTTTCAATAAACGCGTTAAGAATCCTTACACCTGCAGCAGCGGAGGACTTTTATTCTGCTGCGCGGAACTGAGGAAAAACTGATGATGGCACGGCTTGATCTTGAAGGGGTGTTTCATTCCCGCTCACATGTAGAAATCAAATATTCAAGCTGTTCATTTGTTTTTCTACCCCTGAACTAAAAACTAAAAAGTAGAATTCTTGTTTTTCATTTTTTTGAAAAAAAATGAAGAAACAAAAAAGGAGCCGTTTTCTTTCTCGAATTTTTTTTTAATTTTTGCATATAGCTCAAAATTAGCCAGACACATTCAGACTCATTTTGCCAGCATGGGTCACAAATGGTCTTAAAATGACAATGATATTGTTTATCGCGGTTGTTTCTGGGGCAATATATCTCCCAACAAAAAGTAGTTATATAGTGACAGGCCTAGGCTTTATTTAACCAACCACCTCACCTGCTTCAGCTATGTTATTTTAACGCTTTTCCACCAAGGTAGTTTGAGTGCTGGTTCAGAGCCAGAGCCTAGTTTCAAATCGGTTCTTTGTCTTTCGACACCCAAAGCACAAGCTCCGAACCAGGAAAAGTGGTTTGTAAGTAGCACCAAAACATTGCTGGTATAGAAGTAAGAACCGCTTGCGTCAGGGGCTGGGGGCGGTGTTACCATGACCAACAAGACGAACAGAAACTTTTGACCGCCATTTTTGAAATAGCAGCTAAACTTGAACACGTTGGATTCGCAGTGTTTGGATGCTGATGTAGGTTCGCAAACCCATGAACATCAATAGTAATGCAACATCCGCCATTGCTGATGGTGTGTTTAGGCTTGTTTGGGATGCATTGGCGCTGCGCGGACCGGTTGGTGTGTGGCATCGGGGTGCCGCGAGAGTGATTGGAAAGCAGACGACTTGCTTTATGCTTTTGGATCGCTTTCGCGGTGCTTTGGTGTTGTGTGCCGATGCATATTGAACAAGCTTGTTGGGTTTGGCGCTGCCACGTTAGCGTTGCTGGGAAAGATGAGCCATATTCAGTGACGTAAGACCTGGCTCTGTGGTGGCTCTCTAGCCCGTGGAAAGGCAAACCGGTTCTAGGCTCGCCAGTCGAACCAACTCCGAACCGGCAATAGCACTGGCTCTGAACTAGCACTCAGTTAAAGCTGGTGGAAAAGGGGTATTTGTGGGCAAGAAGGATGACAGACTCTGTCCATGCCTTGATTCCCATGGTCTCAAAACATAACAGTAAAGTTCCAATACCCCTTACCATTGGTTCCTGTGGCCCTGGAGCAATTACGAACGTCAAAATATTTTGAACATGCATGCACCATGGTGCTTTTGTAAATACGCGTCGAAGATTGATGAAGAAGCAAAGATTTTTTTTTTTTTGCACACAAAAAACATTCCTGTCGCCTCATAAAATTAAGGTTGACCCACTGAAGTCACATGAGCCTTTTTCACACAGAAATTCGGAAAAAAATGCACGGATAATGTGTCCCGGGATTTGTTCCGGGATCGTTTGATTGTGGTTCATTCACACTGCCAGTGATTTTCCGGAATCTGTGTGTGTGTTCACACACATCCCGTAAAGACACGTGACATTACGATGTGACATGTAATGTGACACGTTCTGTTTCACTTAAGCTGGCGAACGATCTCAGCTTCAGCGCGGATAGTGAGGAGCAACCTGATCTCTGCTTCATTACAGTTTGCACATATTTTTTCGTCGCGAATGTTGATCTGCCTTCAAAACACCCGGTAAAAGAGTCGCACGATAACGTGCATCATCACTACGACACACCCTTAACGGCACTGGTTCTGGCTTTTGTTCACACAGAGCTCGTTCCGGGACTGAACCCGGCAATGTTACTAGGTTCTCAACCCGGGATCGATCCCGCAATCAATCCCGGGACGTGTTTGAGTTCACACAGAAGGCACTCCGGCAATTTTCCGGGACCAACATGCAGTGTGAAAGGGGCTATGGACTACTTCAATTATGTCTTTACTACCTTTCTGGCCTTGACAGTGGTGGTTGCTTAGGCTGTCAATGTAGGGACAGAAACCTCTCAGATATCATTACAAATATATTAATTTGTGTTTAGAAGATGAATGAAAGTCTTATGAGTTTTGAACAACATGAGGGTGAGTGATTGACAGAATTTTCTTTTTTGGTTAACTATTACTTTGATGTTTTGGCTGAACATAGATATTCCAGGTTACAGTGATCAGTTACGGTGAGAAATGGATGTCTTACCCCCTCCAGCCAATGCCACCATTCTTCAAATGCTGACTTCATTATCCGTAGTTCTCGGTTGCTTACATCATAGTTTCGTTCAGCAGGAGAGAGGTTTTCAGTTCAGTTCAATTTTATTTAAATAGCACATTAAAAACAACCATGGTTGACCAAAGTGCTTAACAATGTCCGGAAAAACGCACACACAAACAAGACAAATACAGTAAAACCATCACAATGTCACAATGTCTCAGCTCAGCTCGAAATAAAAGCCAAGGAATACAGGTGTGTCTTAAGTAATGACTTAAAAATCCCAACAGTCTGAGCAGTTTTTATATGTACAGGTAAACTATTCCACAAATTAGGTGCCACCACTGAAAAGACTCGGTCACCTTTATTTTTTAACCTGGCTCTCGGAACATCGAGGAGCACCTGATTGGACGACCTCAGCGTTTTAACAGGAGTGTGGACATGTAAAAGCTCTGATAAATAAGCAGGCGCCAACCCATTTAAAATCTTAAAAACAAACAATAAAATCTTGAAATCAGTTCTGAAGCAGACAGGAAGCCAGTGTAGTGAAGCTAAGACAGGGGTAATGTGCTCATACTTATTAGTCCCAGTTAGAAGCCGAGCTGCTGCCTTTTGGACTAACTGTTAGCGTTGAAGAGATGACAAACATATAAAGTCAGTTGATCCAAACCAACATATAAAGAGTTACAGTAGTCTAGTCTAGATGTTATAAAAGCATGAATTACACTTTCAAACTCCTTACGTGGCAGGTAGGGCTTGACTTTAGCCAACAGTCTAAGTTGAAAGAAACTGGCTTTTACAACAGAACTAATGTTTTTCAGATTTAAAAGCACTGTCAAAAATCACACCGAGATTCTTGGTAAATGGACGAACATACAAACCTAAATTACCAAGTGCATCTACACAAGCACTTAAATCCCCAGGACAACCAAACACAACAATCTCAGTCTTATTTTCATTAAGACAAAGAAAATTCTGATCCAGCCATATTTTTAAATCTCTCAGGCAATTAAGTAATGACAGAAATTAAGCTTTGTCATTTGTTTTCACAGGCAAATAAATTTGTACATCAGCCACATAACAGTGGAAGGAGATATTGTGCTTTCTCAAAATATACCCCAAGGACATCATATACAAAGAAAACAACATAGGGCCCAATATTGACCCTTGGGGGACGCCACAAAAAAGAGGGGCAGCAGATGAAGAAAATTCACCAAGATGAACAGAAAAACTTCTGTCTGTCAAATACGACTGAAACCATGTAAGGGCTATGCCCTTAATGCCGACACACTGTTCAAGTCTAGATAAAACAATTGAGTGGTTGACCGTATCAAAGGCCACAGTCAAATCCAAAAGGACTAAATCAGCAGAGTTACCAGAGTCCACAGTTAAAAGAAGATCATTAGAAACTCTTAAAAGAGCAGTTTCTGTACTGTGACAGGGCTTAAAACCAGACTGAAATTTTTCATAAATACTAAATTCATCAATAAATAATGGAAGCTGATTAAAAACAACTCTCTCCAAAACTTTCGATAAAAAGGGGAGTTTAGATATAGGTCTAAAATTAGACAAAATTCAAGGATCCAAGTTACTCTTTTTTAGAAGCGGTTGTAAACGACTGCCAATTTTTTAAACCGAATATATGAAGTCTGCGTTGACCCTTTTGTACGGAGCAGCTAAAGGACTTTTATTTTGAAATGAACAACACGCCAATCGGACTGTATAAAGCGCGACCCATTTCCGCCAGTTGGATGTGTGTGTGCACGCTTTGTGAAGGACGCAACCTGCAGTTTGTGGCGTTTTACTCCTCCTCTTATTGTACTTGTGCATCTCACTGAAAAGGGTAATAAGGTAAATGATTTTGTACATTGTATGATGCGTAATGTAATGTCAGGTTTCGTATTTGGTTTATTTATTGTTTGTTTCTGTTTTGTTTTGTGTGTTCGTAGATCTTGTGTCTACTTGAATGTCAACGTATTAAACATTTTCGGAAACATCAGTTAAGGAGCATTGACCATCATTTCAGTGGGGTAGCAACAGCGGTTGCACGATGGCATGTTTAAAAACAGCTGGAACACATCCTGAGCTGAGAGATGTATTAACCAAAGATACAACGCTTGGCCCAACAGTGTCAAAGACATCTTTAACTAAGCGTGCAGGAATACTGTCAAGGAGGCAGTTTGCAGGACGTAGCTGTTCAACTATGTCAGAAAGATAGGAGAATGTAACGGGCTCAAACTGCTGAAAGACAGGCAAAAAGAGAAATCAAGAGAGTCACTGATAACCGTGATGGGTGGAAAACTAAGACCAGCAATTTTGTCCACAAAATATTTCAGAAAGTTTTCACATAATATTAAAGATGGCACAATACAATCTGAATCACATGGGTTAACAAGAGAGTTAAAAACATTAAAAATAACCTGAGGCCGCTGGCTGTTACTGGCTACAAGGTCGGAAAAAAGCACAGGTAGAAATCTCCAAATTGGGAACAACCACAGTAGATAAAACAGGCAGGTGATCTGAAATACATGTCACATATTTCACTGATAGTAATACATAAACCATACGACAACACAAGGTCCAAAGTATGTCCTTTTTCATGGGTCGGACCAGTGACTTGACTGCGTGAGATTAAACGAATCAATTAGACTGAGAAAATCAGAGGTTTGGATTCACAGCACACATGTATGTTAAAGTCACCAATAATTAAAAAGCGATGATATTTCAATGCAATCCCCGCCACAAAGTCTGCAAAGTCCTGAACAAAATTCTTATTATACTTTGAAGGTCGATATACCACCGCACATAACACAGTCGCGGGAAAATTTGTCTCATAAAGCTGCAATTCAAAACTGTTGCAGGCGTCGACCGCGACCTCCCGACAGTGAAAAACTGATTTAAATACAGAAGCCAGCCCTCCACCTGTACCGGTGGTCCGAGGGGAGCTTAGAAAGTCACAGCGGGGAGGAAGTAGTTGAGAGAAAGAAGCCAACTCACCAGCATAAAGCCAGGTTTCTGTCAAAAACATGAAATCCAGCTTACGTGAAGTGAAAAAATCTTCAGCAAAAAAGTCTTGTTAGCTAGCGATCTAGCATTAATCAGAGCCAAACAAAGAGTGGAATCCTCACTGGCCGATGGCGACACACGGTTCAGCGGGCGAAGGTTCGAAGAATCCACACCACCTCTGCGGACCCAAACCCACATAGGAAGAGATGACACAGTCGACAGGTCAGCCTCGGAAGTCACCGTCGAGCTGGGGAAGACCGGATGGAGCCACCGGCCTCTCATTTCCAGCGAACGCTGGGCAGCTGGAACGTAACATCCATCGTGAGGACACATTACACATGTGGACACCAGGTAAGCCTTGAATCTAACCAGGACACCTCCGCGCCTCCCCCGTCGTCTCCAAAGCTTCTTGCGAGGAATAACGCATGGTGATCGGTGTAAAAATGCCGGTATATCTGCCAGGAAGGGTGGAAGGCCCGTAGTTTGATGGTTTCCAAACACATATCTTCCAGACTGTATCTTTAGAAGCTCTAATATTATAAAGTGTTTGGCGATCATAGACGAGCAAGGCAGAGACATCTCGACAGCATATACAAATAAATAAATCGATCGCAAACAACAAACTGAGCAGACAACACGGAGACAGACGGCATGCCATGGACACTAGCGCCATCTTTTTTGGGGAATAATATGTGCAAAGATAGAGCTTTGGAGGTGTTCCATGGCATTGAGAGAGGATGGCTTTGATTCCTGTGTTAGAGGGTCTGGATGGCATTCTTCCATCAACTTAATGTGAACGTCAGCCTCACCTCAGGGTATCACCCACAGTACAGTAGCCAAACTGAATGCCTTAACCAAGAGCTCACACATTTCCTCAGGATGTACTGCCATCTGAATCAGACAGATTGGAGCAGGTATCTAGTCTGGGCTGAATATGCTCAACTCTCCAAAAACCTTCCACTGGCCTGTACCCCTTTTCAGTGTTCTGGGATTTCAACCCACTGTATTACATTGGTCGGCTTTGTCAGAGTGAAGCAGTTTGGGACCAGGCTCATGTCTTTCTCCAACAGGCAGTGAGGAGACTAAAGGTACAAGCTGGCCAGCACCAATGTCCCAGCCCCAAATGTGTGCCAGCCCAATGGGTTTGGTTTTCCACCTGGGATCTTTGCCTTTATCTACCCTGCTATAAACTCAGTCCCAGGTATGTGAGTCTGTAACAACATTCATAGATCGGGAAGGAGGAGGCGAGAACCGTTGAACATTTAAAAACAAAACTTTAATAAACAAATGAACAAACACAAAACTAAAGTAAAATTGACAGCCCCTCACGGACGACTGCCGCATAAAACATAATACGGCAACATAAATAGTCCAGGCCTGGTCCTCTCTCGTCTTTCACTGTCGTCACTCCTCCTTTTATCCTTCTGGAGCTCCTCCGTGGGACTTGAGACCGGTGAGTGGCGCAGGTGTCGCTCATTATCATTTACTCCACCGGCCTCACTCCGCTCCCATGGCTCTCGGCCCCACCCTACTCGTCACATAGCCCCATCGCCCCTCGCAGGCCGGGGGGTACTCACGAGACTGCGCTCTACTAGCACAGCAGTGAGCCCTCCGTCCCACTTCGTCTTCCATCGTTCCAGCACCACCGCCTTGGGCAGCCACTGGCGGTCTCCGCTCCTTCATGCTGCCCGACCTTCTCAGCTCCGCTATCCCCCTCACCAGCGAGGGCTCTCTGACAGCGTGTCCCTCTTTCCTCCCGGGTTTCAGCACCAATGTAACAAGATCGTTTATAGATCGGGAAGAATGAGGCGGGAACCAGTGAACATTTAAACACAAAACTTTAATAAATGAATGAACACAAAATGAAAGTAAAAGTGGCAGCCCCTCACAGATGACTGCTGCATAAAAAACATAACACGGCAACATAAATAGTCCAGGCCTGGTCCTCTCTCCCGTTTCCCGTTCTCCAGTCGCTCTTTACAGACCTCGCTGAACCACGCCCCCCTTCGCCACAGAGTCCCTTCAAAATTCTGAGACAAATCACCCCTGTATCTCATCACCTACAGCTACTTTCGTATTTCTCCTTCTTGTGGATGGCTTATCGAGTAGGATAACTCCTGCACTCCAGACGTCGAGATGCCTACTTTAGTATCTTGTGGACTGGGAGGGGTATGGTCTGGAAGAACGGTCCCGGATCAATACAGAGGACATCCTCGACCCCACACTCATCACTGAATTGTTGCTGTGTTTTGACACTTGGATTGTTTTTCTTGTTCACAACTCATTGACACCTGCCTTGTTTGCATGGATATTTACGTGGTACATTTACATGGTTGTTTTCTGCATTGCTAACACACCTGTTTTTAATTACCTGTACTATTTAGGCACAGAACTCACTAGACTCAGTTCGAAATCTTGTTTTGCCCTGGCTGATCATTTTTAAGCATTTATTTCCACTGTTTATCGTTGCTGTGTTTTGACCATTGATTGTTTTTCTTGTTTACAACTGTTTGGCGCCTGCTTTGCTGACTTTGCTTTGCATGGATATTTACCCTGGTTGTTTGCTGCATTTCTCGAACCTGTGCCTGTCTATGACTATGATTATTGTCCTGCCTATCTTACTGATCCTTGCCTGTCTGTTTGTTCTTTTTGTTCTCGCTAATAAAGCTAAATGGATCTCAGTCCTTTGTTCCTCTGAGTCTGCATTACAATATTAGATGAAAAACGAGTCAGGAAAGATGGAAAAAAATAAATCACATTTTGCCAACTGATTGAGAATAAGGTTGTTGAAATAGTAAAATTAGTAAAACTGAAAATAAAAAATAAAGCCAAATAGAAATATATATATATAAAAAAATAATAATAATGACAAAGAAGCAAAAAAACTAAAATGAAAATAAAAGTAAACGCTACTTCAAATTATTATGCATACTATAATAGTATGTACTATAAATGCTGAAATAACAATTGCAATTCACCCATTAACTCTGTGTTTCCACTGTGTTTCCTCAGAGTTTAAAGGAGGAGATGAGCCAAAACGGCAAGGTGATGTTGAACATCAACCAGTGTTTGCAGCAGATCTTTGGGGAGGCCATCAGTACCGCCTACCCTGGCCTAGAGAACGCTCCACTTACGGTCACCCTTAACCAGCAGGCCAAATTTGGTGATTACCAGTGTAATAGTGCCATGCCAATGGCTCAGGTCAGTTTCATTTTCGGGTAAACTCGTCTGTTTCTCCCTTTTTTGTCACTCCAACACGCTTGAATTTCTTTTTTCTGTTGAACACAGAAGGAAATGCTTTGAAGAATGTTGCCTTTTGTCCACTTAAAGTGAATTATTTTTGTGAATGTGTTTGTTTTAAGATGATGAAAGCTAAAGGACAGAAGGTCAGCCCCAGGGAGATAGCAGAGAAAATTGTCCAAAACATTCCCAACAATGAGTTAATTGAGAGAACAGAAATTGCAGGGCCAGGTTTGTTCAGAATATCATAAATACCAAGACCATTTTCTCCCCTACTTTCAAAGATTGATAAATAATCAAGTGCATATTGGATTGTAGGGTTTATCAACGTTCATCTCAAAAGAATGTTTGTCTCTAAACTCCTCTCAAACCTGCTTGTGAATGGAGTGCAGCCTCCATCTTTGAAGAAGAAAAAGAAGGTAGGAGTTTCACTGTAGCGGTAAAATACATCACGGCATAGTGGTATAAACTACAATGCATTTTTATCCAGTGGTCTTTAAGCTCATTTGTGTTTTTTTAGGTTGTTGTGGACTTCTCCTCACCTAACATTGCCAAAGAGATGCATGTGGGTCACCTGCGGTCCACAATTATTGGAGACAGCATGTGTCGACTCTTTGAGTTCCTGGGTAATGAAGTGCTAAGGTTGGTGTATATTATTTGTGGAGCGCAAAAGTGGGGTTTCAGAAATAAAAAGCCAATTTTAATCTCTGTTGTGAGATATATTTTATGAAAACATGAACTCAGTGTTGTTAAAGCAATACTGTAGACCAGGGATCTCCAGTTCTGCTCCTGGAGAGCTACCGTCCTGCAGACTTCAGTTCCAACCTTGCTCCAACACACCTGTCTGTATTATAAAGTAGCCCTGAACACTTTGATTAGCTGGTTCAGGTTTGTTTGATTGGGGTTGGGGCTGAAATCTGCAGGACGGTAGCTCTCCAGGAGTAGGGTTGGAGACCCCTGCTGTAGACTTTAACTCTTTCCCTGCCATTGAGGTAATTTTCCGTCATTTGTAAGACAACACTTCCCAGTAATTGTTTTCACTGGTGCAGGAGGTGCTATTACGCATCTTCTGGATCAAAACATGGTGAAGAAGCAGAAACAAGCGATCGCATACATAAGTAGATGCATATGTAAAATAACGCAATCATCAAACATTAATCATTATATATATAAATAAATTGCATATTTTTCCTATTTAAATTTTTGTTTTAAAAGTATGGTTAAAAACTGGTAAAATGTACCAACAATCACATTGAAAAAATATACACGTTTTGATATACCATTAAAAAAAAAAAAAACAGGTAGCCCATCTGAATTAGGACATTTAGACTATCCATCTAATAGTAGCCTACCAAAATCTTATTAACAGTAGAAGTTAATTCTTACTGTAGTCTTCAAATCTGGGTACTGTCTTACGTTTTAAAATCACAAAGAGAGTTTGGTCCCATCAGGCTAACGTGACAGTCACGACCCATGCAGCTGTAAGGTTTTCTGCTTCTTTTGTTTTTACTCGCGATCTTTACAACACGCATTACATTACGTATTTCATGGCACACTCGTTTTATGCGTATTTGGCGCCACCTATTGTTGTGGGTGTATTATTCACATATCAAAGTCTAGACCCTGAATATAAGACGACCACGTTTTTTCAGATGTATTTCCAAGAAAAAAACATCGTCTTATATTCGGGTCAATACGGTAATGACAGAATTGTAATTTTTGGGTGAACTATCCCTTTAATGACAATCGGCAACATGTTTAGTACTGTTGCTTTAAGAGCTGCACGCATCTGTTTTTCTCTCAACTGTTTACTTTCACTTTAGACATAAGTTAACTAACTGTGTGTATATGTAAACCTTGTGTGTTTTTTAGAGTATTAGCGCAATCAGTCACTAACTAAGATAACCAAGTAATCAGGTGCTGTTCGACCGGCCTTTTAGTGTACGCACCCTTCAGGTGTACGTGCTCTGAATAAGCGCTCGTCAGAACAGCACGCAAATGAAACATTTAACCGGCAAGGTTTTAAAGCACACGCAAATAATGTACTTTTGTAATTGCGAATAAGTGCAGCATCACGTGAGTGTAACTCTACTGCTGAATTAACATTTGATGTGATTGTGTTGCACGAGTTGCAGTTGGAGCTGGAGCCGGAGCCGGGAGACATAGTAAATACAGCGCATTGCTTGAGGTAGATGTTGTGTTTTGTAAGTAAATGTTTCATTGTATTACTAGTGTTGCCTCATTTGTTCACTATTACACTACTGCATATATTGCATCTGACACTGGTGCCGCTTAGTTTTGTAACGTGAGCCCACACTTTCGAACGTTTCACCGCCACTGATTGCACGCAAACACACACAGCACATGTGCATGGATATATCACACACACGTCGAGCAAACGTCGGCCATTCAGTGAAGAAAAATGACAAGCAGCAGCTTCTACTTTGCCATTAACATTGAAGTATTTAGAGATAAAACAACGCAAGTGTCGATAACAGTACCGTTTGTCCCGAAACTTATCGGTAGTCCGGTATTGACCCAATTACGTACCGGTCCAAAAAAATACCGGTTCTCGGTACCCATCCCTAGTCATCATCCAGTTCAGCTCTTTTCCAATAGTGTCTGTGTAATCAGTCAAGCGTCCCCAACTAAGCAAGCCAAAGGCGACAGTGGCAAGGAACCAAAACTCCATCATTGACAGAAATTGAGAAAAAACCTTGGGAGAAACCAGGCTCAGTCAGGGGGCCAGTTCTCCTCTGGCCAGACACACCAGCATGGCGTGGTTTAATTCCAGGCAGCAACACAGGTGCAGAGGACTTGTCTGGTTCCCGTGGTCTTGTGACGATGGTCGGCGAGGTGATGAGGTCTTCACAGGGGGATCTGTCTCTGGGGCGCATCTAGTTGACATGGTCTCCGCTGACATTCAGGGCTGTGACAGATCCACCATCTGACCTGGATATGGACTGAATCCGTATGGCTACGGTGACCTCAGAATAAGAATGAAAGAGACGAATATTAGCGTAGATGGCATTCTTCTTACGATGTAGCAAGTACATTGGGTGTTATGGGAAGTGTTCCCGGTTCCGGTTGACCTAATTATGTAGCCTAACAAGCCTTAACGGATTTGAATGATAGAAATGTGATAGTGTATTATGTGTATGCCAGGTTAAAGAGATGGGTCTTTAATCTAGATTTAAACTGACAGAGTGTGTCTGCCTCCCGAACAACGCTAGGTAGGTTGATCTGCCGCCCGCATTTGATATTGATATTCTAGGTATTATCAAATGGCCAGAGTTTTGAGATCGCAGCGGACGTGAAGGACAATAATGTGATATGAGCTCACTCAAGTACTGAGGAGATAAACCGTTCAGGGCTTTATAAGTAATTAGCAAGATTTTAAAATGTCTTCGTTGTTCAATAGGGAGCCAGTGCAGAGTTGACAGAGTCGGGCTAATATGTTCATAATTCCTGGTTCTAGTAAGAACTCTTAACAGCTGCATTTTAGACCAGCTGGAGTTTGTTTGTTAAGTGCCCAGAGCAACCACCCAATAAAGCATTGCAATAATCTAACCTTGAGGTCTTGAACGCATGAATTAACGTTTCTGCATTTAACATTGAGAGCAGAGGTCATAATTTAGATATATTTTTAAGATGGAAATGTGTGGTTTTACAAATGCTAGAAACATGGTTTTCAAAGGAAAGATTGCTATCAAATAGCACACCTAGGTTCCTAACTGATGACGAAGAATTAACAAAGCAGCCATCAAGTGTTAGACAGTGTTTTAGGTTGTTACATGCGAAGGTTTTTGATCCAATAATTAAAACCTCAGTTTTTTTCCCCCAGAATTTAGCAGTAGGAAATTACTAGTCATCCAGTTTTTTATATCAACTGTGCATTCTGTTAGCTTTGCGAATTTGTATGTTTCGTCGGGCCGTAAAAAAATATAGAGCTGAGTATCATCAGCATAACAGTGAAAGCTGACACCATGTTTCTTGATGATATCTCCCAAGGGTAACATGTAAAGTGTGAAAAGCAACGGTCCTAGTACTGAGCCTTGTGGCACACCATACTGTACTTGTCATCGACATGATATCTCGTCATTCAATGCTACGAATTGATGACGGTCAGATAAGTAAGATTTGAACCATGACAATGCAATTCCACTAATGCCAACATAATTTTGTAGTCTACTCAAAAGAATGTTGTGGTCGATAGTGTCAAACACAGTGCTAAGATCCAGTAGCACTAATAGAGAAATACAACCACAATAGGATAATAAGAGCAGGTCATTTGTAACTCTGATGAGAGCAGTTTCAGTACTATGATTCGGTCTAAATCCTGTCTGGAAATCCTCACAGATACCATTTCTCTAAGAAGGAACATAGCTGAGAGGATACTACCTTCTCTAGTATTTTAGACTGAAAAGGGAGATTTGAGATCAGTCTGTAATTAACTAATTCTCTAGGATCAAGTTGTGTTTTTTTTTTTTTTTTAATGAGAGGCTTAATAACAGCCACTTTGAAGGTTTTGGGGACATATCCTAAAGACATTGACAAATTAATAATATTCAGAAGAGAATCTATGACTTCTGGAAGCACCTTTTTTAGTAGCTTAAATGGAATAGGGTCTAACATACATGTTATAGGTTTTGATGATTTGACAAGTTTATCCATTTCTTACTGTCCTATAGCAGAGAATGAGTGGAATTGTTCCTCAGGGGATCTATAGTGCATTATCTGATGCGATACCACTGCATGGTTAGAATTTTATCTCTAATATTATCAATCTTGGAAGCAGGGCCGCTGCTGGCCAAATGGGTGCCCTAAGCAGAATTGTATTGTTGTGCCCCCTCCGTCAAATATTATGGAAGTAAAAAAAACAAACACCTACTATAGGTGTCAAAATAAAACTTTAATAAAATATGAAAGTAAATTAATTAATTAATTCTATTTAAATTATATTATTTACAAATTACAATTGTAGTTCTAGACAGTTACCTATGGCTATGATTTTATTAATATAGTTGTCTGATTGATTTTATAGTCTCAAGCATTCAAAAATCACGCAAAAGAAAATTAAGCCATTTTACTACAATAAAACCATGGTTAATTTTTGTAAGGGTTGTGATGTCCACATGTTTTTGTTGAAGTAATTATAGAGGCTGTAGCATTTCTATTTCAAAAATGTGGCCAAAAATGAAAATGTTTTTGTTGAAGTAATTATAGAGGCTGTAGCATTTCTATTTCAAAAATGTGGCCATAAATGAAAGATTAAGTGAATATTTGAATTAGCCTAAATGTTTGGTCAATATTAAACCAGGATTTGATCATTCTGTAAGTGTAACAGTAGCAATTACCAGACCTTTGGCTCCCTTTGCAAGCATTTGTAATGTACATAAATCGTTTATTTTGTATTACATTATGTATTTTAACATTGTTTCATTATTTTAACATTGACATGTATCATTATTGCCTCATTGTTTTTATATAATGCATTTTAAGTACTTTTAAAGGCTGTTGTTGGTTTAGGTCTGTTTTTATAACCACAAAACAAAAAAAATCCTAATACTTCTTTGTAAACTATTATTTGAAGTAACAAAACCATGGTTAATTTGTGGTTAACAAGAACCATGATTTTTGGTTTTATTCATAGTAAAACCAAGGCTAATTTTCGTAAGGGAACATGGAATCTCAGAAAGAATATTAGATGCGTTGTTGGTGGTTAAATTATTAATGACATTAAAACACGTTATTAACGTCAACAGGCAAAAAAGTTTCACAGGATTATGAATGTACCTGAAAGTGATGCACGGGTTTCATCTTTTTTTTTTTTTTCCCTCGGCGCCAGATTGCTGATGTCTTTTCATGGGTAGTTGTCCATCAATTATGATCATTTGCATTCAGCCGCAAACATGAGGTGCAAGCGGTCTCGGGTGCGGGAATAACGCGTCGTGTGCTTAGCCTACTGCCTACTGCGTTCACCGTAAAATGCATTTTTTTATAATGATAGATATATATATATGTGTGTGTGTGTGTGTATGTTCATGTTTATATTTTAATTTATGTGTATATGTTAATTTTAATATTAATATAGAACAAAAGGTTTTTTTTTTTTTTGAGCAACTGGGTTGGTGCCCCCCTGGGAGATGGTGCCCTACGCAAACTGCGTACTCTGCGTATAGGGAGCGGCGGTACTGCTTGGAAGTAAAGAAGTTCATAAAGTTGTGCTGTTGGGAAATGTGTAAGTCTGTTGATGTTTTATTTTTCATTAATTTAGCCACTGTATTGAATAAATGCCTGGGGTTGTGTTTGTTCTTTTCTAAGAGAGATGAAAAGTAGATCTAGCAGTTTTTAGAGCTTTTCTATAAGTACGTTCCCGCCATGCAATACGAAATACCTCTAGTTTTGTTTTCTTCCAGCTGCGCTCCATTCTACGGGCTGCTCTCTTTAAGGCGTGAGTGTGCTCGTTATTCCATGGTGTCGGACTGTTTTCCTTAATCTTCAAGTGTAAAGGAGCAACCATATCTAAAGTGCTAGAAAAGAGAGGGTCAATAGTTTCTGTTACACTATCAAGTTTTTCTGAGCTATTGGATATGCTGAGGAATTGAGACAAGTCAGGAAGATTATTTACAAAGCAGTCTTTTGTGGTTGAAGTGATGGTTCTACCATATTTGTAACAAGGAGTTGAACTGGCAGCTTTAGCTATATGGAGTATACACGAGAATAGATAATGATCCGATATATCATCATTCTGCTGCAGAATTTCAACACCATTAACATCAATTCCATGTGACAGTATTACATCTAAAGTATGATTACGGCAATGAGAGTAGGCCCTGACACATGTTGTCTAACCCCAATGGAGTTCAGAATGTCTATAAATGCTGATCCCAATGCATCTTTTTCATTATCAACATGGATATTAAAATCACCAACAATTAAGACTTTATTTGCAGCCAGCACTAACTCAGATAGAAAATCAGCAAATTCTTTGATAAAGTCTGTATGGTGCCCTGGTGGCCTGTATACGTACAGTAGCCAGTACAAACATCACAGGGGATTTATCATTAACACTTGTTTCTCTGGGTAATGTTATAGGGCTGAAACGATTAGTCGACATTATCGACAACATCGACAAAAAATTGTCGACAAATATTTTTGTTGTCATGTAGTCATTTGATCTCATATGACCTAATATAAGAGCCTGCGATAATGCGGTTTGACCAGTGGGGCGCAAGACTGTAATTCAGCCCTCCTGGATGCAATTCAAGAGAAGAAGACACAGCACTTCAGAGCAAACACAGCCGCTCCTAAAGCTGCCCTTATGCAATAGATAGCCTTAAACAGGGTTTCCGTGGGTCTTAAAAAAAGTCTTAAATTTAGTTGTATCAAATTTAAGGTCTTAAAATGTCTTAAATTGTACAAGAAAGTCTTAATTATTTTTTCTAGAGGTCTTAAATTTGGGGATGGAAAGACCAGAATTGTGATATGGCTCAATGTGATGATTAAACTTCAAAAGGCTATGATTTCATGAAATAAACATGAGCGCTGCATGTTCAAAGTCCGGTGCTGCGCTGCTGTTCTGCCCTTACCGGGGAAACCGTTATATTTCTACCAAACGCTCCACCTGCTGTCAGAGAATGAATGAGCATTTTCAGTAAAACTGTTGTTTTGTTCAGAGTTCAGACCAATGCAAAAATCGACCCATGTTTTTTTTTTCTGAGCTATTGGATATGCTGAGGAATTGAGACAAGTCAGGAAGATTATTTACAAAGCAGTCTTTTGTGGTTGAAGTGATGGTTCTACCATATTTGTAACAAGGAGTTGAACTGGCAGCTTTAGCTATATGGAGTATACACGAGAATAGATAATGATCCGATATATCATCATTCTGCTGCAGAATTTCAACACCATTAACATCAATTCCATGTGACAGTATTACATCTAAAGTATGATTACGGCAATGAGAGTAGGCCCTGACACATGTTGTCTAACCCCAATGGAGTTCAGAATGTCTATAAATGCTGATCCCAATGCATCTTTTTCATTATCAACATGGATATTAAAATCACCAACAATTAAGACTTTATTTGCAGCCAGCACTAACTCAGATAGAAAATCAGCAAATTCTTTGATAAAGTCTGTATGGTGCCCTGGTGGCCTGTATACGTACAGTAGCCAGTACAAACATCACAGGGGATTTATCATTAACACTTGTTTCTCTGGGTAATGTTATAGGGCTGAAACGATTAGTCGACATTATCGACAACATCGACAAAAAATTGTCGACAAATATTTTTGTTGTCATGTAGTCATTTGATCTCATATGACCTAATATAAGAGCCTGCGATAATGCGGTTTGACCAGTGGGGCGCAAGACTGTAATTCAGCCCTCCTGGATGCAATTCAAGAGAAGAAGACACAGCACTTCAGAGCAAACACAGCCGCTCCTAAAGCTGCCCTTATGCAATAGATAGCCTTAAACAGGGTTTCCGTGGGTCTTAAAAAAAGTCTTAAATTTAGTTGTATCAAATTTAAGGTCTTAAAATGTCTTAAATTGTACAAGAAAGTCTTAATTATTTTTTCTAGAGGTCTTAAATTTGGGGATGGAAAGACCAGAATTGTGATATGGCTCAATGTGATGATTAAACTTCAAAAGGCTATGATTTCATGAAAACTAGTGTGCGTGCGCATTTATAGTGCGTTCTTTCACTGCATGAATCAAGTCTATTAAAATGCATTTAGAATTATATAATTCAAGATATGGGGCAGAACATTTATATATTTATATAATTTCATATAGTTAATATAACACGAAGAGTGCTGTTTTTTCTCCAAAAGTCAGCATGATTACAAATGTGATATTGATTTTATACAACAGTTCAATACACAAGACGTTAATATTAAGAGTCTTACGTTTTAGACGCCATATTTCCTGTTTTTGCTCTATTTCTCCAACAAAATTAATTTCAAAAACAGCCACAGCGCTGTTTTGCATCACTGAGCAACATGACGGTGTTTTCGTTCCTGAATGAATCAACTGTTTAAATGATTCGGTTCAATCATAATGACTCAGTTAACAGTGACTTGCTGCCACCTACTGGCGGTTTTAATTTCACATTTAAGGTACCTTTTCATTTTAAAAATAATTTCAAACATTAGTTTTAAATGTTTTTTGTTTAAAATATCAAAACATTATTTATGCATTTGTAACTGCAGGCTGAAGTATTCCATGTCCCTTAGAGCTGCATTAAACAGTAATAAACATCTAAATGCCACTTCTAATGCAGCTTCTGTGTTTCCTCTGCATTGCAAAGATCAATTTTGTTGATACTGATTTCATTTGCTTGGTAACAACCCAAATGCAAGAATTTGACTCAAAAGATGGTGCACACTTTTAGAAAAAATGGCTTAAAGATAAAAATGCCCATGAAACTTGTTGGAAATAATTAATTTCTATCACTGCTGTGAACTGACCACACAGAATATGAAGAATATCAAAAAATTCAGGAGTCAGCTGTCAGCACAATTAGATATAAGATATCAGCACAATCAGGGCTGCATTAAGACCGCACTGGGCCCCGGGGCTATGACTTACTGCAGGGCCCCCATCACAATAATCAT
>NW_015539891.1:19176-21406 GCF_001515605.1 Sinocyclocheilus anshuiensis | reverse complement strand
TATTGCGAAAAGCAAGCAAAACACACCTACAGAGTGCATGCATACATTAGGTGATGAAGTCTAGTAAGTTAACATAGGTTAAGCTAGTGGGCATACGCTTTTAGAGTGAGTTCTTTCACTGCATGAATCAGTCTATTCAAATGTATTTAAAATGATCAAATCATTCAAGATATGGGGCAGAAAATGTATATATTTATATCATTTCATATAGTTAGAGTGCCGTTTTTTTTTCTCCAAAAGGATTACAAATTACAAATGTGATATTGATTTTATACAACAGTTCAATACACAAGACGTTAATATTAAGAGTTTTAGACGCCAGACGCCATATTTCCTGTTTTTGCTCTATTTCTCCAACAAAATTAATTTCAAAAACAGCCACAGCGCTGTTTTGCATCACTGAGCAACATGACGGTGTTTTCGTTCCTGAATGAATCAATTGGATTCGGTTCAATCGCAATGACTCAGTTTAACAGTGACTTGCTGCCACCTACTGGCGGTTTTAATTTCACATTTAAGGTACCTTTTCATTTTAAAAATAATTTCAAACATTAGTTTTAAATGTTTTTTGTTTAAAATATCAAAACATTATTTATGCATTTGTAACTGCAGGCTGAAGTATTCCATGTCCCTTAGAGCTGCATTAAACAGTAATAAACATCTAAATGCCACTTCTAATGCAGCTTCTGTGTTTCCTCTGCATTGCAAAGATCAATTTTGTTGATACTGATTTAATTTGCTTAGTAACAACCCAAATGCAAGAATTTGACTCAAAAGATGGTGCACACTTTTAGAAAAAATGGCTTAAAGATAAAAATGCCCATGAAACTTGTTGGAAATAATTAATTTCTATCACTGCTGTGAACTGACCACACAGAATATGAAGAATATCAAAAAATTCAGGAGTCAGCACAATTAGAGATAAGATATCAGCACAATCACTCAGCAAAATATTGTCTAATTATCATTATCGATAAAATCCCAGAAAATTATCGAGATATCATTTTTGTCAATATCGCAAACCCTTAATTTATGTTATTTAATTGATATAATAATTTATTCATAATAATTGTTTAAATTAATATAATAATTAATACTTTTGACTCGTCTGTTTCCTTAAAAATTGTTTAAAGGCTGAAATGTAAAGTTTATAATTTTATGAACCTTTTTGTTTTTGTGAAAACTTGTATCTGAACTGTAAGTTATGCTTTTTACAGTAATTTTACTGTTTAATATGGTACTATAGACATTGCCCTACCCCGCTCATATGGTATTAATTTTATTTATGCAGGTCTTAAAAAGGTCTTAAATTTGAGCTTAAAAATCCTGCATAAACCCTGCTTAAATCAAGCAGCTTTACAGTATTAAACATGAAAAACCAGAATCAGTGTCACTTTCAGTTAGAATTACAACTTGATTTTCTGTTACAAAACGGCTCTCCAGTGTGTAGCTAGCTTATGATAAAATCGTTTTATTAGTGGGGAAAAATATATTATTTCATAAAAGTGATAGTTTGGTTTGTAGAGATCAAAGCTTGATCTACCTTAGGACTGTTGTGATTACCATAACCCTATAAGGTATTTTAAGAGAGATTATGTTGTGAATAAAATAGTTTATCCAAAAATAAAACGTCCTATCACTTACCTTTATTTTGTTTCATATTCATGTGACTTAAAAGGAGATATTAGGCAGAATGATGTCATTCAATTACTTTTTTCATATAGCTAAATAAATGGTGAATGAGAGTTTCTCCGTCTGTCATCTCATTTTGTGTGCCAAATATATGTATTTGTATAAATTAATTGTATAATAGTTGGAATTATATAATATGATTTTCAAAAGCTGAAATGATTTACCATTATTTGTTAGAATATGTATAACTCAGTATTTTAACTAATTGCAGAAGCTTTATAATCAAAGTCTACTGATTAATCAGTGAAATAATCGATGATTAGTCGATCGATCGTTCCAATATTCGTTAGATTAATCAATTATCAAAATAATCGTTTGTTGCAGCCCTATAATGTCATTTGAATCACCATTACTTCAAATGAATTATATTTGAAACCAGAGCTCTGAGAAATACTGAAAATATTACTATAAATTGTAGCAACACCTCCCGCTTTACCTTTTGGATGCGGCTCATGTCTATAACCGTAATCTTGGGGGGTAGACTCATTTAAAATAATGTAATCATCTGGTTTTAGCCAGGTTTCTGTCAAACAGAGCA
>NW_015539891.1:17416-18389 GCF_001515605.1 Sinocyclocheilus anshuiensis | reverse complement strand
ATGGAATAGGGTCTAACATACATGTTGTAGGTTTTGATGATTTGACAAGTTTATACAATTCTTCCTCTCCTATTGTAGAGAATGAGTGGAATTGTTCCTCAGGGGATCTATCTAATTATATTTGAAACCAGAGCTCTGAGAAATACTGAAAATATTACTATAAATTGTAGCAACACCTCCCGCTTTACCTTTTGGATGCGGCTCATGTCTATAACCGTAATCTTGGGGGGTAGACTCATTTAAAATAATGCAATCATCTGGTTTTAGCCAGGTTTCTGTCAAACAGAGCACATTCAAGTTATGATCTGTGATCATATCATTTCCAAAATCGCTTTTGTAGAAAGGGGTCAAATATTCATTAAGCCAAGCTTTATCATTTGTTTATCTGTATTATATCTGTTTTTTATTTGTTGAACATCAATTAAATTGTTTCCTTTAAATTGTTTTGGACGTTTTTTTGTATTTGCTAGTTCGGGGAGTAGACACAGTCTTTATACTATGATATCAAGGTAAAAGAGTCTTTATGTGCTGAAAGTTAACTAGAGATCGACCGATATATCGATTTACCGATATTTTTCCCAATATTTAAGCATTTTACAATAATCAGATATCGGTTTTGTAATATCGGATTCACCGATAAACGCCGCCATTTTGTGGATGTTTTGAGAATTGCGCGCAGGATCGCCATTGCACCACGGCATCTGAGGGGAGAGGAGACAACAACAACGGCGTGCACAGGTACTTGATTTACTGTAGTTATTAAACTTTATTTAACATAACAGCCATTAATGCACAAATTAGATGTATTACATACATGCCTGATATGCAGTTTATGCAGCTTGGCTCAAAGAAATAGAGACGAACTCACGGAGTCACGTAAAACAATCCGTCAAGTCCTGTCCCAATAAAGACGTAACTTTGCGTGAATTAAATAATATGCAGCCATGAATGGGCGCATGTTGGAAATAAAAGT
>NW_015539891.1:10944-17324 GCF_001515605.1 Sinocyclocheilus anshuiensis | reverse complement strand
CTTTGGATGGAGATTTACTGCTGATCACAGAACCGTGCTTCACTGAAAGATACGCATGACAATCGCAGCTTCTGTTGAATCGCGATCTCGATTCCATTTCGATTTATCGTGCAGCCCTACTATATAATCATTATTTCGCTAATAAACATCATAAACACGCAAATAATTGGTATCGGTATCGGTTATAAAATATCAATATCGGTCAATCACTAGAGTTAACTGACTTCTGTGATGTGAGGCGGCTAGCAGAATGGCAGACTACCAGTCTGTCTGCTTCCTGACCTGGGCCCCAGTTAGTCAAGTACAAACTCTTAAGAATATGTGCCATATTTCTAGAGAGAAGAGTGGAACCACCCCAGGAGGGATGAAGACCATCTCTTTTCAACAGGTCAGGTATGCCCCAAAAACTCGTCCAATTGTCTATAAAATGTTATTCTGCATATTATAACGTTACAGAATGAAATTACAGTCCCGGAAGTGGAATAGGATTGTGCAAGCTTTAAATGTGTTGATGAAAGCGATCTATCCCATTTATGTTTTGATCATCGTTCTGAATCTGATCCAGACATATTTTACAAAAACATAATTTTCTCAGCTTTTTGTTCAAAATGTTGCTTTTTTCATAAAACTTACCCACATTCAAGTGTTGTTAAAAAAAAATACTTTTTTATTTTTGGTTAAAGGCAGAGGCGTTGTTCTTTTTTTTTTACATTGCATGTTCAGATATTTATACAATAAAATATTATGGGTTCCAGTAAACTTTTGTGAAAATGATGAAAAAATGCTGGCTGCGGCTGGCAAAAAGAGTTAAAAAAAAAATGTTTCATTAAATTCCTAATGAAGTACTACATTATTCACAATCTTGAAATGATATCCACCAATCAGAGAAATCACTGTTATCATGGAAGCTTGATTCAATTTTTAGCTAATGTTAGGTATGTATACGATAATATGTTCTTCCATGACTTTACAATCTTTTTGTTCCTCCCAAAACATAAACTTAAGGGAGAAAAGTGGTTCAATGTTAAGTAAAAAGGATATTATTTTATTGCATCTCTTTTGGCCAGCAGTAATCTATGTGTTCATTACTGCTTGAGTGCATCTCTCATTATTTTGTCCTCTATCTGTCAGGTTGAACCATGTTGGAGACTGGGGGACACAGTTTGGGATGCTCATTGCTCATTTGCAAGACAAGTTCCCAAATTATCTCAGTGTTTCCCCACCTATTGGTGACCTTCAGGCTTTCTACAAAGTGAGTATCTGTTATATACAACCGGATGGATGTGTTCAGAATTGGAGACTGCTGATCAGTTTCACCAATGCTTATATATATATATATATATATATATATATAAATATATCTTAAGAAGAATTAATTACATTGATCAAAAGTAGCAGTAAAGACATTTATAATGTTCGATTCTTTGTTTTAATCTATTATATAGGGATGTAACGGTATGAAAATTTCTTACCACGATTATAGTGACCAAAATTATCACGGTTATCGGTATTATCACGGTTTTGTTAAAATGAGATGAAAATGTTCAAAAATAACTGATACACACACTGAAAACATTCCAATAAGTTTTATATTTGAAAATTAACAAACAACAAACACAATTAGCAGCTATATGCACTTTAAGCATAAACATTAAATTAACATTAACATGGAGCCCTAATAATAATAATAAATCACATACATATATATATATATATATATATATACACAAACACACACATTTTAAATGAACAAAATAAGTTGTTGGGTCAGGTGACTAAACTACTGGAATACTTGATTCTGTTCTGCTGCATTTCCTTCCTTATAATGACTGTTGTCAATATCAACGCATTATAACACAGCACACATCCATGTCTCTTGTATCACCGCAGAGGCTCGGACGCGCTCTCTCTCGTTTCATTCAAATGCAGCTTGCCGTCTTGCGTCTCAGTTTTTGATTGCATTGAAAATGAAATCAGAGGAATTTAGTATTAATACTACTATAATATTGCTGTAGTGATCATATTGTCTGGACGATTGTTTGTACACTGTACATAATGGATTTATAAACAGGTAAGATTTTAAAACATTAATCTCAATTCAATATTTCATGTCCCCATAACGGAGATGTTCACAAGTCTTTAACTTGGAGTCCGAGTCAAGTCTGAAGTCTTTATCGCTGGAGTCTGAGTCAAGTCTCAAATCTTTATCGCTGGAGTCTGAGTCAAGTCTGAAGTCTTTATCGCTGGAGTCTGAGTCAAGTCTCAAATTTTTATCGCTGGAGTCTGAGTCAAGTCTGAAGTCTTTATCGCTGGAGTCTGAGTCAAGTCTGAAGTCTTTATCGCTCCACGAGCGATCGCAGTTTGAGTATAGTTCTATGTAAATGCATAGATAAACTGTGCTGTCAGCAGGCATTTCATAATCTAGAACAATAAAAACATTATTAGTAATTCTGATATAACATGCCAGTTGAGAAATGCAATAAAATACAATGTTTTGTTTGTTATATTTCAGTATTCCAGAGAATATTATTCAGTGAGTTATTCTTCACTCTTTAGCCTATTAAACCGCTTATAAACCTACTAAAACTGTAGTTTAAAATGAAGTTGATATGACTCCTTTCATTTATTTATTTTCTCCATTTGAAAACATTAGACCTTCTACATTTATTTTGCTTATTGTTAATATTAGTGTTGCTGCTGATGCTTTAAATAAAATGTTTTTTTATTGTAATATGAAAATTAAATTTAACATAAAAGACTGGTAATTTTCAACACTTTTTTTTTTTTTAAGATGGCTGAAAGGAGGAAAAACTTACTATGGACTTACTTCACTCAGTCATTTATTTACTTTATAACAGTAAATAAATATCGGTTATCGGGCACATAAACACGCAAATAATTGGTATCGGTATTGGTTATAAAATATCAATATCGGTCAATCACTACTGGACAGTATTTATTTATCGTGAGTTGTTCAAATCGCGGTAATCTAATATGGTTTTAATGATAATTAAAATATGAAACGGTAATACTAACCGTCGGGAATTTTATCATGATTTATCGTCAAACCGGTAATCGTTACATCCCTTATATTATATAATGTATTATAATATGATATAATATTATATGAAAAAAATGAAGCAGATATTGCTCATGAATTCCCTTTTTGAGGTCATTTATTACGTTTATAATAATATAATATAACAAAAACAAACTGAAGCATTTAAACTGATAGAATAGTATAGAATAGAACAGAATAGAACAGAACAGAAAACAAACTGGAGCATTTAAACTGAGATCTGTAAGCTAAATATAAATATATAAAAAAAAAAAATGTGAACGTGTAAATTCTTATATAGCTATCTAAGTAGAGTTTAGAGTAGTAGAGTTTGCACACTACACCTGTGTGTGACTGTAAATGTCTCTGAGTTTTGTTACCGTTCTGTGCTCATCATCCGCTATTTCCACCACTTAATCAAGGCATTTAACTTAAACAAAGCGTCTTCTTTCAAACATGATGACCTTTTTTTTCACGTCATTGCGTTTGCGTTGGCTCTCGTGTTGAGCTCTTTTGTCCATAACCATAAAAGTATTAGATTTTTACAGTGACTCATTTGGCGCACATCATTCACTTTCTATGAAACCTGTAAACCGCATTCACCGGTTCTAACTCTATAGCGACACCAACTCTATAGCGGTTTGCCCAAACATTTAAGTTATTTAGCATTTACTAGAATTCAATCAAATGGCTTTCCCAACTAATTTTTTTGCGTCTGTCCTGTGCACGGCATATTATTTCTTCTGCGCGTAGAATTTGACAAGCAGTCTGCGGTTGGTACCAGCTGCTAGCAACTTCAATTCAGTATTCTAATGTGTTTCCAACTGAAACGAAATATTAAATAGAAGGCAGGGTTTTATTTTAGAGCACATCCTTTCCACAATCAATTGTAGCAAACTAACAGTTGGAGGGGAGTGGTCAAGGATACTCCCCTACGTTGTCAAACTGACGTCATAAGATGCACATCTCCAAAAATGTATAATATATAATTAAATGTAAGTTATAATAACTTAACTTACATTTAATTATATTAACAATTCAATGCGAGTAGTTTTTCATGGTCCCTTGTAATATAGTTTCTTTGTGGAAGGCTTTGATAGAAACTCCATAAGTGCTAAGAGCTTTGTTGTGCATTCTGTGCAAATTATTGATTTTTTTTTACTTTTCAAAGCTGTTAAACTACTTTCCTCTTTCATCTCCATCAGGCGTCGAAGAAAAGGTTTGATGAGGATGAGGAGTTTAAGAAGAGGGCCTACCAGTGTGTGGTTAAACTACAGAGCAAAGAGCCAGACTTCATCAAAGCCTGGAACCTCATATGTGATGTTTCACGCAATGGTATGTGTGAGAAATTCATCATTAAGAATGTCATTCTCAAACAGACAGCATGTACAACCTCAACAGACAGTATGTGCCTTTTAGAGGTTACGGATAATTTGAATTGTTCATTGCTAAAGGAAGCAGAAAATATTTTTTTCTTTTGAAAGAAATTAATACTTTTATTCAGCAAGGATGCATTTTTATTGAAAGTGACACTAAAGACATTTATAATGTTACAGAAGATTTCCATTTCAAATAAATGCGGTTCTATTCAACTTAATATTCATCAAAAAATCCTGAAAAAAAGTATCACGGTTTCCACAGAAATATTAAAAAGAAATGTTTCTTAAGCACCCAATCAGCATATTAGAATGATTTCAAAGGATCTTGTGACACTGAAGATTTGAGTAATTCAGCTTTGCCATCACAGGATTAAATTACATTTTAAAGTGTGTTATAATAGAAAACAGTTGTTTTAAGTTGTAATAATATTTCACAATATTACAGTTTTTACTGTTATTTTGATTAAATAAATGCAGCCTTGGTGAGCATAAGAGACTTATTTCAAAAACATTCTCAATCTTTTATTTTAGGTCTCAAGATTTTAGGTTTTAGATTTAAAATATAATAAAAATCTTAGTTGCATTCACGTTTTAAACAAATAGTTAAAATTTATAGTTAGTTTTTTTTTTTATCTTGATTAACATTTATTTATCACTTTATTGATTTTTATTTTGTAAAAGACTTGTACAACAACCTGCTAATTCTTAAACAATAAATGAGAATTTGCTTAAACCAGGCTTTAGTACGGTGGCCGAGAGAGCTCAACGCTCTGCAAAAGAAAAAAACACATGCAAATAGAAAAAAACACCAGCATATTAAGAAAACGTATTAAGAAAACTACTAACCATTTTAAGAAAACATCTTAAAGGGGTCATGAACGGAGAAATCAAATTTCTCTTGATCTTTTGACATGTCAATGTACTATAAAAAACATCCTGTAAGTTTCAAAAGTCAAAACTTTCTCGTTAGTTTAAAGAGCTTTTATTGAAACCAAGCTCAGAAAATGACTCTCTTTGGAATGTGCCACTTTATGATATAATAGTGTGGCTAAGCACCGCCTCTGCAGGAGGTGATCAACGCCTGCTTCTACATCACTGCCTCTTTAGCCCTGCCCACTGATACACGCTTGTAGTAGGAGAAGAGGAAATACTAGAGAGATGCAAACACAGGATTACTCCATCAACAGAACCATACAGATGACATTACAAAATTACAAGACACTGTGTAGTGTATATCTACATCGGATGTGAGCGCTGTTGCGTCATGTCGTGAATCACTTTCTCTTTCAGGTCAAAAGCGGTGTGAATGCTTGCATGTCAGAAATTGAGCAGGACATCAGTTTACGGTCTAGGATTTGTTGTGTCAATCTGTGCTGCATCCAGTGTAGACAAAATCACAGATTATAATGGGTTCTGTTGTCTATAGTCGCGTTGCGCCGCTCGCATCCGATGTAAACACAGGGTAAAATTAGCAGAGCTCCAGATCGCGTTAGTGAAACACTGTTTGTTTGTTTGCTTTACTTTGCTATAGGGTTGGGTACCGAAACCCGGTACCAATGTGGCACCTATGTAACCGGTATTTACTAGAACCGAATCCGAACGCAGATTTCGGTGCCTCATTTCGGTGCCATGCCTGAGCGATTGATTGACATATTTGTCCTCTGGTTCTCCAAAACGGGCGTAAGAAGCATCATCACTGGCACCGCACGTGAAAAAAAAATAATTTCCCGACTGAGAAAATGCACATGAACTCAAGTCGGAAAGCTCTAATAATACAAGTCCAACACATCTTTGTAGTAACGAGTGTGTCCATGTTGTTTTCACATTCCGACTTAAAAGCACAACTCGGGAAATGAGAGCATCCAAGGAGTGCTAATGCAGTAATTACACTTGCTCTGATGGCAGCAGGTAGCCTTCCGTTAACTAAGCTAAACATGCTTAAA
>NW_015539891.1:4346-10318 GCF_001515605.1 Sinocyclocheilus anshuiensis | reverse complement strand
AAAAAAAAAAATGTGAACGTGTAAATTCTTATATAGCTATCTAAGTAGAGTTTAGAGTAGTAGAGTTTGCACACTACACCTGTGTGTGACTGTAAATGTCTCTGAGTTTTGTTACCGTTCTGTGCTCATCATCCGCTATTTCCACCACTTAATCAAGGCATTTAACTTAAACAAAGCGTCTTCTTTCAAACATGATGACCTTTTTTTTCACGTCATTGCGTTTGCGTTGGCTCTCGTGTTGAGCTCTTTTGTCCATAACCATAAAAGTATTAGATTTTTACAGTGACTCATTTGGCGCACATCATTCACTTTCTATGAAACCTGTAAACCGCATTCACCGGTTCTAACTCTATAGCGACACCAACTCTATAGCGGTTTGCCCAAACATTTAAGTTATTTAGCATTTACTAGAATTCAATCAAATGGCTTTCCCAACTAATTTTTTTGCGTCTGTCCTGTGCACGGCATATTATTTCTTCTGCGCGTAGAATTTGACAAGCAGTCTGCGGTTGGTACCAGCTGCTAGCAACTTCAATTCAGTATTCTAATGTGTTTCCAACTGAAACGAAATATTAAATAGAAGGCAGGGTTTTATTTTAGAGCACATCCTTTCCACAATCAATTGTAGCAAACTAACAGTTGGAGGGGAGTGGTCAAGGATACTCCCCTACGTTGTCAAACTGACGTCATAAGATGCACATCTCCAAAAATGTATAATATATAATTAAATGTAAGTTATAATAACTTAACTTACATTTAATTATATTAACAATTCAATGCGAGTAGTTTTTCATGGTCCCTTGTAATATAGTTTCTTTGTGGAAGGCTTTGATAGAAACTCCATAAGTGCTAAGAGCTTTGTTGTGCATTCTGTGCAAATTATTGATTTTTTTTTACTTTTCAAAGCTGTTAAACTACTTTCCTCTTTCATCTCCATCAGGCGTCGAAGAAAAGGTTTGATGAGGATGAGGAGTTTAAGAAGAGGGCCTACCAGTGTGTGGTTAAACTACAGAGCAAAGAGCCAGACTTCATCAAAGCCTGGAACCTCATATGTGATGTTTCACGCAATGGTATGTGTGAGAAATTCATCATTAAGAATGTCATTCTCAAACAGACAGCATGTACAACCTCAACAGACAGTATGTGCCTTTTAGAGGTTACGGATAATTTGAATTGTTCATTGCTAAAGGAAGCAGAAAATATTTTTTTCTTTTGAAAGAAATTAATACTTTTATTCAGCAAGGATGCATTTTTATTGAAAGTGACACTAAAGACATTTATAATGTTACAGAAGATTTCCATTTCAAATAAATGCGGTTCTATTCAACTTAATATTCATCAAAAAATCCTGAAAAAAAGTATCACGGTTTCCACAGAAATATTAAAAAGAAATGTTTCTTAAGCACCCAATCAGCATATTAGAATGATTTCAAAGGATCTTGTGACACTGAAGATTTGAGTAATTCAGCTTTGCCATCACAGGATTAAATTACATTTTAAAGTGTGTTATAATAGAAAACAGTTGTTTTAAGTTGTAATAATATTTCACAATATTACAGTTTTTACTGTTATTTTGATTAAATAAATGCAGCCTTGGTGAGCATAAGAGACTTATTTCAAAAACATTCTCAATCTTTTATTTTAGGTCTCAAGATTTTAGGTTTTAGATTTAAAATATAATAAAAATCTTAGTTGCATTCACGTTTTAAACAAATAGTTAAAATTTATAGTTAGTTTTTTTTTTTATCTTGATTAACATTTATTTATCACTTTATTGATTTTTATTTTGTAAAAGACTTGTACAACAACCTGCTAATTCTTAAACAATAAATGAGAATTTGCTTAAACCAGGCTTTAGTACGGTGGCCGAGAGAGCTCAACGCTCTGCAAAAGAAAAAAACACATGCAAATAGAAAAAAACACCAGCATATTAAGAAAACGTATTAAGAAAACTACTAACCATTTTAAGAAAACATCTTAAAGGGGTCATGAACGGAGAAATCAAATTTCTCTTGATCTTTTGACATGTCAATGTACTATAAAAAACATCCTGTAAGTTTCAAAAGTCAAAACTTTCTCGTTAGTTTAAAGAGCTTTTATTGAAACCAAGCTCAGAAAATGACTCTCTTTGGAATGTGCCACTTTATGATATAATAGTGTGGCTAAGCACCGCCTCTGCAGGAGGTGATCAACGCCTGCTTCTACATCACTGCCTCTTTAGCCCTGCCCACTGATACACGCTTGTAGTAGGAGAAGAGGAAATACTAGAGAGATGCAAACACAGGATTACTCCATCAACAGAACCATACAGATGACATTACAAAATTACAAGACACTGTGTAGTGTATATCTACATCGGATGTGAGCGCTGTTGCGTCATGTCGTGAATCACTTTCTCTTTCAGGTCAAAAGCGGTGTGAATGCTTGCATGTCAGAAATTGAGCAGGACATCAGTTTACGGTCTAGGATTTGTTGTGTCAATCTGTGCTGCATCCAGTGTAGACAAAATCACAGATTATAATGGGTTCTGTTGTCTATAGTCGCGTTGCGCCGCTCGCATCCGATGTAAACACAGGGTAAAATTAGCAGAGCTCCAGATCGCGTTAGTGAAACACTGTTTGTTTGTTTGCTTTACTTTGCTATAGGGTTGGGTACCGAAACCCGGTACCAATGTGGCACCTATGTAACCGGTATTTACTAGAACCGAATCCGAACGCAGATTTCGGTGCCTCATTTCGGTGCCATGCTGATTGACATGATTGACATATTTGTCCTCTGGTTCTCCAAAACGGGCGTAAGAAGCATCATCACTGGCACAAAAAAAATAAAAAAAATAATTTCCCGACTGAGAAAATGCACATGAACTCAAGTCGGAAAGCTCTAATAATACAAGTCCAACACATCTTTGTAGTAACGAGTGTGTCCATGTTGTTTTCACATTCCGACTTAAAAGCACAACTCGGGAAATGAGAGCATCCAAGGAGTGCTAATGCAGTAATTACACTTGCTCTGATGGCAGCAGGTAGCCTTCCGTTAACTAAGCTAAACATGCTTAAATTAAAATGCCTAAAGCTAAACCTCCCTTGTATTCACATTTCTAAACCTGTTGTCCAACAAAAGAGAAAATTATAACCTTTTTACTCCACAACCCCAGTCAAATGCTTCCTTTTGTGATCTGATGAGGCTTCTTGTCAAAGAATGAGGCAGAAAATATGTTCCATATGCTACTTTAAAAAGAATACATCGATTAGCAATAAATTAGGGTGACCATACGTCCTCTTTTCCCCGGACATGTCCTCTTTTTGGACCTACAAAAATGCGTCCGGCCGGGATTTCCCACTCCTGCTGAATCTCTGACCATTGTGTTTCGCTCCCGCAATTTTCGTGTCCACTCCTTTAAAATTCATTCTAATATTGTGTATAATTTTGGCGCATCAGGGAGCCGCTTTCAGGATGCAGTGTATTTAAATATTTTTGAATGAGCGTTTGCACTGTTCCGGATGCGGTGTATTTAAATATTTTTGAATGAGTGTTTGCACTGTTTACTTTCACTTTCAATTTCGTGATCACACGCACTCTGTGTAAAGGGAGCAAGCACATCTTACAAGATCAGATATTTGTCAATGAGCTCAGAATCTGTTGAGCAGCAAATACTCCACCATGGTCTTGTCAGTCATCTCTACTTATTCTCGACCTGTGATCAGTCAAAGCAAACCCAAATCTTGTTGGATGCAGGGTTGCCAAGTCCGCGTTTTTTCCACAGAATTGGGCTACTTTTAAACTGTTGCCATGGGTTGATTTTCCCAAGTGGGTTAAAGGTTTGAAATATTGCATAAATTACATTTGACTGAAATGCTTGTATTGAAACATTTTGCATCCTACCTATGATAAAACTTTCATGGTCTTCTACATTAACTGTTCCCTCCTGGTGGAATGACCTGCCCAGCTCAATCCAAGCAGCTGAGTCCTTAATATTTTCAAGAAACGGCTGAAAACACATCTCTTATATCTTCATTTGAGCCTCTAACTCTAGCACTCTCTATTCTAATGCTACTTCTAATTTTACCTGCTTGTTTTTTTAATTAAAAAACTTGACCCTCTAACATTTGCACTCTCTATTCCATTTCTATTCTAATGGCCAATCCATCATTTTTGGGGGGATTTTTATTTATTTTTTTTTAATAAGTATCAGTTCAGGCACCGTTTAGGCACCGGAACGGTTTTAAAAGTATCGATTTGGCACCGTTATCGAGAAAAGAAAAAAAAAACGATACCCAACCTTACTTTTCAGCGCTTGTGCGGCACACTTGGTCGCAACACGTAAGTGTAAGTCAACATGCTTTTATCACTATTACATTGTCTGTTCCAGACTGTTTGATATATACTTTGTATTTATACGTTTTTAACCCAAATTACCCATGTTGGTTTCAGATTACGTCACAGCAGCGTCCATCTGTTATTTTAATAAGCGAAACTGTTAGCCAATTATAGCATTGGGTGTTTACTTGCGAGTCTTGAATGTGCCCCGCCAATAAAAACAGACCGTTCTGCAGAGAGGCTCAAAACAGGATAGAAAATAGCCTATTACTTCTAAATTATGTTTTTTTTTAATGTAAAATCACACTAACATTATAAGTGAACCTCAGAGAACATTATAAAATAATAAAAAAATGCAGTTCATGACCCCTTTAATCAGTTTGACAGTACATTCGCTGCAAATACTCAGCGCGACTAAATACAGAAATGCACTGCAAATACTTACAACACAACCAAATACAGAAACGTGCTGCAAATATGCACAGACCACATCGGAAATGTTTAAGGAAACCGCAACAAGTGACGGACCTGTCTGGAACATGCTTATCGCTAGCTGCGTTTCCATTACAGATTTGTGCAAAACGTTTGCGTTATTTTATAAATGTCGATAAAAAACCTATTGTGAAATGACGGCGTTTTCAACCGATGTTATGCGACTAAAACATATTTTTTTCCTCTCGCGATAAGTCATGGCGTGTACCTTTTTCAAATTGCCTGAAAAACCTCCTCATGCAAGCGTAAAACCTTTTTTGCGATATATGGGTTTTTTTGCAAAATTAACATGTTTCCATTGGGCTTATTTTCAATTTGCAATTTCAATTTGCGCAATTTGAAGGGTAATGAAAACCCAGCTACTGTCTGCTCTGAAAGGTGAGATTTTAGTTTATTTTAACATCCTGATCATATGATTCCTTAGCTTTTTTGGATATTATTAGCCTAAATAAGTGCTCCAGAGTTTTTATTTTTTTGGAAAATAAAGGTAATTTAATATTACAATTAAAACATTGAAGAAATATTGTATGATTATTCCTTAAAAATAAGGTTTTAATAATTTTAGCAGTAGTAGTAGCAGCCTATTACGTACATTCTACTGAACAATAGTAATATATTTCTGCCAAACTTTTATTTTGACGGGTTGCCGTGAATACCTTTACATTTCTGTGTGTATAGGTGCATCTCAATAAATTAGAATGTCATGGAAAGGTTCATTTATTTCAGTAATTCAACTCAAATTGTGAAACTCGTGTATTAAATAAATTCAATGCACACAGACTGAAGTAGTTTAAAGGGGTCATATGATGCTTTTTTAAAGATCATTATTTTGTGTATTTGGTGTAACAGAATGTTGACATGCTTTAATGTTCAAAAAACACATTATTTTTCAAATACTGTACATTATTGTAGGTCCTCTATGCCCCGCCTCTCTCAAACACGTCGTTTTCAACAAAGCCCCTTCCTTTGACAAGCGCAGTCTGCTCTGATTGGCCAGCTGACCCAGTGCATTGTGATTGGCCGAACACTGCAAGCACTCGTCGGAAATGTAACGCCCCTTACCATAATCGCGAGCTTCATCTTTCAAAATAAATGTAAAGACAGTAAATAATGTCATTAGTTTTACCATCAGTTCAAGCCCGAAAGGGGAACAGACACAGTAA
>NW_015539891.1:0-3852 GCF_001515605.1 Sinocyclocheilus anshuiensis | reverse complement strand
ACTAAGATGATAAAGACCAAATTCAGTAGTATTTCTTATTGTTGATGCAAACTACACAGACCATATGAACACGCATTAAGAAATTCATTAAGTGATATTAAATGGACCAACTCTATTCTGGTCTCACCTGCTTATCTGTACATATTAATTGTGTTTTAATAATGAAGAGGAGCATATGAGGTCTTTATAATCTTAGACCGTTATGCCACATTATGCCACCTTTTGCGGTATGGGAGGAAAACACTATAATTATATTTTATATTAATAAACTTAATTTGATCTTTTAATAGCACTATCTTAATACATTAAGCCATAGAGTGTTTATGACCACAGCGTCTTGTATTCATTGGCAACACGCACGATTCGTGTGGATTGCAAGTAGCTGAGAGTGCAAGCGGCGATTGCAAGTGACTTCGTGATTTAGTTTCTTTTTTTCTTGTCTTCACCACCTGGCTACTTGTGTAAAATGTTGAGAGATTAAATTAAAAAATAATGACTCAATAAAATAAAATTAAAAAAGACTGCAAGTGAAGTCACTCGCGGAAGTGCAGGTGTCTGAGAGTGCAAGTCTGAGAGTGCAAGTCTGAAAATGCAAGTGCATGTCTGCAGCCAGACCCTATTGGCCCATCGGGGCGGAAGAGCGCGACCATAACAGAGACCGAAATGACATGCCGTCATGTAAATAAGATAAATAACATAAGGCTATTTAGTTTGTTTAATAAAAGAACAAGGTATAGACCCGTTCTATCAAAAAGGTAACTTTAAATGACTTCTGTTGTGATCTGGCGTTATAGAGAAAATATAATTAAATAAAATTAACTTCACCTTCCAGGGGGGCGGGGGGTGCCGTTGGGGGGGCGTGCCACCCCCCTAATATAATGGCAGGGGAAACACTGTTTCTGTATTTGGTTGTGTTGCGAGTATTTGCAGCACATTTCTGTATTTGATGTATTTGCAGCATACGTGTTTTCAGATGTTTTGTTAATTTGCTGGTGCTTTTTCTATTTGCATGTGTTTTCTTAAGTTGCTGCGCGTTGAGCTCTCTCAGCTACCATACTTTAGACTCTTTAATGTTTAATTAGGACAGTAAGAGTCAGACTAACTTAACAGTGTTAAATACAAAATTTGTACAGCTCATATCAGTAACAAACAAACAAATCAATAAATACTGATACTTCTTTGCAGGTGCAATATTAAAGGAAAACTTTACTCAAAATTGAAAGTAATCATTTATTCACCTCCATTCCAAACAAGAAAGGGTGAAATAAAGGGATGTGTTTTTCCCAAGTAGTGAAGCTTCTTTTCAAGCAGTGAAGAGTTTTTGTGTCCGAGGTGGTATCAAATTTTAAACACTTTAAAAAATCTATTATTTTGATGTAATTTTACTTCTGACATTTAAAAGCTGAGACATTCTTCACACGTTTGCTCTTCTCTTCCCTTTACTTCAATGTCTGTGCTTAATGACCAATATTTAAACTAGTTTCAAAAGTTCAGTCCTAAGGGCACAGATGCCCTGCACCACTGTCTGGCGTGTCTGTTCCTTGTGACACCAACTCTAGACAGTATCTACCTTTATCCCTTAATCAGACCCTTCAGTCCCCCCTGAATTAGCCCCCACTAAGTCTTGTCTAATGAAGGCCAATTATGATGATGCCATCCAATCTGGCTTTGTTAATTCTGGAGAGTGCCACATTGGATTTCCCTGTGGTGTGACTGTTGAAATTAAACTGTCTTTGTCCCTTCCGCTTTGCTAATGCAGAGTTTCAAAAGGTCTACAACTGCCTGGATATCCGCATAGAAGAGAGGGGAGAGTCCTACTACCAGGACATGATGACAGTTGTGGTAAAAGAGTTTGAGGAAAAAGGTACAGATTTAGGGCTCTTTGACTTCTTACGTTTGTTGTTTTACTATCTAATAGTAAACATTGATATGTGTAATGTTGAATGTTATGTTTGCTTGTTTTTGGAACAGGTATCATTTTTTCAACAAGTCTACTGGCATTTGAATAAATATTAATAAGTTGCTTTATTTCCTTTATGTATTTTTAATTGAAACAGGTTTGCGGGACATATAGAAAAGGTTAACGGTTTATCTGGGGATACTATTAAGTTTATTTTAGGGAACTTTTTAGGGGGTATCATATAGATGGCCTCAAACCTAACACACATGGATCTGATTCCAGTGTGTATTTATTTATTGCACCATTAATGTCTGTTTCTCAAGTCTTTTGTTGTTCAAACAAACAAGTGGTCCCACCCCAAACTCGCACTATTGGTCGAGTTACTGGGCCACACTTCGGTATTGCAATTCTGTTTTGTGCTGCTGTAGGTGCAGAAATTACACACTTCACTTTTAAGATGGCATAAGAGAAATTTAATTAATACATTATTTAAAATATAAATTTTAAATAAATTTCTCTTATGCCATCTTAAAAGTGAAGTGTTTCATTGATTGATTGTATGTTTGTTTATAATTTATCAATTAATATTTATTTATTGTATATTTTATTAATTGATTAATATTTATTATTATTTATTATAGTCAGTTATTTTGTTTGTCCGTTTTTATTTATTTTTTTATTCACTAAATAATTATATATTTTAATTCTGAAGAAATAATTGACAGTTTATGTGGTTGGGTTTTTATTTCTCTAAACAGCTTGTAAACAGTGCCAGTTATACTTGCAAACAGGATTTACATGGGCATCACATGAGTTAAAGATTGAATGTAAAGTTGTACAGGCAAGGTAGATAGGTGATTTTATTGCACTAATGTCATATACTACTGGCTTTACTTCCTAAACAGCGTGTTATTTATGATTAATGTAAATATGGATTTGTATTAAATCTATATTCATTCATATAGTCAAATCGAATCGAGAATTGAAATAAAAAATCAAATCGAATATCGAATCGAAACTCGAAATCGAATCGAATTGAGAGCTTGAAAATCGAAATCGAATCGAATTGGAACATCTGAATCGATACCCAGCCCTAATTAATGATATTTATGATTATGATTTATGATTTCTGTTTGTATTTACAGACCAAAAGACAGGTCAAAAATCTTGTCTGTGCCATTCGACAATCAGCCACAGATGCTGTCGGTAGAGCTTAGCTTTAATTGAACTGTAACGATCTTTTAAAAGCATTGCACATATCTAAATGCACATATCCATTTGGGGGCAGTGTTGTTTTAAGATTGCTTTTAGTCCCTCGCTTAACCATCCTCTTTCATATTCCAATCCCGTTCTCTCTCATCAGGTCTGGTGCAGTTAGACGAGGGCAGGAAGATAGTGTTTGCTCCGGGCCAGTCTATTCCCCTGACAATTGTCAAATCGGATGGAGGCTACACTTATGATACCTCCGATCTAGCTGCCATCAAAAACAGGCTGTTTGATGAGAAAGCTGACATCATCATCTATGTGACCGACAGTGGCCAGGTGTGTGGGTATGTCACAGAGAGTGTTGGTGAAATCTTGAACAGACTCCATAGCACAAACCTTCCCACAGTTATATGTATGAGGACACATGCAGCAGGTGTCAAGGGCACTGAGCAAGATGGAGAAACACCCCAGAATTCAAACATCTGTATGTTTATAAATATATGCAATAGATTCCTCATCTCAAATATTAATGCTGGTCTAGGTCTGCTAACGTCTCTGTTAACACAGTTTAGTTTACAATTCTGCTCTGTTTACACAGAAGAAAGACATTTTCGATTTTCTATGGCTAAAATTGAATTAAGGATTTATGATGAAGATCTTGATCCAAACTGTGCAGAACTTTTTTGTTTATTCTGAGAATTATTTGTATTGATGTTGATGACCAGATAACTAAATGTTTTCAGTGT
>NW_015539890.1:1263945-1289550 GCF_001515605.1 Sinocyclocheilus anshuiensis | reverse complement strand
TTATTTGTCTGTTTAGAACAATGCATAAAAATGTCAGACGGGCTAAATGAACATGCTAAATTGCTTTCTGACAGTAGGTGTAACTTATAGAAAAGCAGAAGAACAGTGGTTACCCTGTTTACTATGGTACACACTCCTGAACGAATCAACTGGTGTTGAATGAATCAGTTGAGGGAATGGTTGAATGATTCACTTAAAAAGTCACTTGTTGCCATCTGCTGGTGGATAAATGTAACCTTCAGAAAGGTTCTTTGCAAAATGGAAAATTATATGCACATGCAATATTATATTAGCGAGTGAAATAATTTGTTAATGTCAAACACACCTCATGATTCAAAACTTGCTATTGCTAGGCTGGTGTTGTTATGGGGAGTGACATTCTCATTCTAGAATGTATGTGATTGATCAAAAATTGTTATTCGTAGCCTAAATTTTCCCTAAAGACTATACATTTTAAACATGTATAAAACTCTTAGAGACTCCAAAAAAGAGCGCTGACATGTTAACAAGTTCACATTATAATCAAAATTCACACTTTTAAGTTGTTGTTCTAGATGATGCAGATAATTCACAGATTCCAACAAACTGTTATCTGCATGACAAAGAGCCTTAATGCATCCCAAATATCATATTGATTGTATTGAATGTGCACTTGTGTACTTTCAGTGTCCTTTGAGTGTACTTCAAATCTTAAAAGTACATTTAAAAAAGGTACTTGCAGATAATATTAATGAAATAAAGGCCACTTAAAGAGAGTACACTTTTATGACTGTTTCTTAAAACACACTTTAAAAAAAGTGCACATTGTTAAATGTCAAATGAAAAGTTTCGCTTTAAAATACATTTTAAATAATTGTTTTATACTCTTTTGCTTTAAAGAAGTGCACCGATTTAATTGTTTTGACTAACAAAGCCCATGTAAAGTACTTGCTTATAATAACAAGCACTGTGTTATTCGATATTACATTTAAATATATTTTTAAATGTACTAAATTGCAACTTCACCATTACAAATGTGTAAATACAAATATATTTAAGTACATGACATACAAGTTTTATTACATTAAGGTATTTTTTAGTTTACCATAAATGCTTGTCACTTCATTTGGCAGTATTGGGCAACCATATTTCAAAGACAATAGAAGTAAATATAAAATTACATATAAAGTCCGACTTATTCCAACTAGTTAAACTATAATACATTTTTCATTTAACTGTAAGATTCCACAAAATAAATGTCAGAAAACATTACTTCAATTAGCACTTAAATATATTCTTCTAAAGTGTATTATTTCCATAATAAGACTCTTTTTAAAAGTATACGAAAGTGTAGCCTAATTCTTTTCACAAGGGCCGGTACAGTTGTTTGCTCTTTAGATGTTGAAAATATTTCATGCTTTAATCTCTGGACAGCATTAGCGTTCATTTTTGATGACAGCAGACAAGTAAGACAGGAACTGGATGCCTAATTAATCTCAGTGATGTGCTTTATTCCACTGTTAACAGCATGATGGGAAGCCATACTGCCACAAACCATGCTATGCTGCCCTCTATGGACCAAAAGGTGCAGTACATCTAATTAGTGCCTCAGATGCATCTACTCATAATTTGTGGGGCTTGCAGCAAGTAGGACACTCCTTCCTTTGATGCTACAGATTCTTAATGAGACAGACAGCCTGCACAAGAGCAGCTTAAATATCTGATCTTCAGATATGGATTAAAGTGATAGTGCACCCAAAAATGAAAATTCTGTCATCATTTACTCATTTCAAACCTGTATGACTTTTTCTTTTGTGGAAAAAAAGATATGCTAAAGAATGCTGGTAACCGAACAGTTTTGGGTCCTATTGACGTCCATAGTATTGGTTACCAACTTTCTTCAAAATATCTTCTTTTGTGTTCCACAGAATAAAGAAACTCATACAGTTTTGGTACAACATGAGGGTGAGTAAATGATGACAGAATTTTCATTTTGCGGTGCAATATCCCTTTAATGTTACGTGAAGTTAAAGCCTATGTTAAATTCTTACACACTGTGATGTTAAATATAATCAGAAAAGAAGCAACTGTACTGTCTTGTCATATCCCTGTAGGTGTGAATATCGGCGGGGCTGGATCATATGTCTATGACACACCTGTCAATGAAGACACTGCCCCTGTTGCAATGGAAACCAAGCCCAAGGCTGAAGAGAAAAAGGCTACTAGGGGCCCAGTGAAGGGTGAGTTTGTATTACTGTAGACAATAATGCAGAGACTTGATATTACACAACACAGCCTACTGTATTTGTTTGATAGGCCTCTAAATTCTCAACAAAAAATCTGTTATATACAATCTACTTCATGACTTGATTGATAGTTTATAGCATAATTCTAAAATTGTCCACCTTCAGGTCATGGTTTGTTTTTGCTGCGAAATCTTTAATGATTTTTATAAAAATCAGTAAAAGTATAAATAGCTTTTATATTGTTAGTAACTGAAGCAAATTTTTCATTCTGACTTAAAGGGATAGTTCACCCAAAAATGAAAATTACATCATCATTTACTCACCCACAAACTGTTCCAAATCTGTATGAGTTTCTTTCTTCTGTTGAGCACGAAAGAAGATATTTTGAAGATTGTGGATAACCAAACAGTTGCTGGCAGACTTTGACTTCCATAGTATGGAAAAAATAATAATATGGAAGTTAAAGCCAACCAGCAACTGTTTTGTTACCAATAATTTCCGTTTTTGGGTGAGCTTTCCTTAAATGTATATGTTGGGCTTTACTACACCTTAGCAACCATATAGCAACGCAATTGCGACATTTGCATGTGCTTTCTAGAACAAAGTGGTAATGAATTCTGTATTATATTTCAGGATTATTACATTTATGTTAATGTAATTTAAATGAATTATATTTTTGAGAACAACTGTTTACCCAATATTCTCCAGCTGCAAGCTTCAGTTCGTTTTCTGGTCAGCCGAACATCTGCCCAAGGTGCAACAAAACAGTGTACTTCGGTAAGCGCTGACATTCAGACAGTAAAGTTCACCAAATATGGACTTGTGCTGTAACTTGTGTGTTCAGCAGTGCCAGGACATACATTAGCATTTCCTGAGGTTGCCTGATGCTTACAGAAGGGCCTGTGTTTCCTTCTTTGTGTTTCAGCTGAAAAGGTCAGTTCCCTGGGTAAAGACTGGCACAGACCCTGTCTGCGCTGTGAGAGGTGCAGCAAGACTCTGGCTCCAGGCAGCCATGCAGAGGTGAGGGACAGAGACAGCATAAAACACTGCAGCTGATCAACTTTCAATTGAAAGACCTGTTGATTCTCATATGACAAAAACAGCCCAAAAATATATAGCAAATTTTAGGTTACTTGTATTTTCTACTGTATTTTGGGCCATTTTTATATATTTTAATCTAAATAATTTATATTGTGCAAATTATAAAAATACATTTTGACATTCTCTTGCCCCTCAAAGTACATAATGCGATCTATATGCATTTAAAGGTTTAAACTAAATATATTTTCAGTCTAAAAAGATATACTTGCTTATATTGTGATGCTCACTACATGTATTTGAAATGTAATTTGGTCAAAAAAAAAAAAAAGTATCAGCATGTGTGGAATAGAAATGTATTTATCCCCTCTTAGTAATATCATAAAGGTGCAGCTCAAAAATATCTAGATTAAACTGTTGTGCAATTCATCCAGATTTGATTTAATGTGATTTAATAGTGTACATGGGTTCTGTTTTAAACTACAGCACGATGGCCAGCCGTACTGCCATAAACCCTGTTACGCTGTTCTCTTTGGGCCAAAAGGTACATTTTCCATTGTTCATTTTCCAATTTCATTATCTTACACATATTAAAGGGGTCATATGATGCAATTTCAAGTTTTTCTTTGTCTTTGGAGTGTTACAAGCTATTTGTGCATATATAAGACCCGTAAAGTTGTAAAGACTAAAGTCTCAAAGCCAAAGATATATTCTTTATAAAAGTTAAGACTCATCCACACCTTCCTAAAACGCCTCGTTAAAACATGCCCCCACATGTCTACGTCACTGTGTTGGAAGATTTGCATAACACCGCCCAAATGTTCACGTAAAGAAAGAAGGCATAGCTGTAGTATTGTCGCCGCCACTGCTATGTTGTGTAGATGCTGTGTGTTTCCAAATATGGTAAGGGGCGTAACATTTCCGTCACACGCTTGAGGTATCTGGCCAATCACAACGCACTGGATAGCTGGCCAATCAGAGCCCCCCCGTGCTTTTCAGAACAATGAGCTTTGTAAAAATCGGCGCGTTTCAGAAAGGTGGCACAGAGAGGAGCAACAATAATGTACGGTATGTCGAAAATAATGTATTGTTTGAACCTTTAATCCGCGTAAACATTGGATTACACCAAATATACTAAATATTGATATTTTTAGCATTGTCATGACCCCTTTAATTGCAAGTGTCTACTTTAATGTTTCAACTTTCCAATTACATTTATGACAATAAAATATCAAAATATGAGTGAAATAATGTTATATTGTCATTCAGCATAACAGATATATTTATGTAAAACAATATACTTATTCTGACTTATAGAATAAGGAATAAGTGATCATACTACATTTTATTATATTTTTAATGATTAAATTCTTACTGATAAAATACTTGCTGACAAGTGGTTTGAAGGATAGTGTCAAAGATTGGTAAAAAAATTAAAATTGAAAGTAATTAGTATTTTGGAGGCTGCACTGTTATCCTTAAACAGGGTCTTTTGTAATTTAACGATTCTTGTTCTAAATATGCCTCAAAAGTGTTTTTGCACTATTGTTACACTGAATGACATTTTTTTCTGTAAATCATACACTCAAAAAATGCTGGGTTGTTTCAACCCAACTTTGGGTTAAAATATAGCTCAAATTAAATTTTTAACCCAAAAGTTTGGTTAGTCCATATTTGACCCAAAGTTGGGTTGAAACAACCAAGCATTTTTTAGAGTGTAGTAAACTTTCATTGTTTTGATGCTTGAAATATTCATCTTTGACCCGTGATAATATCATTTCGCTATTTTTGTTCAGGAGTGAACACTGGAGGTGTTGGCAGTTACATATACGAGGACCCAAATACTGAGAGCCAGTTCTAAGAACCACAACCACACCAGCAGTATTATTAGCAACCATAGATTCAAGCCTCTTGTCTGCTTCCTTTAACTCCACTTCCTTTCTTTCTTGAGTCTGCACTGATCTTGTTCATCTACAGAGTGCCACTTAATTGTACTAAAATGAGCTAGTATTACTACTTACTAACAGGAATATTTGTTTAGCCTTTTTGCTGTATTTATACATGGTTTATATATTTTTAAGAATGTAGTTAAGATACTGATTTTTTGACTGTGACATCGAATTACAAGTAACACAACAAAATTCTGTTCAGAATGAAACGTTTTTGCCATTAGTTCTAACATATGTTTAGTCGTGTAGCACTTTAGCACACTTATTTATTATAGTTTACTGACAGTATATGTTTTCTGAACTTTGGACTTAAGGTCTGTTTATGTATTAAAACAACTTTGTATTTGAAATAAAAAAAAAAATACTGTTAAGTGTATTAAATTGTTTTATTTCATTTCACTTTTGGGATGTCTATGTTTGTTTGTTTATTTTCTTCTTAACGCCATTCCAGCATCTATGGCTATATTAATGGCGAGAGTTAATCCATACTCAATGCCAATACATTCACCAATGAAGAAAATTATTCTGAAGCTGGAAACAATCAATCAATGCCAACTCTAAAAAATCAAGCAGAAATTACAAATAATTGTGTTCAGTTAAAAGGAAGGAAATGCAGATGCTGTTATATTACTATAGGCCCTATAATAATATCAATCCCAGATAGCACACGTACATCTGCAAGATGTCTGTTAAAGATCGCTTGATCTGGAAAGCATCTGCTGTGTATAAACATCTGGCAGCCGTCTGTAAGATTTCAGTTTTACATACATTCTCAATCCTAAACATCTTAAAGACATCTTCTAAACATCTATTTGACATCTGATAGGAAACGTATCATTACTCATTTGTAAGTCGCTTTGGATAAAAACGTCTGCTAAATGACTAAATGTAAATGTAATGTAAATTAAACCTCTTATAGACGTATTGCAGATGAGCAAACACTCTAAAAACTATTGCAGATGCAGACGTCAAATAGACGTCTCTGTGATGTATGTGTGCTATCAGTGATGTGTTGTTGCAGTCAATATATTATTATAACCATAGGCGGAGCGTGTGTAAGGCCCTGGCCACAGTGTCTTGGGGCAAAAATGCCCCTGCACAAACAAATTAAATCTATTACGTCTGTTGCTAACAAAGTGTAAATTAATAGAAAGTGTCGACTGCGCATTAAATTAAGATTTGCTCATGCTGCACCATATTTCATTTTAGGCGTTTTTACAGTGTTGTGAATTATAACCGATCACACACGATTCTGTTGTGCTTAGGAATGCAATGACCAATCAGAGGCGTTCAGATGAGTCAACGCTGAAACTCATCAGTTTTGTTGAATGCGCGCACATTCGACGACTGAATCCCACGAATTCTCTCATCATAAACAACCAGTGTTGCGAAGGTTACTTTGGAAATGTAATAGGTTACAGATTACAAGTTATTATATATACAAGTAGTGTAACATTTTCCAATTACTTTATTAAAGTAATGTAACTGATTACTTTTGATTACTTTTTGACTACTTTTCAAAATTTCTAATGAATGTTTATTTGCCACTGTTACTCATTTTCAAACATTTACACCATGCAGGGTTAACCTTACAGTAGTGCTCAACACTGTCAGACTTTCAAAATCCTTCATCACTTGAATTAAGATGATCAAATTTGAACACATCCACCATAAAATCAGACGTTAGTACCGCCTTTTACTTTGAGATTGATCTGAAGTTCAATGGTAATCCCCTTTGTAATCGTTAACATTTTCATAAGTAACTGTAATTTAATTACACATTTTTTCTTAGTAACTGTGATTACAGTTACATTTATTTTGTAATTAAATTAGGTAACGCCGTTACATGTAACTAGTTACTCCCCAACACTGTAAACAACAAAGCGCAGATGTACTTACTGCCTTCACAAACATGGCGGACGCGTTGACGTATCGCAGCAACGGCTCAAAGCGGCCAATGAGGCGTCTAGGTATTTATTATGTCTATGTTTTAAACCATAATGAAGCAGTGCATTCTGGGTAACGTGGTCCGCTGTGCTCACGCGCACGCTGTCATTCAACACTCAGCATTCCTGCACTGATGTCTGCTGCGGTCATTTTAGCCGCTGTCCTCGGCGGCGGGGTTTTCTTCATTGCCCGGAGAATATTCTTCAGGCGGAAAGCGCTGAAATTGCTGAGTTACCCAGCGGGTCTGATGCGCGGAAAGACTGTGATAGTGACCGGGGCGAACAGCGGCATCGGGAAGGCGACGGCCGCGGAGCTGCTGAAGCTGCAGGCCCGTGTGGTCATGGCCTGTCGGGACCGGCAGAGCGCTGAGGAGGCGGCCCAGGACATCAAGAATCAAGCCGGTCCGAATCAGGGAGAGGTCGTGATCAAACACCTGGACCTCGCGTCGCTCCAGTCTGTGCGCAGCTTCTGCGAGGAAGTTATCAGGGTTTGTTTACAACTGTCTCTTTCTCTTTTAGCCATTGAAACTAGGTTGCATGTCATTAAATATAGGCTGCAACACAATGGAGTATGAATTAATGCACGTAGAAATGGCTCAGGCAAAAGCATTTGAGAAAATGGCCCAATTAGTTCACAAAAAAACACGAAACGTGCTAACGCTTGCATGTTGTGTAACTAAAGGTCAAGCACTGAGCACCTGTGTTTCTCAGTGAAATGAGCTAGCCAATGTCCTGAATATGATATGAATGTTGTACTCTTACTGTAATGTTAATATTACTACAATTATTGTTAGCACAATTAAACTGTGGCAACTTAGTTCTAGCCACCAGTAATGAAAAATGACATTCACTTCTTACAAGGTTCAAAGCAGGTATTAATGGGATTGCATATTATTATTATCATCACTTATTAATATGGTAATTATACCATAACAACATCCTACATGAAAAAATAATATAGTAATTTATTGTAAATTCTATAGTGTTTTTGAACCATACTATGGTAAAGTAGGCCTACTTGAATACATTTATTGTGGTAATTTGGTTGCTGTGGTAATATAACAACTATAGTAATATAAACAAATTACTTGACCCAATACTGTACTAAGTTTTCTACAACTATAGGGTATATTATACTACAATACACTACAGTTTACTGTAGTAAAAACTAAAGTATACTACAGTATTTATTACATTTTATCAGTTCACTATAGTTAATACTACATTTATGATGTAGCATTAGCATTTATTAACAAAGTGTTGTAAATACTATAATATGCCTACAGTATAATACACTTTACTATAGTATGGTTCAAAAACACTATAGTATTTACTATAAATTACTATAGTATTTTTTTAACTGTGGGTATTTTGCAGAGGTTGCGTTAGACTTTAACGTTGTCCGTCATTTTGACGCACAGGGTCATAAAAATTCCATCATAATCTATTATTACCCGTCATTTTAATTTTCATATTTTAATTATATTAAATGTGTTAATTGCTTGTATTTTTGTTCACATATTCATTTTTAATAATGAACCTACAGGACGAGCATATAGGCTTATGCATTTATTTATTTATGAAGAGAACAGATGAACAGAGACTGTGTCACTTTTCATGTTCAACATTAGGCTACTAGGTAAAAACATATAGATTTCTCGATTTTAATAGATTCTCATTTTTATGAACCAATATCGATTCTTATCCCAATCATTCTGTTTTCAGTTGATGAATGAACCGTACTATACTAGCACTTACCTATTCTATTCTATTCTGTTCTATTCCATTCTATTAAAAAAAAAAAAAACCTAGCTATGTGTACTGTGCTAGACTAACTGAGACTTGTCACAGCACTTGCATACTGTTGCTCCCTCTTATAGCTGGGTGATATAGCTAAAAAATTGATCAACGATATAATGTTTCATATCGTTCGGTATCGAGAATTATTGACATTTTTTATAACCTTTTTTAAAACAAAGAGCAATAGAAAGTTTTTTTTACATTTAACCACTCTATTTTTAAATTAACCCAATTTATTGAGACAAACAACAAATATTTTTTGTTTTAACAATCAAATACAAAATAAAAATTAAACAAATATCGAATTTCTAATGTTTTATATGCAGATTAAATAGGTTTTAAGGAAACTTTTGTCTTGTCTCCCGAGGCCACAGGAGGGCGCAATGAGCAAAATAATGCAGCGCATTTAAATTGTCAACGCAAGGAAGTAACTATAAAAAGACGTGCATTACGTCTAAATTAACTCATAGAAATCAAATATAATTTCGTAAATTGCATAAACAATTTTGAACAAAACAGCATCATGTATTTATGCATTGCTTAATCCAAAGAGCCGAAGTGCCATTCACACAGATTGCATTTAAAAACATATGAGACTCAGTGAAAAGGAATAAACCTCCACAAATTCGTGACGTGTTTTCTAAAAGTTTAAACTGTTAACTTTGCATGGCTTTCTATACATTCTCTTCTGTGAGTCGCGAGTGCAGCAGTCATATGTGTCCGTCTAAAAAATGTGCTGAATATGCGTTTTGTGTGAATGGCTTGGTTTCGGTTTTAACCTAATCAAGATCTTCTCCGCATTGAGCTTCTGTATTTCTCTAATATTTTGAATGAATAACGCAGCAGCGGCGCGTCTCGTAGGATGCAACAACGTCACTTACATCATCACCGGCAGGCACAGCACTCATTTCAGCATGTGTTCGTGTGTGTGTGTGTGCTGTCTGCGTCACTTATAGCACGTGCCTATATCATGCACTATATCAAACATTTTTTTCTATCGTTATCGAAGAAGGTGTACCGTCGATAAATATTGATACCGTTTTATCACCCAGGCCTACTCCCTCGTTCGTCTGATTGCTTCTATTGTTCTCCTCATTTGTAAGTCGCTTTGGATAAAAGCGTCTGCTAAATGATTAAATAAAATAAAATAAAATATATATACAGTGTGTCTTAGGGCTGCACGATTAATCGAAATGAAATCGCAAAGTCGATAAATCGCGATTAGGCAGAAGCTGTGATTGTCATGCGTATCTTTCAGTGAAGCACGGTTCTGTAATCAGTAGTAAATCTCCACCTGAAGGCCAGAGGGTGCTCTCGCGCGGAAACTCCAAATACGCCAGGAAATCCCTATAGCAGTTGCTGAATAAACAGAAGATAGGGATGGGCCATACCTCTTATTTTATTTTCGATCCGATACCGATATTTTCAAGCCCAGTATCGTCGATAGCGATACCGATACCTCTAAAATAAACTTATTTTTTAATTATTAAAAGAATATAATCAGTAATTATACTCACTTAATATAAAGATTTTAAAGCCATGTTTTTTTTTTTTAAATTTCATAGGCCTTTTTTTGTTTACACTGTCAGAAATAAAATATACTATAATTGTATTTTAGCCCTTTACTGGGGCAGTAACTTCAAAGGTGCAACTATACCCTTAAAAGGGAGCATATTAGTACCGTACAAGTATGCATGCTTTAAGGGTAGATAAGTTACAAAGGTGCACCTTTGAGGGTACCTCATAAAAAATAAACATGGTGTCACATAAGTACTAAAATGTATTATTATTATTATTACCATGGTAAATTTGTGGCTACTGCAGTTTTACTACAAATACTGTGGTTACTGTAATAAAACCATGGTTCATTTTTGTAAAAGGCTGCCAGGCTGTTGTACCTAAAGGTGAAACTTTAGCATATTTTTTCTGAAAGATTTATTAACAGCAATTACAGAACATAACACAATCCAGTTAAACTTTTAACAACCAGTTTAAATAAATTTACTTGCACAAACTAGCCAATTTAAAAATAAATATTACATGTACACAAAAGTTTGGGGTCAGTAAGATTTTGTAATATTTTTTTTAAGTCTCATGCTCACCAAGGCTGCACTTATTTGAAAAAAAACAAACAAACAAACAAACAAACAAACAAACAAACAGTAAAAGCAGCAATATTGTGAAATATAACAATAAAAAAACTATTTTCTATTTGAATATATTTTAAAATGTAATTTAAAATGCATCTGTGATCAAAGCAGAATTTTCAGCATAATTACTCCAGTATTCAGTGTCACATGATCCTTCAGAAATAATTCTAATATCATTTGCTGCTCAAGAAACATTTATTATTATTGCTGCTTCATATTTGTGTGGAAACCGTGATGCATGTTTCAGAATTAATGTTATATATAGTAGCAATGTTATGTAGGCTAATGTAATGATGTGGCAATGGTTTCTTAAGATCTACTTATGCCTCTGATGCTTTTAGGAAATGCAGCCCTATTTGAATAAGCACTGTGAGCCATGCGTCAGCAACGAACGCTGTCTGTGATTGATTGGTTCTGTCTTTCGGCATTTGCGTGTGTTCCAATGAGCAGGAGAAATGGTTAAATTATTCGCTAATATAGTCTATTTTTCCACTTAGAAGCTTATTTTATGCACCGAATTTCTTGATAAATAAATACAATTAATGGTTAAAAAATGCACTTTAGAATCGATATTTTTATGTGAGGATCGATCCTTTCGATACAACATCGAAAGTATCGATACTTAAGGATCGATCCGCCCATCCCTATTAACTGCTTTCATTGATTCAACGTGACTAATAAACACACGACTACGGCAATATATGGTTTATCTGAGTTCGTCTTATTATAATATTTATTATAATAAAGTATATAATAATGCAATGCTAATCGACATAGCCTTTATCACGGCTTAGAATACTATGAAATAGTTACGTGCCTTATTCTGTGTAAGAAGCCACATCATCTCACAGAAGGATTAACTTCAAACACTCGACTGACGTTATGAAGTGAGTTTGGAGTAAAAACATGTTATTAAATGTGGTATTTTCACGAGCTTTCAGATGGAGCAGCATTTACTACTGTCGGTGAACTACGGCTCTGTGTAGTAAATGCTGCTCCATCTGAAAGCACTGCTAAAAAAATTCCGTCAATTTTGGAAAATTTAGGTTAACGCGACCTCTGGTATTTTGGTACATTGATAAATTGTACATACATAATTAATGAAAATAGGAGGCAACTGGGCTGATTGTCACACTTTTTAGCCCTGACAATATTTCACAGGTTTGATTTATTTTTAAAAGTAAATTTCTGGTTAGGGACACACGTTGTTGTCTTGACAACAATGGGAACCTGCAATTAAATATCCATTTACTAGATTTTCATTAAACTTTAAACGAAACAGCAAAGATGGAAAAAATAACACGAGATTACATGAAATTGTTAAACTATTATTTTGGCCAACAGAAATTGTAATTAATGAATTATATGAAATTGTAACAGATTAGAAGTATCAGATAGATTAGAAGTATTACTTTGGTTGAGACTTGATTTTGAAGGGCTGACTTAGGGTATTTTCATAAGGTCTCACTCACAAACCTGTGAAACGATCCGTCAATGGGTCGCAGTGAAATCTCAAATTGTTATCATGACTTAGGCTAACTCATATGAGGGATTTGTAATATTTGGGACTTGCAGTGTGTATAAATGTGCCGATTGCCTTATTTAAAGCAAAATAAATCATTTCCAATTACATCGATTTTTCAGTCTTTCCATAGTGTTACATTTATTAAACAATTATAGGTGTAGCATAATTAACAATAAATACGTATTTGATAAATTAAATGAATTTAGGACACAACACATGCCAACAGGCCTAGTTAATATATAGCATGTCATATTGGTTTTACTTAAAACCTCAAATCCTTTTAGTTACTGACATACAGCCATTGTAACAACTTCCTCGTGTGACAACCAGCCCTGATTTCCCATGTAGATTTAATAGACATTTATATGAAGCCATTTTAGTTACACTTTCTGCAGCGAGTCAATATCTAGCTACACAAAAAACATTTTCCCTCTTAGATATACCTCAAGTCCCATGACAGCCTCCTTGAGATTTTCATATCCGCAGTTTTTGCCTCTGAAACAACATGCCAGAACACTTGAGGATAGTAGTCTATCTGTATTTTTAAATTTCAGTCTTAACCAAGCTAAACAACTGTACCACATAATTTTTCATGTGTCTAAAGTTATTTGTTTTCTTTATTGCATTTATACACTAGATTAATTAACTGTGATTAGATGTGCACAAACTAAAATTTCTAAACTCCTAATTGTGTTACAAAATTAGGAGGAGCCAAGGATTGATGTTCTTATCAACAACGCTGGTCTCTACCAGTGTCCCTACAGTAGGACAGAAGAGGGCTATGAAATGCAGTTGGGAGTGAACCACCTGGGTCACTTCCTTCTGACAAATCTTCTGTTGGACCTCCTGAAGCAGTCGGCTCCCAGCCGTATCGTCGTGGTCTCCTCCAAACTCTACAAGTATGGCAGCATCAACTTTGAGGACTTGAACAGCGAACAGAATTACAACAAAACTTTTTGCTACAGCCAGAGCAAGCTTGCCAACCTACTGTTTACTCGCGAGCTGGCCCGCAGGCTGGATGGTACTGGGGTATCTGTAAATGCCCTCACTCCTGGTATCGTAAGGACCAGATTGGGCCGGCACGTCAACATCCCCCTGCTGATTAAGCCTCTTTTCTTGCTGGTCTCTTGGTTGTTCTTCAAAAGCCCACTGGAGGGTGCTCAGACCCCACTGTATCTGGCATGCTCGCCTGAAGTTGAGGGTGTGTCTGGAAAATGCTTTGCTAATTGCGAAGAAGAACAATTGATGTCTAAAGCCACCGAAGAGCATACTGCTAAACGGCTCTGGGACCTGAGTGAGAGCATGGTGGGGCTTAGGAGGTGAGGGGAAGAAGCAGAACCACTCTTCACAAATGTGGCAATTGCAAACCTCGAACATCAGTGCACTGGATTTTTGGGGAGTGTTTTTGACCAAGTATCTGAGGGACTTACTCGATAAGGGACAGATAATTAAAATGTCCATCTGTTCCCTGTATCTTTGCTGCAGTGTTTTCAGAGATGGCCTCAGGCTTGTGACTCACTCTTCTCTGTGAATGAGAGCCTGAAAGTATCGAGTCCGACATATCCCTTGAATACAAATGACAGGAGCAACGTGCCCAAGAAACATATGGCTCAGAGCTAACATGAATACAGAATAACTTGTACACCACTGCATATCTCTCTATGTAGATTAACTGGTGATTTTTGACCAAGTTATTACAATACATCATGATAGTTTAATGTTGTTCAGCAATTAATTTGACAGACCTATTCTTCTATGAAGTGAACTAGTCACACTTTAGCCTCCCAGAATATCATCTTCTCATAAGGCTGTGAAATAAACCTGGCAACTCCCACCCTGTGACTCATTTCAAGATGTATTTGAAAATGTTTGTGACATTCCAGTGTCCAAACGAAATCAAAAAGGAAACACGTAGGTTGTGGCTCTGCATATAGTGCGGTGTCACTACTCAAACAAAAAAGTGAATCGGAGTAATGGCTGCATAAATTTCATTACCTCCACTATATACCTCTGTGCATTAGCTATTATTAGATAAATTTCATGCGCAGTGGAGCTGTAGGGATTTTACTGGCTACTGTTCTTAATCACACGCACTAACATGAAATGTTTTGAGTGTAAATGATGCACTTCTGTTATTCTGTAAAGACTGAATAAATTGAATGCTGGAAAGAAACTCTGTCATTTGTGGAGGAGGACCAAGGTCCTTCCTTTGTATGCTGCCATTCACATACAACAAGGAAACATTTCATGCAGGAAACAGAACACCAGATTATAAATTCTTCCCAATACACCTCGGCAGCAAGTCTAGCTCTCCAACAGTGAAGGAAACAAAAAGGGAGTTAAAGAGACAGACATGGTGCAACTATTGTGCTTTATTAGATATAGAAAGCAAAACAGAAGAAACAGAGTCATGCATCATTGTGTCAACTGACACAGGATCCCAGCTGATTAAGAAAGAAGAGAGGGATTGAATCGTGAGGTAGAGAGGGCCTGAGGGAGGGGCTTACAGCACTGAGGAACAAAAGAGAGAAAACGTCGAAAAGAACAATCACCTCAGAAATTCCTTCGCCCAACAAAACACATCAGGAGTTTAAGAAAATGCCCAGTGCTTTCAAGATGTACTTGTTTGATGGTGTAATAGATTTGAGTAGTATCACATCTATTTGAAATAGAAATAGATTAGAAGTTTCACTTTAGTTGAGACTTGATCTTGAAGGGCTGACTTAGGGTAATATGAATCCATGCAGAGTGTATTCTCAAAAATATTTTCACAAGGTCTCGCCCACAAACCTGTGGAACGATCTGTCAATGGGTCGTTGTGAAATCTCAAATTGTCATCATGACTTAACTTCATTTGAGGCATGTTTAATTGTTTGCAGCTTGTGTAATTGTGCTGATTGCCTTATTTATAGCAATATAAATAATTTACAATTATATAGATTTTTGAATCTCTCCATAGTGTTACATTTATTAAACAATTATAGATATAGCATACTTAACAATAAATACAGCTATTCATAAATTATATAATAAAAGATCAAATTTCTTGTCAAAATTAGCATTTTTTTACATAGCTTGTGCTGTCCATTCACAAACCCTTATGAGCCCAGAAGGCTTTTGGTAAAACAAAGTAAATGTCTCTCTCTTCAGACAAGTTTCCAAAAATTCATAATGCACCTAATGCACTTAAAATACTTTCTCACAAACCACACAGAACCATTAATAAACGGTCAAAATAGGCTATACAAATAGTGCTGAATGTTAGAGCTTCATATTAACTAGAAACGAGCAATTTATGTTCGATGTTTAGAAAACACTGTAAGAGATACAGAAATAGAGAGAAAAATGATAAGAGAGCTGATGCACTGAAAATATTCAACAGAAAATCCCATCATGTGTTTGGCTCAAACTGTAGCTTAACATTCAAAACCTACTGACAAAAGAGAGTAACCCAGAAACCCTGCTTTTAGTTTAGTAAAGTAACGTAGAGCTGTAAAAGAGAGTAACCAGGAAATTCTGCTCTTAGTTTAGTAGAGTACCACAGAGCTGTAAAAGAGAGTAATAAGGAAACTCTGCTCTTAGATTAGCAGAGTACCACAGAGCTGTAAAAGAGAGTAACCAGGAAACTCTGCTCTTAGTTTAGTAGAGTACCATAGAGCTGTGCCTTGGTGAGACTGTCCTTACGTGACAGCCCTAGTGTGCCAAATTTTTGGTACGGCTGTTGTGGAGGAGGTGGTGGGGTTGTTCCCTGAGGGGACACGCTGTGCCTCTCGGGTTGGTAATGCTGCAGATCGGCAGCCATCTCCAGAGATCCATGGTCCAGTGACTCATTTGAACTGTTGGGACTTATGTCAACGTACTCCGTTGCCTGGCCCCCGGCTGCCACCCCACCATCCTTGGGGCTGTAGAGGCTGTGCTCGGACTCTTGGCTATCCTCCTTGGAGCGGTACAGGTGAGGTTGGCTTTGCTGCTGCTGTAGGCCTGGGCTGCACTCAGGGCTGGGGCTAGAGAAGGGATCTAGTACCCCACCATGATGGTGGTATACATCAGTACCCTCCTGGAAGCTACTGTAAAGAGGACCAAGGCGAATTTTTGCAGGCCGGACAGAGAAGTGCTGCTCAGAGAAGCTGTAGGGTGAGGCCCGCCCAGGACTGCGGTATGAGTGGGCACTCAGATCTTCCACACTCAGTTGCCGCCACCGACCAATCAGCTCTTCTTCCTCAGGAGCAAAAGCACTTCCACGCCGACTGTCACCATAGGTGATGCTGGGTGAGGTGGAAGGTGGCAGGGGCTCATAAGGTTCACTGTAACAGGAGGACATTGTTCTACTGTAGATGGGTGAGCTACCATTCTGATGGTGGCTGGACTCAGGCGGTTGAAAAGTGTGGCCCTTGGAAAAGGCGCTTGGACTCTCCCTCTCCCAGGAAGAGTCACTCTTGTGCTCGTATTCACCCCCATCCCTCCAGTCCATGTAAAGGGCGTGGTGGCGTGGAGAAGAGGCAGCACTGCTTGGGGGATCCTGACCCTTGTCCTCTGACCCTCCTCCACTAAAGCTGGAGTAAGAGCTAGAGCCTCCTCCCAGAGAGGTTGTAAACTTTCGTAAGTGGTCCTGGGAGAAGCCGGGCTGCAGGGACATGGATCCTTCTTCTGGGTTGCTATCAATGGAGTTCTGAGGTTCATACACTGTCCGCTGTCCATGGAGGTCCATGCTGGGTCTGCGCTCTCGTCTCCGTTCATCAGGGCAATAAAGTGCTGTGTCACTGCTGTACTGGTCTGATTTGTAAGTAGCTCGGAGGCCAAGGCGCTCAGTGCTACCCACAAGGCTTGTGCCCACAAGGAAGCCCTGGCGTTCCTGGGGTTGTGGGCTGGGTGAGTGAGAGGCTTGACTGCTGCAGACCTCGTCCGGTTTCTCCAGGACCTTAGCAATGACAGAGGCAGGCACTGTGTCGGCATATGGGGAGTGGCAGAGGGAAGAACCCTCCATGTGCAAGCTTACACGCTCCTGAAACTCTGCAGGTAACTGAGAGAGAGTAAAACAGATTTCCATTAGATGGACCCAATGAACAATAGGAGTTGAGAGACTCGCACACAAGAGAAAAATGTAGGCTCTTATGGAATCCTATTTTGGAGGGATAAGCGGGAATAATAGCTTGGGTGAGGTCAATATCCTTAAGAGGCAGTAAGAAACATACAAGAGATCGGTACATGGAATCAAAGTACCCAGTGACCACGGAAGTACATTTGCAAAGCAGACAGCCAAAGATGTTGTTAAAGGCCAGTATTAAATCTTCAGACAAGTCTGTACTAATGGTCTATGTAAGTACATGGTTTTTAGTATTTCATTTAGCAAAAATTGGCCAGAGGGAAGAACCACCGATTTCATTGCCACTGACACTACATACGGAGTACTTGGCATCAATCCAATATCACAGCTCTTTTTACCTCTCATTTATTTCACCATAGCAACGAGAAGAAAGTAAATTGCAGCTAATTGGCTAACAGAACATGGCTAATTATAGAAACATAATAAGAGGAGCCAAGACGAAGCAAAAACTGTATTCCTTCAAAATCAGTAGGGTTGGTCTCGGTTCAACAAATCCAATTTGATATCTAATACATACAACATCTGTTGACCTTCTGAGTGTAGTTGCTTCTGAGACTTTGTGGGCTGCTTTTAAAGAGATTTCTCTAAGGTTATTCAGAAACTCGATTTTTCCTCATAACCACAAGACACCTTGTCCAGCTATGTCCAGCTATTTTAATGAATGCTTAGTGCCAAATCTTTGGCATTTTCATATAAAACAATGTGCAAGGCTGAATTCCTTGAACACATTGTGTAACAGACACATTGATGATTCCATTCAAATATATCTGCCAAATATGAACAGGGTTTTACAGCAGGCAGCATTCCAACATAAGTCTCTGTTCCAGACATCATGGGAATGGCATAAGGCTTGAAGCAGATTTGAAGAATAAACTGCCGGGTTTATTGGCACACTATTACTTAAACATCCTCCCACTTTCACCTTGTCAGAAGAGTCACCCATTCTTAATTGGGACATAACCTCAATATTTATTTAAACATGAACTTGATTTACTATGGTTGACCTAAATATTAGTAGATCCCACTAAATAAAAAGAATCCTGCTTTATGATTTCCTACAGTCTTTCAAAAAAAGTTTACTGGTTAAATGACATTGCACTAAAGGGGATAGTTGAGTTTATTGAGATAAAATATATTTTAAAAAAGAGATTGTGTAACTATATCCAAATAGGCTATATAAAGACCTTGGAACAGAAGTTGTGCTATAAATAACTATTATCCAACACATTGACAGACCAGGTTGTAAATTTTCTGTTATGCTCTTTTGTTATTCATTGTTGTTAAATAGAAATATGCAATTACATTTCAGAATGTATATTTCATTTTTAGATACTCAATATTAGCATTTTCAAAAATTGAACAGATATTTTCCTACAGTAGCAAATGCGTGGCTTGCTTAAACCATTTTTACCTGTGGGAAGTAAACTCAGCTCATACATGGTACAGTAGCCTACCATAGAAGCAATAATGGTAATATGTTATTTTATTTTTTTGTTTTAGCATCCCTATTAGCATCCCTTGTTATGGGAATGTTTCTAAAAAAAGGAAACTTACCTTATTTTTATCTGTCAATGAAAGAATGCTAAGGTGGTCCATTATAACGGAGAAGTACTTTTTTTTTTTGGTCCATTATAACGGAGAAGTTCTTTTTTTTTTTTTTTTTTTGTACTTTTTGTTTTTCTTTACATTTTTTACTGCTTTTGTTTTCATTTAAAGATGTATTTCTATCTTTTTGAAATATGCTCTGTTCAAGCTCAGGAATGAAATTGATTACAATCATTCAATTGTAAGTATATTTATTAATTATAATGAATCGACACAATGTCAAGAAAATGAACAGGATAGAACCTAACAGGATGGAAAAGTTTTAAAATGTCTACCAGTTAACAAGAAAGAAACATTCTTATAAAATCATGGTTAATTAAAAAATATGTTGCCTAGAGAAAGGAAATAATGAACTAACAAGTTTTTCATGTCACAAATTACTGCATACTGCAGCACCCATAAACAAAACAATAATGGCAACATCTACTCAGCAAGGTTTGTGTGCCAACTTACCTCAGATAACTGGGCTCTGTAATGTGACTTATTACACTGCAAGAGCTGTGCAGCCAGGTTACAGTCCTTTCTGTACAATTCCTATTGAGAGTGGTAGAAAAGGAACATTGGGTAACGAAAAGCAAATACACCGTCCTCTAAAAGACCTCCATTAAGCCTCAGTGTGTAAAAGAAATCACATTGTCATTATATCTCTTACATTGTCCTCGCTCAGTTTCTCAATGGTCATCTTAGCTTCCATGAGATGATTGTTAAGGACGATGATTTCTCTGCTAAGAGCCCGTTTCTCATCATCGTGGTGCTGTGACTGGATTAAAAGGAGCACATTTTCAGAAAAAAACCTATGTGATATGCATTTGCAATGATATAGGCCCTAAAAGACCACCAGTATGAATATAGACAATTTCACACTGGGAGAAGTCAGTGCAGAAGTTGTTTCAGTCATTCTAGGATACTCCTGCAGCAGATGGGAATTAATTGGCATACTGAAAGGAACATCAATAGAAGGCTGATATCAGATGATTTTCTTTTCATACCTGAACCCATAACCTTCAGGGTCATCACTGATGTCTTTATGGGCGCAATCTGTTGCTAAAAAATGTGTTTACTATAACAAACTCAGAGTAAACCCTGAGGGCTGGATCCTAATGCAGACATGTAATTGTCGTACAATGTACTGCAGCAGGCAGGCTAATTATAATTTAATTGTTTCGAACTTCAAATTAACAAACAGGCTGTGATGCAGATTTTGTGAGCATAATAGACTCACTATCACACTGTCATGTGAAGGCGGACAGGCTGTTGTAATGGACTATAATTAACGTCAGGCGCACCAGTGGCATTGTATTGATATTCAAATAGACTCTAAGTGCATTCAGCACTATTGTACATGTTTTAACACATTCCCTAATCTGCCACACCAGAAAACACGTACACACATGGACAGAAGTGTGGACAGCGATGTAAACACTTTCATCCGAAAACCCATTTAAACAGGAAAACACTTAAGAGGGAGATGAGTACTCGTAAACACATATGCGAACAAAAACATTTGCACATTAAAACAAAAAGCAGTGTGTGTGCGTTCACCCAGACACTTCTTTTATAATTTGTTCTTTTTTAGTGTGTGGCCGATGTGTGCACTCACATTTCGGTGGATTTTATCCTCTAAGTCCTGGTTGATCCTCTGCAGTGCTGAGTAACTGCTTTGTATTCTGTGGGAAACACATGAACAAGATGTCTATTTTTCAAATCCAGTACGCACTGGAAGGTCTTAAATGCCTTCCTTATTTCCTTAGACACATCTGTTCGATAATCAATTGTCGGTTGCCAAAACTCTCACCACCTGTTCATCTTCCACATCATATTATGGTATCTGTTGCGGCATCAATTCATAGCATTTATTTTACTATGGACCGAGGAGCCCAACACATGGCCAAGCTATAACTGTATAACTGACTCCTACACACTTGGCATTGGCCAAGTGAAGTGAAACAATCTCTGTGTCCCAATACAGAGGGACACAGTGCCCTTACTATCCATCCACAATATTAGGCAAGGTTAGAAACAGTGCATCCCAAATTGTAGTATGTTTAAATATTAGGGCAAAAACACCTTTTTAAATGGAAGAAAAGGAACATAAGGGCAGCTGCCACAAAAATAAATAAATACATAAAAGTATATGATGTGAAGACACTATCACCATCTCCGTCTGCCATAAAGCTCAGATCCTGTCTGTGCACAAATTCAAAAATTGCCTGACGTCAGCTTTGGTTGTGATATGCCTTTGGCTCTTGTGTGACTCTTGACCGATTGCGCCATGCTAATGTTCAGGAGGATCTTTTTGAATGAGATGTGAGCATTTTGATGGATCATTTTGAACGATTAAAACGATTTACTCTGTTCTTCACATAAAGATATTGTATGGCTTCAGAAGACTTGGAATGCAACACAACTTGTTTGTAATACTTTTATACTGCTTTTTTATGATCAGTTTTTGCAATAAATACCTGTGACTGTACTTTTAATTTGCCTGTTACGTGTGTTAATAATGTTCAGAAGTGGGAAGGTTTAGAGTAGGGTGCGGGTTAGGTGCTCCAATGAAAGTATGCATTTATATAAAATGGTTTCTGTTTTTACAAATGCATGCAAACCATTAAATTAAGGCAAACAACTGAAAACAATGAAGTACCCTGCATGTCGAAAAGTGATGCTAAAGGGGTACCTTGAGCATCAAAAAGCGATGCCAAGGGGTCCTGACCAAGCGTCAATATGTGACGAGTCGGGAGTGAGAACGTGTTGGATCTCAACATGGCAACCCCCAAGAGTTGACTAAGTCGATGTAAAATTAAAACAGTCTTTATCAGATTACTGATATGATATTTTTCAAAAGTACTATTTATTTCTTTAGTAGTAAAACTTTTTTAATAAAGCAAAAAATACTAAGTGCAACTTTATAATACATTCAAAACACCAAAGTGAAAATAGTTTCTATTGGATTAAATTCAGGGATTTGACTAGGGCAATCCATAACCTTCATTTTGTTTGTTTTTAGCCATTCAGATATGGACCTGATTATGCTTTGGTGTTGGATTCTGTGTGAATCATGCCCTGCAGCATTACCCAATTATGCTTTATAATCAGCTCACATGCAGATAGTCAGACATTTTCTTTAGGAATTTTCTCATATGTAGCAGAAATTATACTTCAGGGGTGTGTTTCCTGAACAACAATGTAACTCTCTTAATCACCGTAGTACGATGCATTGTTGGAGAGACAAGCCCGTGACTAGCTAGTCACTACTGTTTCCTGAAAACGGGAACTTTGTCACATATGTCATTCGAACCACATTAGTTAGAACTGTCATTAATGATATTAAGCAAATTAATGTCAGATTATTGCTGTAATTAATGAACATGGAATATGAGGGCTACGTCACTATTTTTGTTCTCCGTTATTTAACTGTATGTTGCGGCTTCCCTTACATCACTTCAGGTTCCCCCGTAGTAGTATAGCAAATACATGCGTATGCAAATTTCAGAAATTATGTTTTAATTCTGTTAACAAAGTAGAAGACATAAACACATTTGTAAATGTATGGAATGAACAATATAGATTACACTACTTGTTAGCTTGTGTATTTTGCTCAAGTCCATGTCCTGCTAGAAAGAAAATATGCTTCTAACCACAGGTTGAGAGCTGTAGCTCCAACCACACAATTTTGTAATGCTGTTTGCGAATGTTCGTTGGAACTATAGATTTGGAAAACTATGTTGTTGAACTATGTTGGTAATAATGGAACTTTTGACCATAGTTGGCTAATGATGCTTTTGGGAAACACCCCTGACAGCTGCAAAAAATATCCCTATACAATAACTGTGCAGCCATAATGTTTTACTGTTTACTAACTTCTTTACAAGAAGACTTGCAACCTACAAAAAAATGTATTTTGATTATTGCCTACTATATAGAAAAGAAATAGGCATATTTGGACACTTTGTGAATACTTTGTGTTTTGACTAATATAAACCCATACTATGAGAGGAACATACAATAAAATTTAAAATCAGGTGGGGTGCAAATACTTTTTACACTACTGTATTAACCTTAAGTTTGAGTAATTTTAATGGGGATGAATTTGGATAGATGTTAGCTAAAGATGCACGATACTATCGGAACGATATCAGAATCGGCCGATAATGGCTTAAAATGTAAACATCAGCACTGGCCCGGAATGAAAAATTATGCTGATAAGACGAATATCTCGCATATGCTCAGGGTGTGCTGCTAGCAATACGTCAGCAGTGTGGTCATTGTTGAAGCAAACTTTTGCCTGAATGGTAATTAGATTAACTTTTTTGGATAGCTGCATTTAATCTGAGAATGCACGTAAAGAATGACGCGTCTTTTGTACGATAGTCAACAGTCACTAGTGCGTGCCGTGGCAGCCTCCCCCGGGTCCTAATGTCTGTGTGTATTAAATCCGAAAGTGGTCGCTGTTGGCCTACTTGTAATAAAATGAAAGTCAAATACACTAATAATAACATTTAGATTGTGTTTCTGATTAAATAAAGCAGTATTGATGAACACGAGTATGCTTTGATTTAAAGGTCAAAGCTATAGCTTACATAAATAAAAATCACAAATATGACACTTGTAAATTAAATAATTTTATATACAGATTTACTCATAATGTGTAATTTGTTTTTTTTCCCCCAAACGAATTATGACACTTAAATAAAAAGAGATCTAAAGATTTTCAGCATTTTTACAACTCTTTTGCTTTAGACCATCTACAGATGTTAAATCGTCCAATAAAATGTTAAGGTTACCACTGCATTTGTCTGAAAAAAAAAACTAAAGTTTTCAAACAAAAGGAAATATATCTGTATCGGCATTGGCCAAAATTAGTTTAAAAATATCAGCCTATACCGGCAAAAATCCAATATCATGCTTCCCTAATGTCTTTTGCAACAACAGCAGGTACATACTTAAAGAGCATAGTATAAGTAGGCAAATTGAGAGCCAAGTTGATAAATTGTTCAGTTAGTAGTTACCATATGTGAATAGAAAGCCCCACTATATTAAGGCCAGATTCTATCGTATACGCTTTTCTTACCGGCGTAATTTGTCGGTGAACTTGTCAAGCTCCTCCTGGGCTCGGCGCAGCTCGGTCTCCAGGTACTGCCTCGTGGAGTCAAACTCACGCTCTAAAAGCTCCAGCTTATGAGTGGTGTAGGAGAGACGTTTGCGCAGGTCTTCCTTCTGTTCCTGCAGAGAGCTGCATACATATGCGCATGCGATTACATTTGCTTCATATGACAAAAACGGACAAAATAGTCCCAGAATCCGTTCTGCATGGATCAGGCAGACATTCAGGATCAATTAAGGGAATGCAAAATCAAAACAGCTATTTTGTATGAATTACACCTCGGTTTGGGCCAGATTTACGAATGTATTTTGCTTCATTGTTGCTGACATGATCGATAACTGTCAAACAAGCCATTGATCACATTTAGTGCAACCCAAACACACTCACATCAAGAGTGCCTTGGTAAATCAGGTTTACTGACCTTTTTAATCCCCAACACTCATTTTTCCCATTTCCCACATTGATCCTTAGTCACATGACCAACGCCATATACAGACGGTCTATTTATAGATCAAACACACAAGCGGGGATGGGGTGGGAGAGATGGATGGATGGAACCAAACACAGCTTTTTATGATACGTAAGAGAACCACTGAGGGCCCTAATGGTTTAATATTGATGGACTGATGTGTGTTGAACGGTAATGACTTTCTGGCTGTTGATAGAGCCGACGACTTTCAGCATGCCACAAACCTCGCTTGATCAGACGGCCAGAGCCAACACGTGTCTAAAGCAGTGAGGATAAGCGATAAATGTACTGGCAGTCGATACACACGTGTATGTGAAAGCGAGCACACACAAGCCAGCACACACGTATTTTCAGCAGGATACAGCAGAACACACAACACACACTGTTATCACTGCTGATGCCTCAATACAGACAGGCAGTAAGCCAAAGCATTAAGCCTGACTTAACATGAAAGCTAGATTCCCCTAACAAAATGTAGTATGGTGACACCATAGTAATATTATGAAACTGAATAAATAACAAATTCAAATATCATGGTATTCATGGTACTCCATGAAATGTCAATGAACACCATGGTAATACTATATGTTCCAAAATAATATGATACATTTCTAAAGAACAGGCTGGTACTATAGTACTATACTATATAATTACTATAGTAAATATATAGTATAGATATACAAAAAAAAA
>NW_015539890.1:1258411-1263503 GCF_001515605.1 Sinocyclocheilus anshuiensis | reverse complement strand
TATATATATATATATTTGTAACATACTGCATATATTAAGCTGATCACACTGAAAATTATTTTAGTCTGCACATGAACTAGTGAATTAAAAAATAAACATGATAATATAAACCTGAAGATGAAATAGTAAAAACTAGGGCTGTCAAAGTGATTAAAAGATTAATTGTAAATAATCTGTAAATAATTCTGAATAATTGCACGTAACTTTGAACACTAAAAGTCATTTTAGTTTGCAAGTGAACTAGTGAATTAAAATAAACCAAAATTAATAAATTGAAATAGTAAAAGTTGCACAGATTTCTGAAAATAATTGCATATAGCACAAAAATGTAAACATTGAAAATAATTTTAATTTGCAAGTTAACTAGTTAATTTAAAATTCATAAAATGAAATAGTAAAAACTAGGGCTATCAATTGATAAAAATTTTTTTATTAGCACATATTTCTGTAAATAATTGTGAATAATTACTAGGGTTGCAAAGGGGTGGAAAATTTCCGGAAACTTTCCAAAAATCCCTGGAATATTCCAAAAAATCCTGGAAAGTTTCCAAAATTTACTGGAAAATTTCCCCCTTTTTGCAACCCTAATAATTACTCATAACATTAAAATTTGAAATCTTAAATATATTTTCACATCTCCATATTTATGTATTTTATACAGTATTGAAAGACTGGTGCTAGCTGTCAAAATGTTTTCTCCAGTCGATATTTTTCATGGTGGCTTGCCACTTTTTTTCTTTTTTAACAAGAACAGTTCAACCTTTCAGCTATAATATACCTTCATTATATAATTTATATCCCTTTTTTCCTTTTTTTTTAATATATGCCAGTTTGTACTATTATTTCAAAACGTAACAATTACTAAGAAATATGTGACAATTAGCCTGCTCTTTTCTACATAAGAATTTCGCCATATGAAGTAGATGAGATTTAGACGAGTCTATGTCTACACTGTTCATAGTCTGTATATGACACTGCATGATTTGTTCCAAGTGTTAGTTTGTATATTGGTTTAGTAATTTCTTTAAACAGCCCTATTTAGCAAAACAATACTACATCCATAGTCACAAGTGGATTGGAGAGCAGATGAGTATGGTCCTGTATGTGTGTACAATAGCACATTCATTGGTCAACACTTGTAGCAACAGCACTCATGATGGTCAAACTGTCACAGTTCAGCACTCGATGGAGATGCACATGGTTGATGGGATGACTGTGGTGGGCGGACGACAGGGTTGAGAGAGCATCTTACCTCTTTTTCTGATGTTTACAACCAGTTCGAGAGGTTTTAAGGGCTGTTTTCCCAATGTATATCTTTTTCATGGTTTTTCGCAGTAGACCACCTCTCATGAAGGTCTGTGTATAAATTCTCTGCTTCCTAACAGGGATTCCACTTATTCCTGCTTGAGTCTGAGGTTACGTTTCCCATGCAGCCCTGACAAACCGCTGGAGATCCTGCCAACAGAGCAAAGAGAGTGGCGGGTGGCGCTTGCAATCATATTACAAAATACTAGCGACAGCAATTAAGAAAGTGTCATCAAACTTGCGATTCATCTCGAAGCTTCATGCATGAAACTGTCATGGCAAGAATGAGCGCGCGGCGACAGGCGTAATTAACCTCTTTGGGCCGATGCCTCTGTGCTGATGTTTCCGTTTGACTGGAGGTCCCTCGCACAGGTGCGATCGTGAGCGGCGAGATGAATTAAGGTAGGAAAGCGATGAGACAGCGTGCGACTTCATCAAAAACATTCACATGCAGAACCTTACGTGTGCGTATATGCGCCTAGATAATCTATAGAGTACTGCAGTTTGGAGAATATTTATACCACACACTTACGGCAACTTTTCCACTAATAGGGTTCGAAACAAGGCCCGAAACTCTTCAAAAGTTTGAAAGGAGGTGCTTAAAGTTCAGAAATGGATTGTCAGCCTCACTACATTTTATACTAGCTACTGAATATTTATTTTAGATGAGGTTTGCAATTTTTGCTAAATTTGTTACCAAGATTTGGAACATGCTAAATTTGTTATTTTCTTGAAAGAAGTCTCTTATGCTGAGCAAGGCTGTATTTATTTATTTGAATATACAGTAAGAGTAATATCTCTTTCAGTGTTACATGATCGTTCAGATATCATTCTAATATGCTGATTTGGTGCTCGACATATCTTATTATGTTGAAAACATTGAGCACATTAGAATGATTTCTGAAGGATCGTGTGTCACAATGAAGACTGGAGTAGTGATGCTATTTTTAAACTGTAATAATATTACATAATTTTGCTGTATTATACTGTATTTCAAAGATGAGAACATTGAATGAGATTATTCACTTCCACCGTGTATGGGTCCAAATGGTTTTAAATCTTGTTTGTCACAATTAAAAGGATTTTGCTCTAATTGGGGAAATACGAAATGCGAGGGACGGCAAAACATTTTTGGACAATTAACATGAGTGAATAAATATATTTTTTAATAAAATGAATTACATATCAACAGAACATGTGAAGGTCAATGCATTGTTGTATCATTTATGTGGATTATTTTAATCATTTTAATTTTAAAGGCACCACTACTCTAAGAGTGATGTGGCAAAAAAATAAATAAAACAATAATAATAATAATGGGAATTATCATTTTGCAATCCCAAACACTTTACAACAAAGTTACAGTATACATTAACATGCACTACATTCTAAATTAGGTATCATGAATTATTTCATGTCTTTTTCACATATTTGTTCATCTTGATTAACATTCATTTTTAAATATACAAGAATATTATGTGGTGTGCAACAAGATAAAATCAGAAATTTGATGACATTTACAGTGTTTTTTTACATTTTGTCCCCAAAACGCAGGGTTTACCAGGACCACACACACACACACACACAGTTTTGCCTCCAATGCTTTAAAAAATGTAATAATGGCATTTATTAAACCCTATTCATGGAAAATGCCTTGTGCATTTTTTTACTTGTCTGTTTTTATTTTTGCACAAATACTTGCACTGAAAGACATCATTTTTCCTGTCTTCCTGTCTCCTATTTCCATCCAGTCCATCAGGTGAGGAAGGAGAGATTTTTGTGACAATTGATTATGCATTTCTCTTTCCCCCACCTCTGACTCATCGCACACTAATTTTTTTTCTCTACCGTCTGAATCACCGCAGGGTGTCAATATAACACATCTCCCTAAATGCTCACCCACGAACATTTACCACATCACGAGGAGCAATCTTATATCACGGGGGGCTGCAGCCGCTGCATTGGCTGCATTTGATCTTTCGGAAAGAGCAGCTGACATTTTAGAGGCGTGAGGGAGGGAATGAAAGACAAGTGGAGCTGGAAGATTAGAGGGGCAGGAGTGAGACGGAATAAAGGAATGAGCAACAGAAAAACGAGACTTTGTATTCTGCGCCTCTCAACGCCGAGACATTATCTCCCAGAAAACCCCCTCATCGTATGTGCACACATAGCTGCACTGACATACATCCCATGATGCACCACACATACACTCGTGGCCCGACATACACCTCACAAAGTCTGTGGATCAACTAAACAACATGGAATCAAATTGGACGAGGGTTGCCAGGTCTGCGTAACAAATCCAATCCAATTGTTAATAAAAATTATCCCAATCGCATTTCGGGTCAAAATATAGTCAAAAGGGGAGATGGGGGATCACTGAAAGACATAAACGGAGTATAAAAGTCGCCCAAATACCATAGACTTGGCAACACTGCGATGAACCAAACTTACATCTGGATCTCATGATAACATGAGATCCAGACGCTGCACATACTAGGCACTTCAGATCAAAGCCTCAGCGGTCTAACAGCGCTCGTCAATGTCAAAATGACTGAGATGGCCAATCAAATCAAATTAGGCAGGGTTTACTGTTCACAGAAGCAGAGCGCGAAGTGTCAGTTTAACGCTCAGTTTAAGTCAACTTTTAACGATACGTTTTACAATATAAATGTTAAATGACCGACAGCTATATCCAGTGATGCAAACTACTCAAATTTTTTTATTCTCAAATATGGTCATTTTGAGAGAGAGAGAGAGAGAGAGAGAGAGATGTGTAAATTGTTTGCATCTGTGGCCATGTCCACACGTACATGGGTATTTTTATGGGAGTTTTTCCTTCTTCCGTTTTTAAAAAAATCTCCATCCACATGAAAACGCAAACGCATGCTGTGAAGCACTGTCAAGAGCATGCCAAACCAACAGGTGGCGATATAATCTCAACCGTAAAGCCATTTTGGCCAATGAGAAGCCTGAAAAAGTTTCCAGTAGGCGGAGATAACAGCGCAGGCGCCTGACGTCACAAGCCAAAAACTCTGGTTTCGCTGTCTACACGATAACACTGCAACCGGAGTTTTTGAAAATCTTCACCCTGGCAGGCGTTTTCAAAAATGTTCGGTTTCAGTGAACTGGTGCCGCGATTGCGTGTGGACGAACGCCCTAACCGCGTAGAAAAATCTGCGGTTTTAAAAATAACCGCGTTCGTGTGGACAGGGCGTGTGTCTCTCTCTACAAACAATGAAGCTGAGTTTAGTTACTTAAAAGACAGCGATTTTACCCCCCTCGTTGCTGAGAAATATAATGTAGCGATTCAGTATCGATTAATAAAAGTCACTTGGCAGAGCTGACAACATGTTTATGAGCTTCTGAATGTTAATTTTTGCACAGCGCGATTTCAGATCTCTGTGTGCAAGTGGTGCGTGTGTGTGCGCATCAATTAAAGCAGGCCATTAATATAGAACGTGATTAAACTGAACGGTTTTAAAGGGTTAGTTCACCCCAAAATGCAAACTCTGTCATTAATTACTCACCCTCATATCCTTCCAAACCCGTAAGACCTCCGTTCATCTTCGGAACACAAATTAAGATATTTTGATGGAATCTGAGAGCTCTCTGACCCTCCATAGACAGCAACGCAACTGAAATGTTCCCAGACAGAAACGTAGCAAGGACATCGGTAAAACAGTCCATGTGACATCAGTGGCTCAACTTCAATTTTGCCAAGCTACGAGAATACTTTTTGTGCGCAAAGAAAACAAAATTGATGACTTTATTCAACAATTCTTCT
>NW_015539890.1:1236284-1258401 GCF_001515605.1 Sinocyclocheilus anshuiensis | reverse complement strand
GTCTCCCCCGAGTTACTGTCTTCCGCCATTTTGGAGAGTATCACAATGCATACGCACGCTTTACCCTAAGTGTAAACAACGCTGATTACACCGATTACGTTCATTGCTCGCGCTTTCCCCTCCTAACGTAAACAATGCTGATTATGTTCTTGGGTACTCTCCAAAATGGCAGAAGACGTAACTCGGGAGAGAAGAATTGTTAAATAAATTATGTTATTTTTGTTTTTTTGCGCACAAAAAGTATATAAAAGTATCGTAGCTTGGCAAAATTGAAGTTGAACCACTGATGTCACATGGACTGTTTTACCGATGTCCTTACCACGTTTTTGTCTGGGAACATTTCAGTTGCGTTGCTGTCTATGGAGGATCAGAGAGCTCTCAGATTCCATCAAAAATATCTTAATTTGTGTTCCAAAGATGAATGAAAGTCTTACGGGTTTTGAATGACATGAGGGTGCGTAATTAATGACAGAATTTTCATTTTGGGGTGAACTGACCCTTTAAAGCATTGGCCTTGTCACACACACATACAGTGGTGTTCAGTATGGTCACAGTGTATATCTGTTATTCAAGAAACTTTTGAAAAGTTTAAAAAACAATTTATGACAAAGTCTTTATAGTAAATAAAAATGTTTATGTACTGTATAAATACTGAATGGGGGTGTTGGCACAGTGATTAACCAGCAAAATTAAAAATGGCACGTTGTGCCGAAAAGGTTGCCGACCCCTGTTCTAACTCATGAGTAAGTTTGAGTCTGTTTCTTGAATTTTTCACTGATTCATTAAAAAGAACTGGTGCAGAATGAGGGCATTTGTTCAAGAATTTGATCGTGCTCTGCGCTACCACATATAAATACACTCACAATTCTCCCAAGTGTCACCAATGCCACTTAGATTTGAAAAGACTATAATTATTTTAGTCACAGTCTGTACCTATTTATGGTATTTTTATAGTACTTTCTCAATATGTTTCTCAACTCAGTCCACTGAGGCAAAAGTCATAGTTAATAGTTGGTCCCCAAACTAAAGTGTGACCAAAATCTTTCTAATTGTAACATTTTGAAGCATGTTTATTTTTAAAAATTGTATGGTTTTATAAGTAACTACAAAATAACGTTTGGGGTGTGAGTGTGCGCAGTTTGCGTTGTACAACAAAACGTCCAAGTACCATCAAGTTATGTTTACCACAGACCTTATTTTACGTGTGAATTGAAAAAGCCCATTATAAATCCCATAGAAAAATCTCGAAGGGGAACGCATGGCGAGTCTTCTGGGTTTTAACGTCACGACTGCAGCACTCTATTAACATTATCCAAATAGTCAGCAGGAGCAGCCTAGGTAAATAGCTATTTCCACATTACTTCAGGATACTGTTATAGCCAATACAACCCAGACCTTCAGTCTCCACGTTCCTGGCCAAAAAGCCTTCTCAAAAGTCAAGTCGGAAGTACTCCTCCACAATCACTTGCAAACTCGCATTCAGGTCTGGCTCCTTTCTGGCATGAAACGCCCACTTTTTACAATGCGCTAAATTCCCAAAGGATACAATCAAGTCCTGCCCTACATTTCTTTTTCTCTCATTGACTATTTTGTTTTAATCTGAAATACATCACATTATGGAAGGTACAACGATTTGTGAATGCCATTTAATTCTGACTTTAAAAAGAGAAGCCATGAAATTCACACAAAAAACACAATGAAACAATCCAGTCATTTATCTGCACTGATTCGATTTGTTGTTACTCTCTCTCTCTCTTTCTCTTTCGCCCTCTATCTCTCACTCTCACTTTCAATCTCACATCATCCCTCCTTCCACCAGCCACCCACTTGCAAACAGCAGGGAATAATTATGGCTTAAGTGGATAATGCGGCCTGCAGATGGCAGATAAACGAAGAGGAGAAGAATCAGGACAGTCTATCTGGGCAGAATTGTGGATGAGCAACGGAAATCTGATGAGTGGAATGGGATTCCAAGAAGCAGCAGCAACATGTCGCGCCGAGGGCCATGATAAAATGTGTCATGGTGCCCAGCAAATTAACTGGGAGTCATTTTTGCTGTGGGATTTAGATACATTTTTGTAGAAAACTGCTTGAAAACTAGGATAGGAAACTTTGCGGGGACGACATCTTGTCATGACACCGAATGAGATTAATTGTGTCATCCCAGTCGCGTTCAGTGCCTATCACCGTTTGGTATTTTCGAAACCAGTAATGGTTGATAAGATCTCACAAAGTACATGCCTGGGTCATATTTTACATCAAAATTCAAATCAAATAAATAATACATAAATGACTTGCATTTCTATTTAGTATAAATGATTGAAACTGTTAACTAATAAAATAATTAAATAATAATTTTCAGTAGGAATTATTTTCATTAAAACATCTTTGTGAAAAAAAGTGTATATATGTTTATATAAAAATATCAATAACACAATGCAAAAAAAAACAAACACAATGGTCCTTACAAAAAAATGCGTCTTTTTTTCAGCAAAATATATTTATCCAAAATATGTTTTCCATTATTACTATTTTGATGTAAAATACAACTAATTAAGTGAAACACACACACACATACACAGAATACCCCTGAGATGCAGGGATCTGCTAGTATATACTGTAAAATATTAAATCTGCAAGTCTGAATGTTGGCAGGCTGAATGGTACGTAGAAATTTCTGGACATGCGGGGATATATACACATACAACAGCAAACAGACGAGCTCACAGGTGTTAAAAATAGCAGCACCGATTGATTTAAAACATGTTTTAATAAACAATTCTTCAGAACAGATGAGAACATCGGAGCCCAAGGCTGCAAAACATGGATTGTTTTCAGCCACATCGCTGCGGATATCATTCAACAAAGCAACATACACTGAAACCAACAGAATGATCATATGCAACAGTTTTGGACAGTCTTGTAGACTAACTGTGCAGCTGTATGATCAGAAGTCACTCTTTAGTGCTACACTGATGGCATTCAGTAGCGTAGCAACCAAGATTCTGGAAAAGAATCATTACTTTTCAAAGACCCTCGTCGTAATGTGTTTACACAAACACACGATTTCTGAATAGTTACACCGCAGATTACATGGAGCAAATTTCTGTTACTCTAATAATCTCATAAGCATCATTGTAACATAATATATGTATGCATTTCTAAACATATATATTGCAGACTGTATTACAAAACTACAATTTTACCATGTTTTGAAATGGCTGACCACGCATGCATCCATTTGTTAGACATATCTCAACACAATAAGTCATATTTTCATATTTATATGAATATATTAATCATATTTTACCTTCAAAGAAATTATACAAATTTTGTGTAAACGAAATCAAGCCTGTTTTATATTAAGATTAGTTTGAAATGCAGCAAGCCTATTCCCCCGGTTCTCATGAATGTAATAAAAAATGCCATATTTAAAAGACAAATTATTTATATATTAAGTTGGTGTTTGTTGTACTTTCTTTTTAACCTATGCTCATTTTTAATAAAGAAAGAATGTGTCCAGACAGGATGAATTGCATTGCTGTGTAACAGTAATGAGAATCTAATGAGAATCATCATTGAGAATAATGAGAATTACAATATATATAGTTAAATTATAAATTAAAATATAATTTAATAGCATAAATGTATACAGTAGTCTCCATTATCTACATGCTGGGGTGAAAACTGATGTGCACGTTTTTGACGGGCTTTGCGAGTTTCACTCATTTATATACAAAAAGATCATATGGTAACTTGTAGAAATGTTACATCCTGTCATTTGAAATATAATACCTGAATTAAATGTGAATGGATCTCATGCTTTTTTACTGTGTGGAAGAAGAGAAAAGGACCGAGAAGGAGCTATTTCAGTGTGTTACATCAGATTTGCTGCACTGAGGGGTCAAGGCCATGCTGGCCATTTGCAAAAAATTGAGATGATAATTGGTGTTTCTTCTTATGTTTGCACATTCTGTCCATCAGCCCTCATGTACCACCTTTGCAGAATTATCGCTGACATAATGATTCAGACCTTCGCACCCTTTGCATGCGCTTATTCCACACAATGCAGCAACATCACCTATGGAGCGATTATAACAGAAGTTAACCAACAACCACTTCCTTACTACTCAATTAAAATGGCTTGTTAATTATTCAGTCCAGCACTGGAAATATTAATATGACAGATTATATTTTGGTGCACTGTTAACTTAAACCACCACCCAAACTAGATTCCACATTAAGAAATGCATCCTAAATATGATTCCACATAGATGATTAAGTCTGCTTTTTCAAGATTTGTATGCATTTTAATGTATCCATTGCAGTTAAATTAATTTTTCTAATTAGTTCCGATATGCAGGCAGGAAATGTTTTAGCAGCAGGACTGCTGTTCTGCAAACTGACATCTCAATCGAGGCGATCCACTGTGACAAGAGGCTTTCATCATGGATGCAGAGTCCTCGCAAACACATTTACTTTGCACTTTTTCCATTTCTCTTAGCAACACAAAGCTGAAATCCATCAGCATGACTTGAAGCATTTCTGTTTCGCCCTGCAATCTATTAATAATTCATGCGAAGGAGGGGGAACCCCCAATAAATCCGTCAATCCTCCCCCACCGAGCTTGAGTCATACCTTTTCCCCCCACATGACTTCTATACTATAATATACAGCAGCGGCAGTCAACACTTAGCATGCTCATAAATAATATTCCAAGCCCCATCTCTGATGTTGCCTTAGGGAACTGCGATCTGATGACAGCACATGCATGGCTTGAATCTTCTCTAGCCAATGGAAAGGTGCCGTTCAGTTTGGGAATGGCCATTATGTGGCTTTCTACACCTCTACAGGTCTTCTCCCATGAATCTGTTTCCTCGGGATGCACATCGTAAAATGCAAATGTAACTACTCAAGAATACTCGGATGTCGCGTAACCAACCCAAACAATTGAGCTTCTAGAACAGACTGAAGCTTTCTAAGCAGCTAAACCCCCGTTTTCTGGTGGAGAACGCGGGCATCGCTGCGAGGGTGAATTCCTGCTGCACTCCAGGCATCAGGGATGGGAGAAAGAGATGGGTAGAGGAACAGAAAACGACAGAAAGGTGAAGCCGCTTACCTAATGGTCTGCATCTCCTCGTCCGAAGCTTGGAAGAAGGAAGAAGAGGCGATTAGTGAAAGGAACGTGCGCCTGCTTCCCGAAGCTGCCAAGGCATCACTGCGCAGTCTGAGGCACACACCGCCGCTCTCTCTCTCTCCTTCTGTCTCTCCCTTTTCTCTTGCTCTCTCTCTATCCAATGGTGCCAGTGTACTTCTGCACCGATCTCATGTGCGAGGAGGGGAGAAATCTTGACAGATTAAGTGCGAATGGAAAGCACAGTCGCAGCCAGAATGCAGATACACAACATCAGACACGCCGCCCCCTCTCCTTCTTCCTCCCCGAGAGAAACTCACTCATCGGTTTTGCGAAGATTCACAGGATGTGAGGACAGACAGCAGACCAGAGAGAGGGAGCGGGTGAGAAAAAGAGTGCGAGAGGGAGAAATGGTGTGTGAGAGAGAGAGAGGGAAACAGGTGGGCTCATCTGTTGATGAAAGAATCGGAGGGAGGGATGGGGAGGCACTCCGGTTCTCAGATCCACTGTGTGCTACAGCTTTCTCTCTCGCTCGGTCTGTCTGTCTCTCTGCCGCCCCATGAACAATGCAAGAGTGAGATTATGTCAGAGGAATTCACATTCTCATTCAGATTTAGTGTGCAGCAGTGACCAAGGGCCTTTCCAGTCCTATTAATTCAACACCAGGCAGGCAGTACGTGATCCAATGTGGTATAACACATCCAAGCTAGTTTAATAGTTTACAGGCCAATCTAAATGATAAAGCTGATATGCTATGTATAGTATGCTAATTTTGTAAAGTATTTAATAATATACGAAGAGTTTATTTGCAAAAACAGATAACTCGAATAACTCAATCGTGCTTTTTTTTATTATGTTATCATGTTTATATTGTGTTTTATTGTGTTAGTTAGCTATATTCTATGGAAGCCGTGAGATATAAACTCGCAATTCTGAGAACATATCAGTCTCCCCCCCCCAAAATTGGACTTTAACTCGAGTTTATATCACGCGATTCTGTGAAAAAAAGTCAGAATTGTGAGATAAAAAGTCGCAATTACCTTTTTTTATTTTTTATTCAGTGGCGGAAACGGGCTTCCATAGTTATCCTCTATGCAGAGATCCAAAAATCTCACATGAATGTCTAACCACTGCTGTTGTATTTGTAATTGCACAATAGAATGTTTGTTATAATTTTGTACAGGGTATCGTTAGGCTACATTTACATTAGTGCGTCTTCGTTTTAAAACGCATAATTTTTGCTAGGGTTACACCTATCGTTTACACTACTTAAAAACGGAGACTTTCGAAAATGCTGCATACCCCGTTTTAGTTTGAAAACTCCGGGATTGCATTTGAGTGTAAACGGACCAAAACAGAGACTTTTGAAAATGATGGCATGGCTGCCCACATTCGCTCTGCGTATCCTTAACGATCGTGTAAACAATAGCACCATGCTCATTGTTGTACCCATAGACATGTATAGGTAGATTCCCCATTCGACCGCTCCAAGCACGCAGATGCGTCCGACATCTAAATAATAGGGTATCTGCCTATACATATCGATGGTTGTACCTGCATGAATGGTTATGTGACATGCGTTTTCGGTTGTGTAGTGTGGACGCAGTTTCTGAAACGCAGTGACAACACCAGTGTAGACGAGGATCGTTTTCATTTTAAAACGCTGTTTTAAAATGAAAACGCACTAGTGTAAACATGGTCTTTGATTGCCCTCCAGATATTTAAACGTTAAGTTTAAGACTGAAGACTTTATTAAGAATTAAGACTGCAAAAATATTCCCAGCATTCTCATTCATCTCAATGGCAGCTGATCGGCTGGTGCAGGCAGCCCTGAAATAACTGGATGCTGCCATCTTTGCTGCTTGAAAAAAGTGCTCTAATATAGCATAGAGTATATTTTTGCAGTTTATATATTTTTTGCAAAAAAATAAAAGAAGATACAGATTGTACTTTTGACCCTGTGGGCTTTTAAAAAAAAATACATAAACCACTTTTACAGTTTTCATATATTCACACCCATACTGGTTTCATCACTTTTCTTACTTTTGTAATTTGTCTAAAATTCATTAACTTTTTCACCACATCATACATGATGTATTGTGTTTGATAACATTCAACAGAAATTACAGTGGTGGAAATTATGTTTTAATCATTTTTGGAATCAAAAGCAATTCATTTAGTCTTGGTGAGGCTAATTTTATAACCAGCACTTTATGTACCTCAAATACACAATTACATAATATTTTTACACTTCTTGCATAATTTGACAATTAAAATATTCTGTTTACAAGTGATATTCACTTTTTTTTTTCCTAACACATCTCATGTTTCTCATAACTCATGCATTTAACAATTACACTAAGTAAAAAAATAAAAAGAATAAACCGAACAAAAAATACTTACTATAAACTCTTTTAAAAATGAAGGTTCTTTATTGGCATCTATGGTTCCAGGAAGAGCCTTTAACATCCCTGGAACCTTTCCATTGCAGAAAATGTTAGTTATAGTGGAAAAAAAGGTTTTTAAAATGTTTTTCCCACTGTGAAAAAAATGGTTATTTTAAGAACTGTTCTCTGAAAGGTTCATTGGGGATCCAAAAATGGTTCTTTTATGGCATCACTGCAAAAAAAAACCTTTTAGAACCTTGGTTTTTATGGGTTTAGGGGCAAAAAAAATGGGTTGTAATTTTGGTAAATTTTACAGACTTTGTTTTTTACACAATAAATGTGGTTTATTGCACTCTGCTCATCTCACTCTGGTTAGATCATCATATCAACATAAAATAAAATATGTAGTTTAGTAAATATTTTTCATAAAAATCAACCCAGGACATAAAAGTGTCTGAGTTACAGCATCGCCAAACACTTGGACCCCAACTCACACCACTGCTACCAGTGTTGCCATGTTGGACTACTAAAACAAACAGCAGTTTAGACAGCATCACAGAGCCACAGTGTTTACACTCTTTATGAAATACTATTGAAAAATGACACAGTGACACTTTAGATTAGGGAACACATATTCACTATTAACTAGTTGCTTATTAGCATGCATATCACTAGTGTATTGGCTGTTTATGAAGCACATATTAATTCCTTATTCTGCATGGCCATATTTTAGATCCCTTAAAAATGCCTAAACATAACTTCTACAACTATCAATAAGCAGATAATGTTTTAGGTAACTCTTAGTGAATAGTGAATAAGTGCTCCCTAACCTAAAGTGTTACATTTCAAGATCCATATTTTTGAGGAACCATTTATATTAAAACATGGCACTACTGTAGTTGATGACGTGAAGGTTCGCTTATTATCGGCAGTGTCCATTAAAGCAGGACATTGACTCAATCTTCTAATATAAAGATCAACCTCCTCTTTCAAATGAAGGTTGTTTCTGGCAATGACTGGAAATCTCACTTTCCGACAAATGGCAAGGGAGCTCTGCAAGTTTCATTTGACAGGCACACACACACACACTCTCTCTCTCTTCTCACACACAGACTCGTCTCTCTGCCCCCTCACCGCCCACCTTTTTTCAAGCAGTTGCTAAGGTGACGGCAAAGACTGCATTTTAATCAGATAATAAATTAAGGCAACGATTTTTTTGTGTGTTCTACAAATGAACACTTCGTGAATTTAACAGGTAAACATGTTTAAAACAACTAGCACATCTGGAATAATGAAGCCTATTGAATAATATTCCATTCCCTGTGTGTATTTTGTGCTTGAAAAAGTGCACCGATTCAACGCGACATGATATAACCGCACACATGTTAATCTACACTACAGTTATGTGAAACTACATTGATCCAATTAGTTGCCAGATACAGTATGTGATCCTAATGAGAAACCCGCCTCCCTTAGCGCCGGATTAGTTATTGATCTGATTATCCTTCACACGTACGGTTTCTTCTGCTGAAAACCCACAAGAACAGAACGGGACAAAGCCTGCATCTCGTTTACACTTTAATATACTCCTATAGACTATTAGCTCACATGCAGTGAGAGCATAGGAGAGGATGTTGAGCTTCAGAAACATTACAAATATAGCACACACTACGACATGTGGCTGTGTTTTGGTCTAATATGGATAGTGAATGATATGGATAGCCATGGCTCAATTCTGGAAGCCTTATCCTTTCAGAGCTCAGCTTGACTAAAAGCTTGATTCAATAGCAATGCCTTCTGATATATTTATGAGTCAAGGACAGACTGCATTGTTTACTACTGCTGCGGTTTGTATGATAACGCATCCTACACAGCCAGGCCTTTATATCTCCAAAATGTCGGTTGAGATAGTTGTTAAAGAGATTTTTTTCTTTTATTTTTTTGGATGGCAGCAGTACCTAAAGAAAAAAAAAATATTGCTCAGAGGTTGTTCTTTCAAAGCGCAGGGGACTTTAAGGACTTAATTGATTTATTTGTAAATCAGCTCATATATTTTCACTAAAACTCTGTAAAAGAAATAAAATCTAGATACATTTCAGGTAATTTTGTCATATAACAAGAGGTACACTGTTAAAAAAAAATTCTCAAATATGAAGTGTCATGCAAGGAATTCTGGGAGTGTCAATTTACAGTTTCTCACTGTAAATTATACAATGACTTTTTCTTTTTCACTTCCAAAAACCGTATTTTTAACAGTATTGTACTGTAAAATTATATTAAATTAAAATACATTTATTCACCGAATATAGTATGGAAACTTACTATTAACCAGTTAACAGGTTTTTACTGTAGCATTTTTACAGTCTTTTACTGTTAAAATCACAATCATTTTTTACAGTGTATTCAATGAATATTGATAGCAAAGCTTAGATCAGTGGTTCTCAACCAGGTGACTGGGGTCCATTGGAGGGCCCAACTTTCAGGGGGACACAAGTAGGCCTATTTATTATTATCAAGTATAAAGTAATTATTATTAATATAATAAAGTCTTAACTGTAATGTGAATTAAAATAGCAAAAATACAAATAAAATCAAAATGTAAACTGATTATTTTCACTCTCAATATTGTTTTTATTGAATAACATACAGTTCTTGAAACTTATGGAATCGCATAATGAATAATAATGATAAATAATAATGAATAAAAAAAAAAAAAAATATATATATATATATAAATGATAAATTAATGTAAATAATTAAAGAATTATATTATAATGATTATTAATAACAAAAAAAAGGGACAGGAATGACTTACTATGTTGATGTCCCTTGGAAGGGAAACGGATCGGTAGGGGTATCTAGAGAGGGTTTCCTCTCTATAGAGCAGCGGACTCAAAGGTCTGATTCTCTGGATGGGGTTTGGATGACTTTCTGGAGGACTCTTAACTTCATTGCTCTCAAATGTGATGGCCGTCTCTTTCTTGGTCTTAACTTCCTTTATCTCATCTTCTCTTCGGACACAGTCGATGTCCGTCTCCAGGTAGGCTTTTCCTACAGTCTCTGGTGCACCTTGTTCTTCCTGCATCCCATCCACGGATTGGATGCTCTGCAGGGAAAAATCCACGTCCCCTGGCTGCTGTTGAGCGTCTGGGATCCTGGACTTGCTGTTACTGTGACTGGAGATGGAAGAGTTAGACCTGGAGGATTCAGTCTGCCTGGACAACATGAACAGGTTGGTAGGGTGAAGGACTCGGCTGCTCACTTCATCCAGGAACAGCGAGAACTTCGATTTTTAGTTCCAGTTGATGCTGTAACACAGCCAAATGCGACATGGCCTGTCCAGAGGTCACGTTGACAACTTCACTGGAGCTCCTCCCTTCCTCCCCACTGGTCAATACTGCCCCCTGCTGGCAGCTCGCAGTTTCTCTAAGGGGGCTACACCCTTTTTGTTGGTCACAACGTTGCTCTACTTCATGGCATCTGTTGGTGTTGAGCTTTAGGCAGGTGGTTGCCTCTGAGCTCATACTATCCCAACTAGAGGCCCGTGGACTGCTGCTGTTGCTGGTGCTCCTTCCGCTGGGACTGGAGGTGAGGCTGCGTGACATCCAGCTGTCGTGTCCGGCTGCAAGATAACAACCCACACGTCCTCGAGAAGAATAAAACATCTGAGGGGAGGTGGACGAGTTGGAGGAGGTCGTGGAGCTGCATGATCTTCTCCTTAGCTGGAGCTGTTGGTACATGCTGCAAGCAGGATCCATCGCCCCATGAAACTCAGTATTCCTGTTGGCCTGAGCTGAAGATAGGAAATGTCCACAGGATCTGGTGCCTAGACAATGAATGAGCACGAAACCCAGATTTTAAAGCATTTAGCCCTAATCACTGCCCACCGTCTGCATTAGCTGCTGGGAAAAACTCAATATTTAGGCCACAGAATCATTCAGTAGCCTGGCTGCCATTTACATGGAAGAGCAAGTTTATCACCCAGATTAGAATCCAGTTCTATTTAGCTAACAAAAATTGAGATACTGTTATGAATAGTATTTTGGTCAATGACAAAAAAATGAGTATCCAAAACAAAGAAAAGGAAACTTTAAAACAAATAAACGAAAGAACTTACAAATGTACTCTTCAAGTTAATTACATTTGAACTGAAATTCTTTTATATATGATTTTCAGGAAAGTTTAAACTGAATGATTCTAAAAATGTCATGGCGCATCCATAAATTCAAAATATCATTTTCCTTACAGCCTTTCTTTAAAATAAATAAATAAATAATAATAATAATAATTTAAATAATAATATATGTAATAAATGAATGTTGAAAGCACTGGAATGTAATATAATAAATATAATTAATTATTTACTTATAATTTTAATTATAATTATAGTATAATTACTTTTTGTGTGTGGGGGTCCACTTGGTGGACAAATGTTTTTCAAAAATTAACAATATTAAAAAAAAAAAAAAAAAACTGCATATTCTTGACGAAGGCAGATGTTTATTTTTTATTTTTGTACTTTGTACTTTGTACTCCATTATAAAATCAGGACAGATAAATCACACTAACATTTCTGACGTATGCCACCAAAAAATATACAAATTTATTTTAACTAATTGAATTAACGAATTAATTCTAACTGAGACATGTCAAAGCACTTGCTTGTTATTGCTGTTTTGTTGATTCGGATTGCTTCCATTGTCCTCATTTGTAAGTCGCTTTGGATAAAGCGTCTGCTAAATGTAATGTAAATGTAATTCTAGTTCATAAATTAAAAACATGCTCTTTTGTATTCAAATACGACCCGCATTTTGCTCTAAAAAGCAAAGAGAAGTCTGTATTCAACAAATATATCAAAGCTAGTCAAGCCCATGCAGATCAAATGAGTAAATTTTATGAAGTGATGTGTTTGTCAGGACATGAGAGAAATTGCTTTAGAAGTTTGCCCTTAATTAGGACATCTATTGAGAGCACAACAGACTATTTTTTTTCGAACTTCTTTCTTCCAGGTCAATGCGTTCTACTGAACATTGATCACAGATAACCAGATAACCTCACACACTCATTTTTATGGCTGAGAGTTTAACATTTTCATTAAATATAAGAGAATCTGTCGCACGAGCATTAGATTGTGTGTTGTTAGCTGTGTAACCCAAATTCATTATTTCCTGATAATATCACCATTACACATTATCGACCGCTCCTCCCTCCACTGTTTGAGAGTGAAGTGATGAGTCACCGATGACTAGTTTTAATTAGGCTGCTTGTGCGGCTAATAAGTGTGGCAAAAGTTCAACACAATGAAAGATGGCCTTCTGTGATGGTACATCTGTAGAGTTTCTCATGCAAAAACACCCCAGCTGCAGTCTGAACAAATCATCTGAAAAAATCATCGCCTCTGTTGTGCCTCCCATGTCTTTGAGACATTTTTTTTTCTAAATCACCATGCAAATTACTTTACTGCCGTGTGTTTTTACACAGACTTGAAGGTTAAAGGGCACCTATTGTGCAAAATCCACTTTTACACGGTGTTTGGACATAATGTGTGTGTTGGCAGTGTGTGAACACAACCACCCTACAATGATAAACATCCACCCACTCCTCATTTTTTAATCTCCTTTAAACCAAGTCAGTCTCACTAGGCCTGCCGTTTTGATTCTCATGCAGTGTGACGTCACATTACATAGGGCGGGTCTACGTAGGTTGATTGACAGCCCTGCATTGCTATAGTTTCCGCCCTTAGTGGTTGTACGCTGTCCTCCATTTTCTCCACGCTCGAGCAGCTGTAATGTCAGCAATGTCTCGCAAGCAATCCCGATGCTCTGTGTTTGGATTTAAGACTGAAAATAAGAGTCTTCATTTTCTCCCAACATCTGAGCTGCTGAGGACGCTGTGGATTACTTTCATTTTTCAAGGTAATGCGCCTTAAAATCTACCTAAATACGTGTATCACTCCCGACTCCTTTGTGAATGTCGTCATAGTGCTTAGCGTTTTAACCGTATTTGTGTGCACATTAAGTATTTTTTTAACTGATTAGCATCGCGCTTGTGAGATTAGTTCGCGCCGTTCATAGCGCGAGATTCGGTCGGTAGCGCAGTCGCGCAGTCGCGCGGCTCGGTCAATTGATCCGCGCCGATGACAGGTCAGCGCGGCGCAAGCTCTGTAACATTGCGCGGTTTCGTCCCACTTTCATTGCATTTGGCTTCCCATATGTAGGGCTAAACACCGGTTCTCTCACTCTCAGTTATGTTGCTTCTACCGGCTGTTTATTGCTGGAGATATGCAATGCAGAGAGACGTATACACGACACCTTCTTCTGGAGATGGAGCGGGAATATGCAGCTCATTTGCATTTAAAGCGATACACTCCAAAACAGCTCTTTTTTAGACACACCCCAAAAATTACATTTTCCAACTGTTATAATAAATGATCTGTTGGGTATTTTGGGCTGAAACTTCACAAACACATTCTGGGGACACCCAAGACCAATATTACATCTTGTAAAAAGGGGCATAATAGGTGCCCTTTAATAGTGATTTAAGTGTATATCAACAATAAAATGCATTGTAAATCAATATTTTCTAAATGAGAGGGGCAGAGAGAGGGACTGGAGGAGGTTTGGAAATGAGAAGGGAGTGAGGGAAATAATGGCACTAAACCAGCTAAATGATTACGGGAGGCCTGTTCATGAGTAATTTTAATTTTATTGAGCAGAAATGTTACAGAAGGGAGAACACACTAAACGTGCTGCTGATCACACTGACTCTTTCTACAACCTGCATCATTACTACTATAACCAGTGTTATAATATAAACAAAGCTATATAGAAAATGTATTGAAACCAAACCCTTACAGATTTCATGATTCTCAATATCAAATCAAAGCCTATACAGTGCTGCGTAGATTACTTCAAAATTGTAGTCCATTACTGATTACAGATTACATGATGAAAATTGTTGTTAGTAAATTAATACTAATTGTAGGGAATGTACTTTTTAGATTACTTTTTTTTTATCTTTTAATTACATGTAAAAAAGCAAAGAGAAAGAAAATGTATTCCATTTTTTATATCAACATCATAAAATGCATTAAACATTACATTACATTATACAATAATTACAAGTACTTGATTTTTAAAATCTGATTACATAATCCAGTTAACCTGTATTCAGTTACTACAAAGCATTAAAGGAACACTCCACTATTTTTGAAAATAGGCTCATTTTCCAACTCCCCTAGAGTTAAACAGTTGACTTTTACTGTTTTTGAATCCATTCAGCCGATCTCCGGGTCTGGCGGTAGCACTTTTAGCTGTAGATTAGCATAGATCATTGAATCTGATTAGACCGTTAGCATCTCGCTCAAAAATGACCAAAGAGTTTCGATATTTTTCCTATTTAAAACTTGACTCTTCTGTAGTTACATCGTGTACTAAGACCGACGGAAAATGAAAAGTTGTGATTTTCTAGGCTGATATGGCTAGGAACTATACTCTCATTCCGGCGTAATAATCAAGGAACTTTGCTGCCGTACTATGGGTGCAGCAGGCGCAATGATATTACGCAGCGCCTGAAAATACTCCCCAGCACGCTCCCTGTGCAAGCAGGTGGTCACGTTGGTTATGTTGATGGAAGTTAGCCTATTTTCTACTATTATACTGAGAGTATAGTTCCTAGCCATATTGGAACTTCGCAACTTTTCATTTTCCGTCGGTCTTAGTACACAATGTAACTACAGAAGAGTCAAGTTTTAAATAGGAAAAATATCGAAACTCTTTGGTCATTTTTGAGCGAAATGCTAACGGTCTAATCAGATTCAATGATCTATGCTAAGCTACAGCTAAAAGTGCTACCGCCAGACCCGGAGATCGGCTGAATGGATTCGAAAACGGTAAAACTCAACTGTTTAACTCTAGCGGAGTTGGAAAATGAGCCTATTTTCAAAAATAGTGGAGTGTTCCTTTAAATACTTTACAGCAAATCTCAGCTGATTGATCATTAATATTGTCACCAAATCTCAGCTATCTAAACTGCTAAATTGTGAACTAAAAGCATTTAAGGTAATATAAACTCTAACAAAATTTTAAAATCCTGTCAAAATCTGCTTTGAAATTTTTTACTGTGCATTTGGCTACAAATCGTTGCAAAACATCAAATATAAAATTATCTAAGCTAACTTTAGCTGATCTAAACTGAAAGCTACACTTCAGAAAAAGTACAGATAAATACACAATAGGCTACATGGAAATGTAGCTTGCTACATTGAACCTACTTCATAGTTTTAATGATATAAGTTAATATATATGTTTAAATGCCTGAGACCGATTCAAAAGAGTCAGGTATTCCCGAATTGAACATTTCTTGTTCTGATTCTAAAGAGTCGACAGAGAACACTGCAAACAAATGTCTTTACTCTTTCTTTATTGCAAAATAGTGTCAAGAAAAATGTAACACTGTAGCAGTTCACTCTATTACTTGAAAAATAGTTTTACTAAACAGCTACATAATTTAAAAATGACCTCATATAAATCACAAATATTATGGTGTAAGTGGAACTACATGGCCAAGTTTTAATCCTAAGGGGACCCTAGTTGGTTATAAATACCTCTAGAATATAAATATCTCTATAATATACAAAGTCAGCACCTGTTAGCTAAAGAAAGTTCTTAGTCTGATGTGCTGCAAATAGAGCAAATAGAAACATACAGAGCACCTTTGGGAGGTGGGAAATGGTGATGGAGGAAAGAGATCTGCAGAAAAATGACCTTTCAATGTGCTTACGTTCTCTCGTAAAACATTTGCGTTCCCCTAAGAAACTTTGGCGTTTTTATCATTGCACCTCAAAACATTTGGGAAAGGTTACTTTTAAAAGTAATGCATTACAATATTACGTTACTCCATAAAAAAGTAACTAATTGTATTACTTTTTGTCACCTGAGCATGGTTTACTTGCAAAAAAACAAGTTGTTGATTGACAAGTTGAAGCAATTGTAAATGCCCTTTCGCACCAAAAGTAAATTAATAAGCCTCAAGCTGAAGGAAGTGCCTCTGCACCTCACTCCAAATTTCTCTCAATTAATTGGAAAACAAAGTAACTTGTTTGAAAAAGTAACGATGATATTTTCTTGTAAATTTAAAAGCAACCCTTTACTTTACTAGTTACTTGAAAAAAAAAAGGTAATCTGATAACTCACGTTACTTGTAATGCGTTACCCCAACCCTGCTCAAAAAACCTCAAGATACCTCCCATGGTTACCCAGAAAACTAACCCAAGTCCATGGTGCTACTTGCTGCTGTGGACGTTGCTAAATATAGCCTTGGCTTGAGGGCATTTTCATGAGTTCCCACTGGTGCTGTGCTACAAGCCCAGCCTCCTGCACACGTTCAGGCAAACAACTCCTTCTGGGCTCCTTCTCGCTGCCAAATGTGGGAAGAGCCTGAGCAAAGGGGTCCTTTATCCCACAAGTGCTGCAGATCTCTATTATATGAACTGTACTTCATAATAAGTGGACAGTTTTAGATTCTCCTATGATGAATGTCTTTAATAATCTCTGTATTTTCCAATGGTGCCAGAGACAAATGTAGCCCCACACCTTCTGACAGGAAGACGATGAGGTGATGGGACCCTTGAGAGCCCGTAGCTGTGAAATTGATTCCTGTTACATCAGCACAAGCGGGGATAATTGGTGATGGCTCGGCAAAAAACATGCTCTCTGTTTTCTCCAATAGACAGTCCAATCATTCACCATCAGGAATCCCCGGTAGCCTATTGGAGACATGCTGAAACAGGTAGGTGTGGGATCCTGGACTGGGATTTAGTTCTCAACTGCTGAACACAAGTAAATAAACTTCACTTGTGAAGATGTATTACTTGCTCTCTGTGGTGCACTGCAGTAACCAGAAAACCTCACCTTTATTTACTCAAAGCTAAGCACGGACAGTCTGTACATTTTCCTCATCTGACAAGCAGTTCGACCCTTTGGATTTTTATCTTTAGTCTTGAGGCATCTTGTCTTTCTGGCACCCAACAAATTCCATTTGTCCTCGACAGAAGGCATTTGTTTTTCTCCAGAATTTTCAGAGACCTGAATGAGGGATTTGGATATGAAAATTGCTCATCATAATTTAAGTTGTTATGGAAATAACAATAAAACGAATGTCATGGAAAGAGGAACAGTTCTGATCGATACATACTGTAATTTATATTTGATTGCTTTTTAAAAAATCAAAGGGTTATAAAAGCAGAAAATATTTTGGGGGGGGGGGTAATATTCAGCTTCAGATCTTTATATTCAGACAAATGATGTTTGTATTAAAGGTATTAAATCTTGCCAACCTGAAACTTTTCAGGCATGTGTATTTTTTCCACACTTAAATACGTTTTTTTTGGATGTTATATAGTGTACATTTCTCAAAGTGTTATAAATCATTGTTTTAAAACAACAACAACAATAATAATAATAAAACAATTATTAATAAAATACAATATAATAATACAAATATTATTGTTAATACAACAACAACGATAATAATGATAATAACAATAATAATAATAATAATTATTATTATTATTAGTTTGGATTTTTTATTACTACTTTTTGTTCATATTAATACAAATCATGAGCAAAATAAAAAGGTTTGTTTCATGTAATAGAAGTTTTCTGTGCTGAATAACACTGATGAAATTCTGACTGAACAAGAATTACAAAAATTACAAATATTTACATTATTTTTTTTTACTAAAATAAAATAGCTGATTTGTCAGTGAAAAACTTATTTCATTATCTTTCATTAAACAGAGGACCAAAAAAAAAAAAATCATGTTTCTTATGCTTCAAAATGTATAATGACAAAGCCCTAAATTGAAAGATTTTTTTTCTGAGTCCCAGAAGATTATTCTGCTAACACACAGCTTATCTCTCCTCATATTGTGGGATCTTCAGAAAAAGTTCTTGCTTATATGTTCAGTGCTGCCTTTAATCCTTCCTTTATCATCCAAAGGCTCGATCTTAAGATGGCTGCATTTGAAAACACCGGCAGGCTGATTTATTACAGGCAATGTTGTGGGAATTAAAACAGTAAATCATTACCCCCCACAGGAGCTCTATACCTTTCAGCATTACCTTTACCTAGAAATGTGTTACACAAGCAAATTAAATAGAAAACGTGAGAAAATGACAGACAGACGACAAGCTTTCCCAGAGAAGTAGGGCTTGGTGCTTTGGATCATTGGGGAGCAGTGGCCTTATTGGACTAGGCATGATGTTTTGTAGATGCCAAGAAGCAGCATAATCAATGTGTCGTACTGGGACAGATTTAAATATAATTCAGGAGAACCCAGCGAGCGCTGGAAACTAGAGCTGTCAATCATGCTTTTATGAATCTTTTAAAGGCTTCACTGTAAAAGTTATGCTGTCATGGTGTTTTACTGACTACTAGTTCTGGTTCCTGTTGATCTGGAAACCATTGTGCTCTGGGAGCCCCACAGGCGAATCGAGGGTTGGTCTGACCTGAATGCATTTCATTACATTACATTACAGAAAATGCGAGAGAAAAACACTAGTGTGCTCAATCTGTGGGTTTGGCTTACAGTGTAAACATAATCAACATGCAAGGGCTCACAGAAATAGTATTTCAGATCTGTTTTAAGATGCCTCCTCGTCATCTTTTGTTGAAGCACTAATAACACCATGAAACTATTTTTTCATACAACTAAACAAGCTGTTATTACTCAGGCATAAAAATGATAAAATAGCATGCATAATAAAATTATTCATTAAAAAATAAAAAAATTATTCATATTACTGAGCTGAGAACAGTTTGACATAAACAGTTACTAAAAGTGAGTCGTCTAAAACTTCAGAAGTGGATGATTTTTGGCTTTTATGACTAGTCCCGCAATATTCTGGAATGTTCCAGAAAGCACTAGAATATTACAGAATATTCTAGAATGTTACAGAAACTTCTAGAATGCCCCCATCCTTGCAAAAGCAAAATATATTTAACATAAAACATACAAAATTAGTACACAAACGTATCTGTACTAAACCAATGTTTCATAATAAAACATTCTCAAATTTACCTGATCTTAAAATTTACCAAAATATTTATGCTAAATAGTACAATAGTAATTATCACCACAGAATTACAGAAGAACTTAAGTGAAACAATTTTTTGTGTAATCCACTTAGCGTTCACATTCAAACCGGTTTGGTAACTGGATCACTTGAATCATTTTTTAGTCTTTTTATCCAAACACTAACATATACAATGGTTTGAAATGATGCAATACCAAAAATGATTTATAATCACAACGCGTGACCAATTTGAACACACCATACGCCGTATCAACATCACCAATAACACCTAACTAAAATTCATGTTTCACATACAGTCTCAGTTACACTCTGAAATATCCAAGCGCTCAAGCATGACTTTCTAATGCTATTACACCCACGCGTGTCGCAGCCACACTTCTCCCAATACCCAGAACATGCAAACTGGCACATACACAAGTCACCTCAGCCGCAGAAATATCACCTCTGACTGAAAGAGGATGGTGCAATTCAGCCCGAACTGTGAGTCTATGTTTTATGTTTAGTCCTCTTTCATGAACATTAATTATAGTGTATGTGAGGTTAAGCTTCTTTTGCGGGAGCTCAGGGCACTCACTGACTGTAATCCATTGTCATTAATTATGTCTCAAACATACTGAGCCCACCCACTTCTCCTGGAGTCAGTGCTGAAGTATCCATGGAAACTGGAGGACAGGCAGAGCTCATAAAGAGAGGCAGTCTGTTTCCCAACAGAAAGAGAACGGACAAATGTTTTAAGGGGCTGGCAAGGGACACTGGCCCCTTGTGCTTCAGTTTTGGCTATATTCACCATTTGAAATTTCCTTTCAACTGTGATATGAAACGTTTCACTACATACGAAGGGTTTTTCATTAAATGTACTCTTGGAAGAAAAATTGTGTGGCCTATGGCGATATCAAGGCTTTTGGATTAATGGCACAAACATACTTTAGTCTCATAGTGCCCTCTTCTGATTAGTACAGGGATTTTTATAGAGATTTTTTTAGAATTCTGTCAGTATTTACTCACCCGTTTGTTTTTCTTTCGTAAGTAGAACACAAAAATTGATGTTCTGAAGAAGCCTATGTATTTCCACAGCAGATTTGACAGATTTATGAATGAACTGCTTATTTTAAAATCGTCCCGGTCTACTGACATTTGTTTTGACATCCGCTTCAAACATCACGATACCTTTCGTTAACTCTACAATAAGTACATCCACTTCACCAGCTAATCACTCTTTGATAGCAATGCAATACAGAGCTACTGCAAAACAGAAGTTCAAGAACATTCTAAAAATGGATATTAGGTCCGAATCCAATAAGCAAAGCGGTGTTCCAAAAGTTCTGATGTAGTCCTAACACACTGAGACTTTTCACGGTTTGTGCGCCGCCGCCTTTTTTTTTTTTTTTTGGTCAATCTGTGTGAATTGTGTGGTGAATATCCAGTGACTCTTGCTGCCTTCAAGTGCAACTTGTGCCTTTAAGGCAGGTGTTCATTAGGCCACAGGGGTTCTGAGTTCTGGCCCTCGAGGTCTACTTTCCTGCAGAGTTTATGCTTCCTTCACATGCTATCAGACATTTCCTACTTCCCACTTCAGAAGTCGTAGTTATGAGTTTATCTCATTCAAGCTTTGTTGCAGTAAAGAATTGGAAATCATTGACTGCTTGTTCACTTACACCGCACTATCTAGATAGGCAGCTTGCTGACAGTTCTAAGATTTCGGTCACATAGCATATATGCTATTTTGCTGCATATAAAACATACAACGCGCATCAAATTGTTATTTACAGTATATACGAGACTTTAACAAGACAAGACAATGCAGATTTTGTGGTAAAAACAACAACAACAACAACAAAAACAAATAAAAAATACCAGTTACTCAGCCATGTTTAAAGTTTATGGCCCACCCAACTAGGAAACTCAGGTATCAAAATTTTCTCAGAGTCCCCTAGTTGTAAATATGACTTTAAAGTGATTTCATGTTCAATTTCCAACTAGGAAAATAAAATAGTTTTTATGTTAATTCCGATAGCCTGTGAAGGCAGCATTAGCTCCAACCTTGATAAACCTCACCTGCCTGTATTTTTCTAGTAATTCTAAAGGCCTTGATTAGCTTGCTCAGTTGTGTTTGACTACACTGTAAAAAAATTATTGTGATTTTAACAGTAAAAGACTGTAAAAATGCTACAGTAAAAATCTGTTAACTGGTTAACAGTAAGTTTCCATACTATATTCGGTGAATAAATGTAATTACATTCAATGTAATTTTACAGTAAAATACTGTTAAAAATACGGTTTTTGGAAGTGAAAAATAAAAAGTCATTGTATAATTTACAGTGAAAAAACGTAAATTGACACTCCCAGAATTCCCTGCATGACACTTCATATTTGATGTTTTTTTTTTTTTGTTGAAATAACATGCTTCTTCTTAGTTTTTTCTTATGAGTTGTGCACATTAGGGTTTAATCTTACATCTAATGTTGTTAAATTAATGTTTATTGCATTATTTCAGTATC
>NW_015539890.1:1233981-1235596 GCF_001515605.1 Sinocyclocheilus anshuiensis | reverse complement strand
AGGGATGGGCGATACCTCTTATTTTATTTTCGATCCGATACCGATATTTTCAAGCCCAGTATCATCGATATCGATACCAATACTTCTAAACTAAACTGATCTTTTAAATTATTGAACGAATATATAATCAGTAATTATACTCACTTAATATTAGCTTTTAAAGAATCGATATTTTTATGTGAGGATCGATCCTTTCGATACAACATCAGTATCGAATGTATCGATACTTAAGGATCGATCCGCCCATCCCTAATTAACACTACATCAGTTAATGAAATGCGGTATTTTATTGTGAATTTAAGTTTAAGTCTGTAAAACGTAAAATGTTGCTACCATATTTTTTACGGTGAAGTTCTGGCAACCACAGCTGCCGGTATTTTACCATAAATTTCACAGATTTTTTTTTTACAGTGTAGGGTTAGAGCAAAACTCTGCAGGAAATTAGACCTTGGGGGCCAGTACAATTACATGAAAGTAGTCTAAACAAAACAGAATTATTACAACAATGTTGACCAAGAAAACCATTTCTACATCTGAATTCAAACTTATAAAAAATACTGATTTATATAGGCTATGTTGGCTATACATCTGATCGATTTCTGAAGGCAGCAGCATCCTTGGCTGCCTATGGTATCCCACAGTGTTGTGCGTTCGATTCAGTTTAGCTAAACTGTCTGAAAGTTGTGGTTGGGGTGGTCAGTTTGTGTGTAGATGTACGTTTTTTTGTTTTGTTTTTTACCAACTTTCCCCACTTTTAATCTCATTTGTACTGCAGTAATTAAAAAAGGCTTAATTATCACAAAAGCACTCTACCTCCATGAAATTGGCCCCCCACCCCATTCGGCAAAATGTGTCAATCGTTTGTGCTGGTTTGTGCTGTAAAAATGTTCGTTTGTGCTGCTTTGGTTTTTTAAATATTAAAATAATATTTATAGGTTTCAGCAGGCACAGGTAAACACAATCTCTATAAGCAGAAAGACAAAACCCATCACAGTAAATGTAATGTTCGACTGCATAATGACCTTCGTGAAGTTGGCCCCCCACCCAACGCAAAACGTCGGCAAAATAGTCTCAATCGGTTGTGCTCCGTTTGTGCTGGTTTGTGCTGTAAAAAATTGATTTTGTGCTGCTTTGGTTTTTTAAATATTAAAATAATATTTATAGGTCATTCTGAGGTCACTCAGCCCCCCACATGCTCCAAAAAAGATAATTGTTCTAGCTCAGAGACAGAGATATAGTTCTAAACTGAAGTGCGAGAGAAGCATTAGCCTACTTCTAATTTGGCCAAAGAAAACTTTTTTTTTCTATAAAAATGTTCTATATTAATTTGTGCATTTTTCAAATGTTTATTAAAGGTGCAAAAAAAAAATCATAAACAAAAATCTGTATTTTACTTTTTCGGGCAGCATTTTAATCTGTGTATTATTCGATCATTTGTTTTTTGATTTAATATTGAAAGTAGAAAAATGAGAAAACGGCTCCTTTTTCATTTTTTTGTTTCTTTCCAAAAAAACAAAAAACGAGAATTCATCTTAAATTTTCATTTTTCGTTCATGGGTGGAAAAATGAATAAACAGCATGAATATTCGATTTCTACACATGGGCGGGAATTAAA
>NW_015539890.1:1233229-1233452 GCF_001515605.1 Sinocyclocheilus anshuiensis | reverse complement strand
GTTTGATCTTCGGCTGACCAATCAGCAGAAAGGGGCGTTTAATTCCCGCCCACATGTAGAAATCGAATATTCAAGATGTTTATTAATTTTTCCACCCCTGAACGAAAAAGGAAAATTTAAGCTGAATTCTCGTTTTTCGTGTTTTGGAAAAAAACAAAAAAAACGAAAAAGGAGCCGTTTTCTCATTTTTCTACTTTCAATATTAAATAAAAAAACGAATGAT
>NW_015539890.1:1180905-1228165 GCF_001515605.1 Sinocyclocheilus anshuiensis | reverse complement strand
GGGGGGTGGGGATGTGGATGTATTTACCCAGAGCGCTGTATGTATAGGCCCTATGCCTATGCATTGGCACGTCTGACCATGCAATAATTAATCATCAGACCTCCATTAACTGTGTGACTGCACGTTAACAACCACAGATTTTCTGGAAGATGTGTGAGTGGAGTGTGTTTGATGATTACGAAAGTGTAATCCGCAGGTTAGAGGAGCTGGGATACACATGCAAACAAGTTCAAGAGGTCCTACAGCAGCAATATGGACTCGGGAGAGGCTCCAGTATTTCCTCCATTTCTAAATTCTGCGCATCGAGGAACATTCATCGTTTTGACTACGCACGGCTAGGGAGAGATGGTGCGGATGCAGTCATTCGACCTGTTTGCGGCCCTGTGTACGGTAGAAAGATGATGACTGACAGGTAGCATTTTTCGTTGTCGAATTGTACTACACACTGTTTAATAGGAGGTAGCAAAATCTGACAGGGTAGCACAAATCGACAGAACACCTGGCTTCAGATGCTTTCACTTTCGATTTCGCGACCTTGTCGTTAAACCGCAAGGTCTAGAGACTTGTTTTTAGAAGCTGAATTTCTTTAAACTTGAGCGCAGTGTTTTAGATTGATGTATGCTATAGCCTACAGCTGTGGCGTAGCAAGTCAGCCCCGGGCCCATATGCAAAAATGTTTATTGGGCCCCCCCAAACGTTATTGGCTCCAACTCGGTTAACTTATTGTTGATTTTTCTGAAGTGATTAACGTTAGGTGTATTCACAAGCTGTTTTATTTACGGTATAAATGCTTGGAAATAATATTTAACGTCTATTCATCATTTGTAGCACGCAAGCCACCCAATAATCGCAATAAGCTTTGTGCTTTGTTACTTATATTAAAACACAAAGTGTCACCCTTCTGTCAATTTTATAATAAAATACTAGGCTACAAACAATAGATATGTTTTTACGCTTCTAAATTTGTAGTGAGATATATTCGTATTATATTCGTATTATATCCTATATTCGTCTCAGTTCAAGCAGCATGTGAATCAATGACATTTTCATCTTTAATATTTGCAGCACGAAATAAACATGAATAAATATTTGAATGCATGTTGAAAAAATCTGAACAATTTAATACAAACGAATATTTCATGAAATCGATCAATTAGAGTTTAAAAAAACGTTTTTTAAACGTTTAATGGCCCCAACAACCTCTGCAGTAGGTACCATTTAGCCATTTAGTCCACTTGTTAGCAAGCGCTTTTTTCTAGTAAAAGCTTTTTTTTTTTTTTAAATTGCTGTTTTTTATGTTAAATGTGAAAAATGACAGGTTGGATGCAACAGACTTTTTATTTTTATTTATTTATTTATTTAATTTATTTTTTTTTGGCGGGAATATATAGGTATATATATGTATAGGTGGAATTCTCACATTAACTTCACGCAATAGGCCTATAACCTGATTTTATTATCGTAATTTTGACTTCATTCTTAAAATATTATGATGTTAATCTTATTTTTCAACATGGTACTAAAATGCCGCTGTAGGCTATTTGTACTGCATGCAAACATACTCTTGGCACAGAAGCCCAAAAAACAAAAACAAACAAAAAAAAATAATAAATAAATAAAATACGAAGGAGATATTTGAATTATTTATTAATGAACTAGTATTTTTTGAGTCAGTGTCACAAGATGAAGTTGACGATCCTGACTTGATGGTGCGAATTGAACAAAGAACTGCAAAGGGTTACACGGACCAATACACGGATTCATTTTGTGTGTACCTTTCTAATTTCAAATTTTGTTTTCAGGATGGCATTTAAAAATACAACAACCTTTCTGTTTTCATTTTTTTTCGTCATGGTTAAAAAAGGAAAAACGAATGGACGCAAAAGTATAGGCTACACGGACCTGGAAACAGACTATTGCATGTTTTATTTGTGCGCAGAAACGAAAATAGGCCTATATCAAGTCTTTATTTTTTGGTTTTGGTTTTGTAAAGACATAAAGAAATAGGCCTAAGTCGTTTTTTTTCTTCTTTTAATTAGCCTAATTGAACGAATATGGCTACTAACAATTAAGTGACTGCGACGATTTCATGTGATTTGGTTTGCCGTATGAATTTTACCTTATTACTTCAACTGTGTTGTTAAAAAAGACAGTAAAAAACAAAAATACTACCGGTACAAACCAGCACAAACAAACGAGACTATTGGGGTAAATGTGGAGCATGTGGGGGCAGGGCTGGACTGGGACAAAAAAATCGGCCCTGGCATGTTTTGGTCCAGGCGGCCCACCAATATATATATATATATACACTATATCGGTCAAAAGTTTTTGAACAGTAAGATTTTTAATGTTTTTTTTTTAATAATTATCTTCTGCTCACCATGCCTGCATTTCTTTGATCCAAAATACAGCAAAAGCAGTAATATTGTGAAATATTTTTAATATTTAAAATGATTGTTTTCTATTTGAATATATTTTAAAATGTAATTTATTCCTGCGATTTCAAAGCTGAATTTTTAGCATCATTACTCCAGTTACATGATCCTTCAGAAATCATTCAAATATTCTGAATTGCTGCTCAAAAAACATTTATTATTATTATTACATTGAAAACAGCTGAGTAGAATTTTTTTCAGGTTTCTTTGATGAATAGAAAGTTCAGAACAGCATTTATCTGAAAAATAATTTTTTTGTAACATTATAAATGTCTTTATCGTCAAAGATCGATTTTTTTATCCATTTAAAGCATCCTTGCTAAATAAAAGTATTAATTTCTATCATTTAAAAAAAATAAAAAATAAAATAAATAAAAAATTATACTGACTTTTTATTTCAGATAAATGCCGATCTTTGGATCTTGCTATTATAAATGTCTTTATCGTCAAAGATCGATTTTTTTATCCATTTAAAGCATCCTTGCTAAATAAAAGTATTAATTTCTATCATTTAAAAAAAATAAAAAATAAAATAAATAAAAAATTATACTGACTTTTTATTTCAGATAAATGCTGATCTTTGGATCTTGCTATTGGATCTTTCTTACTGTTCAAAACATTTTGACTGGTAGTGTATGTATGTAGCCTATGTATCACATTTATATCACATCTTGTTTTGGATAAGAATAAAACGTCAGGTCCGACGTCAATATCGTGTCTTTTTTTCATTTAAATCTAGCTTTATTCGCATTGGCCCATGCATGGAAACCTCTATGAACACACTTGACTTGGCCAAACAAATCGCAGGGGACAAATTTACGTTTTATTAAAAAGTGTTTATGTATTCTACACTCATTGCGCGCGCACACATTAGGATAGGTTAGATGCCTGCCTCCGCTGCGAGTCCCTATCAAGCACTTTACCAACAACTCTCTTATTCTCCTCTTGCCTGGCTCTTTGGCCCGCATCACTCACCGCAGAGCAAGCATGTTCTTGATAAATCTGATCTGAAAACGTGGGAAAAGCCAACGAGGAAGAAGTTGGGGTGAAGCGATCTTTATATAGGCGGAGCAAAATACTTAATCGCTCCGTCTATAGCACATTGTGATTGAATGTTTACACTGTCAATACAAGAGACAAACCAATGGGCCACTGGCTGCTCACTGTCCCGTAATGTATACTTTCAGTCTACTTTTTATGTACTTCTCAGAAATGTGCTTTATGTACTTCTCAGAAATGACATTTAAGTATACTTGGCTTATACTTAGAAAAGTCTAAATATATTTGAACTATAGCCTACTTGTGCTCCAGGAATCCATGTTTTCATTATTATATGGTAGGGGGCGCTATTACACATCTTCTGTACAGAATTTCCAAAACACAAGAGAAGAAGAAACCGAAACAACAGACGCTTCCACATGTAATCTAACACGATCATCAGACATAAAACAGCATCAAAACTGTGTAATGTTATGGAATAAAATGTCACACATGAAGAGATAATGACTGTCAAGCTTTGGGGTGTTGATCAACTCCATCTACGTTTTGATTATCATTCTGAATCCAATTCATAGTATTTTTCAGCTTTTTGTTCAAAATGCTGTTTATTTCTTTCTTTATTTTTTATTTATGAAACTTACCCACATTCGAGTGTTTATAAAAAAGAATGCATGAAGCTAGAATAAAATGTTTTTGTTTACAAGCAGATACCTTTCTTTCTTTTGATGTTTTGTATGTTCAGATGTCCATATAACAAAATATATACAAATTAATATCTAAATAGGGACATAGTAGTATGCTTAAAGTATGATGTAAAGTTCACTTAAAGAAAACTTACGAGTATACTTGCAGTATAAAACTACTAAACTAGTAGTTTACTGAGACTATACTTCATAGTTTACTTAAAATGCTACAAGTATTTAATTAGTAAACTCTCAGTATACCTATACGTTATACAAGTATACTACTAGTACACTGATATTTGTATACATACTACATAAAGTATACTTAAAAATATACTTGATATTTATTTAAGTATACTTAATGATATAAACTTGAAGTATACTTCTTTTTGGTAAGGGTTACCTCAGAAAGATCAATAAATATTATTTTAATCTAAAAAACCGAAGCAACACAAAAACGGGCACAAACCAGCACAAACGAAGCACAAAAAAAGAAGACTATTTGGGGTAAATTTGGAGCATGTGGGGGGCTGAGTGACCTCAGAATGATCAGTAAATAATATTTTAATAGTCGATCTAAAAAACCGAAGCAGCACAAACAAAAAATTTTTACGGCACAAACCAGCCCAAATTAAGCACAAAAAAGAAGATTATTTTGGGTGAATTTGGAGCATGTGGGGGGGCTGAGTGACTTCAGAAAATGAACATGAAATATTATTTTAATATCTTAAAAACCGAAGCAGCACAAATGAAACTTTTGCCTGCACAAACCAGCACAAACAAACGAGACTATTTGGGGTGAATTTGTAGCATGTGGGGGGCTGAGTGACCTCAGAATGACCTATAAATATTTTTTTAATATCTAAAAAACCAAAGCAGCACAAACTAAAATTTTTACAGCACAAACGATTGAGACTATTTTGCCGACGTTTTGCGTTGGGTGGGGGGCCAACTTCACGGAGGTAAGCACTGTCTATTTTATTGTAGATCATTAAACTTTTAGGCTGCCTCAGAAGTCTGTCCGAAATCATTTCCATTCACCAAGTTATTGCCTGATAGGGCAGCAAGGCAACAAGTCAGCTGCCTAATAAGCTTTTGGACACAGCACTTTGTAAATCAATATTAGGTGGTTCACAAACACTGCTTGAAAAGTCACTGGGTTAAAGGGCGAGGCAACAAGTCATATACAGTGATCATATAGTCATACAGTGAAGCAGCTAAGCTGCAACAGTTGGCTTTGTTTGCACGATGGAGGAGAAAAACAATGTAACTGCCAATGTTGGGTGTAATGTACATCACTCAATATTAACTTGAGTTGTAGAGTTGTAGCAATGTCACACTTGTTCAGAACAGTATAGCACTCATTTGTATTTATGTTGTTTTTAATTCTGTTCTTTTACATTAAGAACAATAGTTCTTAAAGTTCTTAAAGTCAAAAGTTGTATGGACTACTTTTATGGTTCTTTTTGGACACCATATGCTATATCATTGTATGGAAAAGAGCAGCAGAAACATTTTTTAAAGCATCTCCTTTTGTGTTCCAAGTAACTTGACTCATACAAAGTTTTTTTTTTTTTTTGAATCTAAAAACCTTTATTTATCCCAAGTCTTTGATGATGTTACCTGCCCGTTTCTTCTATTATTATCATGCCAAGAATTTTAGACAGCACCTTTTAAAAAAAGTGTTCAAAAAGAGTTTATTTTTGGCTTTGATAGAAATAAGAGGTGGCAGGTGAGTGCTGTAAAAAATGTACCGTATAATTTACAGGATGTTACTGGCAAAAAAGTTGCCAATAAAATCTTGTGAAAATGATGTTAATTGCTGTAAAATGGATTACAGTATAATACTGCAAAGCAAATTACAGTTAATTGCTGTATGTGAAATACAGTAATTTGTAGTATTTTTTACAGAAACATTGAATTAAACTTTTATAAAATAAAGTTTTTTTTTTTTTTTTTTAATCTAAAAACCTTTATTTATCCCAATTACAAGTCTTGAGTTCAATTTTACCTCAACCCAAAACAAAACAGCCTTAAACCAAAACAAAACCAATGTAGCATAAAATGTCACTTAGTGAAACTGCTTGATCACATTTGTAAACATACAAATGGCAGTGCATTTACATGCGGAGTTTAAGAGCTTATGTTGACATCATGTAACAACAAAATGATTATGCAATTCAGTGACATGCAACAACCTTAATACCAATCAATAGTGTTTCTGATCATTTTAATACAAGCAGAGACATCAACACATTATGTAACTGTCATTTGCAAAACAAGCAACATGTGGAAAGCAAATTAACCCCAGAGAACTTCGATGAAAACATAGCACCACAGTAAATGTTTACAACCATGAAGCAGCATAATGAGCAGATGATAGTCCTGAATTGCAGAGAATACTATAATAATGATAATGAAGGCCTCACTTTAATGAATTCTAAAGTGATGTACTTTCCTCCTCAAAAATAAGTGCATTTAGAACACTCAGATAATATCACTTATGAAAATCAATTGACCAAAAACATTTCAAAGTGTTTGTTTAATTTTCAAGTTTTAAAACAGCCCTTTATTAATATATAAAGCAAATCTTCTTGTTATATGAACCCCATAAAAAACAAATCTCCTCAAAATATTCCTTATAAATATAGCATCTATATAAAGACGATAGATAGATAGATAGATAGATAGATAGATAGATCTACTGTATGATAAAAGTTAAAAAATGTATCAAATCACTAAACAATAAGCCTGTGATATGTTCAATAAACTAAAAATAATTTTCCAGCATTATTGCTAATAAAACAATTTCATTAGCAAAGTTTTTGTGCGAGAAAAAATATGTATGTTCAGAAAACATACTTCTACACAGCAGTTCCTATGACATGTTTGCATCGTAAAGCAAGAGAAAGATGTCTTCATCTAAACAATATAAGCTATATAATGAACTCCCTTAGTGGCTGACCTGTAACATCATCATGATCTCTTATTTCTGCTGCTTTTCTGGTTCAATCAGCTTCCCTTTGTTATATTTCTGTCCTATCCCATATGGCACGTGGGCAGAAATAGTGCCCATCTCCTTGGCCCCCTCAATGTGGAACATCTGGTCGTCAAAGAATATGTGCGGGCGAATCTTCTGCAGCAGGGGCCCTTTAGGGGCCCCAGCAAGGAACAAAGCCTCATCGATCTCCAGGCCCCAGCTTCTGAGTGTCTTAAGCACACGGACCCCAGAGCTGGCCGCGCTTCTGGCCGTCACCAAGAAGGTGCGGATAGGGCAGTTCAGTCGCTCGTTTTTGGCGTAGAATTTCTTCTGGAGCTTCCCTAGAGCCTCCAGAAAGCACTTAAGGGGACCCTGAAGATGAATAAGAGGGGAGGTGTGTGTCAGCCAATGGGATTAGAGTGAACCTGATGATCTATTATTGGCAAGTGCTTATGCTGGAGCAACCACAGCTGCCCATTTAAGACAGAGTCTGCATTCGAAAGTTGAAAAATGCTGCCTCCACAGACAGTATATGAAGGTAGGAATCCCACAAGGCCTGTCCAAATCCCGTGATTGTGTCACATCCTGTCTACTAAGATACTTTAATCTGTCGATTTTGAATGCAGCATCGTTTCCTATGATATCCCACTATCCTGTGCATTTGATTAAAGACAGTTGAAGTCTAAAATTGTGAGGTTTGTGAGGAAAATTGAGGTAAAAAAAAGAGTCATCTGAAAGTTGCGGTCAGTGGTCAGTTTGTGTGTAAATGTATGTTTTCGAACAGCTTTTTCCATTTTTATTTCATTTGTAGTGAGAAATTAATATTGTAGTAATTATATATTTGCTTAACTATCACCAAAGCTCACTCTGGTTTGTTTTAGATCATAAGACATTTAAGGTCCGTTCACACAAAAACAATAACTAAAATAGTAACAATAATAGTTACGAAATATGCTTTTGTTTTGTTGTTCGCCACTTTAAATGCTCAAGCTCGTCAAAGCAGGATGGATTCTGATTGGCTGTCAATGTTTTTATTTTATATCAACTGGAAAAATTCATTCTCAAAGTGATTACAATTATATTTTTCCTCTGTGCCATTATCATTATAGTTGTAGCGTGGACACTGCTATTCTTTTAAATTTAGAATGATTTTTTTAAAAACGTATCTCTATCATTATTGCTATAGTGATTGTCCTTGGTGTGAACGGGCCTTTATGCTATTAGTTTCAGGAGATACTTTTGCCTTCAAATCACTGCCTGTAGTTGCATTACAAGTCAGCTTTCGACGCAGCTAGACTCTCAAGTATGTTAAAAATGACCCTATGGAGAACCATGTGGTGTTGTATAAATAGCATGTCCCTGAATCCATTAACAAAAATCCCTTGTATGGTATGTAAAGAATCTTCTTTAAAGGGCTTGCACGACTGCTCATTTTCACTAGTTGACTAGAAGTTACTGACTAGTCAAAGGGTCAATGATTAACTGTCTTTAGGAAAAGCAAAACACACTGGGTTCACTTTATTTTCATTTTTACATAATTCCAAATATATATATGGCCTTTATAGGTTACTATCGATGCGTTTAAGTCATGTTGGAAAGATTGTAATTACAAGCTGAACGCCTCCAAAAAGTTGTAATTACTAGCTGGAAACTGAACTTATTCCAAGTTAAAACTGTGTCAGTGAGAAAATATGGCAGATGCATCATCTGCACTGATGGTAAATTTCTTGAAATTAGTGAAATTAGCATTATTATTTTTTTCTTTACAAAAAAAAAAATGCAAGATTCAATTTACAGAACCTCCATAAATTTAATAAAAAAAAAAGAAATGCAATAACACACAGATGCACAACCTTGATTTATCATTTTAATCTTCCTGATTTTTTGTAGAAAATGAACATCAGCATCTTGTTCCAACCAGTGACTTGAACGCACATGACATTGTAATTACAACTTCCATAAATATGAACTTCCCAGGTGGACTGGAACACAACATACTGTTTTCTAAATTAATGTTACTCAGCTACACAAACACTGTGTATTTGAACTTCTTCTGCTGCTGTATAGAAGCAAAATAAAAGTCACTAGTCTAGTAGAAATACCTGACATACCTGTGCGAGCGGTTTATTCTCGTGTTGTTTTTCATGCTCAAAGAATGTGTCCAAGCCGTGCTGTTTCACTATGATCTCCGACTCATCAGAGAAGAGCACAGCATCTCCATCGAAAGCCACGCGCAGCTGAGTCTCAGACAGCTGAGACTCCACATCAGGCTTAAACATGATGGCTGCTGCTATTCCTATCATGGTGAATGAAACATTACAGTAGTCCCTTTACTGCAAAGCCAAAAACACTAAAGTATGAGGAACATCATTACTCTAAATGTACTGTAACTCCTTGATTAATCTTAAACAATGCAATCTAAACATGCCGTCAATTTACAAGGATAAATACTTCAGTTTAGCATGTATGCTGTAGTTGCTGCGTGTCATTTGCGTGTTTATCATCAATTTACCCTCCTCAATGGCCTCCTGGACTTTTTTGGCATCTTTGGAGAGATACAGGTTAGTCATGTAGGCCTTGAGGTAGCCAATTGGGCTCTGACCTCCAGTCATGCAGAATCGCTCTATCGTCAGATCTGTAAAAGAAGAATTTTCGTTTTACCACTCAACTACTGTCTCTTGTAGTAAAACTTCCTTGTTGTGCATTGTGCTGTGTTAAATGTTGGGTGTATTTCACAAAGGCAAACTCCTGCAAGCTTAATTGGCCAATAAACTTTCAGTTCAACTTCAGTTGTAAACTTTTAGGGGCTGCTCAGATTTATAATGTAACATCTAGACCAGAATGCAGTGAAAATGACACACCTACCATAGTGATTTATGCTGTTCATGAGTCGCACCCCAACTTGGGCGTGATTATTGGTCATGAGAACAATGTCAAACAGCTCTTCACTGTCTGGATAGAGATTCCTCAGACGTTCATTTACAGCCATTACAGCCTGTGTGAATATTACAAGGAAGAAACTCTTATTTTCATAAGCAAGCAAGCAAGTCTAGCAACATCAAGCAGCATAATGAACTGTATTTGCAGAGTTACAATTGAGCCAGAAACCTTGAACCTTCATGTTTAAGATGACCATTCCCACTATTTTATGTTAAAAAATAAGGTGGAAAGATAATAAAAATTGATTATTTAATCATGTAGGACATAGGAATGTGGTCCTGACGTGCAGCCTCCAGTAGTACAGAATAATACTATTGCAAATATAGAATGCTCCCATTATAACTTGTGCGTCTGTAGTATTGACAGCTTTATTGTTTATAATTGCGGTGTTCTATAGTGATGGGAATTCTGAATCATTTCTGTGGGAAAACGTTGGTTCCAAAGAACCGGTGATTCAGCGGTTTTATGTCATGGTGTTTGCATCATCACAACTTCCCAGTATGGCATATTACATGCTCTGCATGTTCCAATAAAGCTGGCACATGTTATGGTTTGTAAAGTTGTATTAATAAGGGTGTTTATTGTAATCTCTTGTGTCCCAGTTTGCATGTTGCAGTCATGATTCGGCTCTCAAAATGATAAAGAAGTTTAGAATGTCAGTTTAAATAACTTTTTTCATAGCAAAGTTTGAATAATATGCTTAATTAAAATGAATTGATCTGTGCTAAACATAGTTTTAGATAGTAATACTTCATTTTATATTTTACAAGTTTATAGTAATAATGTATTACTAAAATGAATAAACAAACAAATAAATAAATACATTTCAACTTAGTCTGCATATTGTATTAATTTGTGGACGATGTTATTCTCACTTTAACGAAAGGGAAAGCAGGTCCTTGTTCCAGTGGCTCATTCTCGTGCTCTTGCTGATGTTGAACATACTTCTCCAGTCCTTCTTCCTCAAATATCTTCCTTTCTGCCACCATATCAAACAAGGTGCGGGAAGAAACTGCGATAGTAACTGCATATTTCGGCTTGGGCTGTTAAAAGACACGTCCAAAAACAATGACAGTCAAACTGGCTGCAGCTAATCGTATAGCCTACAGTATGAGCATAACACCTTATTGAAATTCACTGAACACTTACGGGTCTCGGTTTTGTTGATTTTACGTTTTCAAAGGGCGCTTTAGCAGCTGCCCAGTCCTTTTCCTCTCCTGCAGCTTCCTTTTTGTCAGTTGAAGCCACTTCTGTTTGTTTTATTCCGCTCATTGTATCTTATGAACTGTAAATGGTCTGTTAATGTTAGTGTGCGTGCTTGACTTCCTATGTTGAGGCAGGGCTGGATGTCAGACATCGCGGAAATGTGAAGGGGTTGGATGCTGAGAAGGAGGCGTTCCGTTTGACGCAGGACGTGTGTGCTTTCACTCACAGCAGAGACTAGTCTGAGATCCACAGCTAGTCATTTTTGTTCACTGTAAACATGAGGGTTTTATCTCCAAGACCATGTCGCTTATTGGAATGTTGTAGTTATTAAAATAGGACAGCTTCGTTTTTTTCTGTGACCAAATTTTTGGGTGTGTAATAGAATAGAATAGAATAGAGACTTAAATATCTAGAATGTTTTTAATTATTTTCATTGTCTGACGAACACTACTGTTGATCTAATGATGGTACAAAAATGTTCTGAAGTAAATAACGTTATGTGAATCGTGACTATTCACAAGCTGTTTTACGGTATAGGCGAAATGCTTGGAAATGATATTTAAAGTTTTCAAGTCCATTCATTAGCTATTTGTAGCACGCAAGCCACTCAATAATCGCAGCTTTGTTACTAGTCTCAACCTTCTGTCAATTTGATGATAAAATACAAACAATAAATGTGTTTTTACGCTCTTTAATTTGTAGTGAGATATTTCGCCTCAGTTCAAGCGGCATATGAATCAATGATAATTCCCTCTTTAATATTTGCAGCACGAACTAAACATGAATATTTGAATGCATGCATGAAAAAAAAATCAGAACAGTTTTATACAAAACGAATGTCTCATGAAATCGATGAATCAGAGTTTAAAAAAACGTCAATAAGTCTACACTTTATTGCTGTTTTTTATGTTAAATGTGAAGGGATGCCACAGACTTCGTTTTTTCTTTTCTTTTTTTTGGCGGAGTAGCCTATGGAATTTTCATATTAACTTGACGCAATGTAACATGGTTTTATTATCGTAATTTTGACTTTATTCTTAAAATATTATGACGTTAATCTTAATTATTTCGTTATTTTTCAACGTGGCACTAAAATGCTGCCGTAGGCTATTTGTAGCTACTGAATGCAAACACAATTTTGGCACAGAGGCCCAAAAATACAAACAAAATAAATAAAAAACAAACAAAAAAGTAAAAAAAATAATGAGGGGATATTTTAATTATTTGTTAATAAACAAGTGTCTTCTGAGTCAGTGTTGCACAGATGAATTTGACGAACCTGACTCGCCATCTCCTCATTGGATAGCTGAATTCTCGTTTTTCGTTTTTTGGGGGGAAAAAAAAAACGAAAAAGGTGCCGTTTTCTCATTTTTCTACTTTCAATATTAAATAAAAAAACGAATGATCGAATGATACACGGATTGGCGCTCCTGCTCAAGACAGAGACGACAGAAAGCGCATCAGAAAGCGTTTGTTTTCCTTATTTTACAAAAGCACATGGTTTTGTTGATATTGTGAGTGCACACAAATAAAAGTAGACTTTGCAGTTCCGAATATGGTATACTCTTACCTTTATGAGCAAAAATGACGGCATATTTTTAAGCTTTCACTGTTATTAAAAAAATGCAAGTTATCTCGCTGGCGCCTCCCATGTCCTGCAAAGCAAAGATTCCGCTTCCACTCAGCACAAACGATTGGATATGCGCCTAACAGCGCACATTTATCTAGGTTAAATGTTTTAATTAATACTGTGAAATGCACAAAGTGTTTTATGTCTATAGATTTTATTTTAGGCAAGTCGTCGTGTTGATTTGAGATGGCTAAATTGATCAAACATATGCTCAACTCACTGTCTGCCGCTGACCGCTTGGTCGTTCCTTTAAAAAACAAAAACCTGAATTTAACAAACATAAAATGTTCCAAACATATTTCTTAATTAACTTAATAAATAAACGAAAATAAATATTACCATTAAAAACCGAAACTGAACTAGCAGCTCTGTAATGGGGAAGAGAGAGAGAGAGAGAGAGAGAGAGAGAGAGAGAGAGAGAGAGAGAGAGTCGTATGGTAAAAATTATATTTTTAATTGTGTAAAGTTACGTTCAAAATAACCACAAAATGTCATGCCTTTGAAAAATAAAGAGAACAACAGAATGTGCTGCTTTAGCGGTCTCGGTCTCCTCGAGCATCTTTCTGGCGCATGCCACAAACAAGAAAGAGAGAGAGAGAGAGAGAGAGAGAGAGAGAGAGAGAGAGAGAGAAAAGTCGGACTCGGGCTGAGAATTCTGATAAGCTGTCGGACAAGGGAAATTCATGGAAATTGCAGGGAAATTAATTTTCTGTTTTAGCTACTTTCAGTTGAAAGCAGTTGGCAACACTGCTCCTGTCGGACTCGGGCTGAGAATTCTGATAAGCTGTCAGACAAGGGAAATTCAGGGAAATTGCAGGGAAATTAATTTTCTCGTTTCAATTAAAAGTTCCCCTCAGCTCGGCGGGCCCCCAATCTGTCCGGACCCATATGCACCTGCATACCCAGACGCTACGCCACTGCCATGATGTATTTCCATTTGGCACAAGTGTTCAAATAGGCTTGAAGACCCCAAGGCTGTTTAGAAATGTTCATTACCTGATGGGACACGTGATATAAACTTTTTACAGTGCTTTATTTACACAGTACAACGGCGCCAGTGCGCTCACCACACTCCAGCTACAGGTGGAGAGGAGAGAGAGATAGAGACAACTGAGTGGATGGAGATTATTAGGAGGCCATGATTGACAAGGGCCAGTGGAGGGCATTTGACCAGGACACCAGGGATACACCCCTACTCTTTACTAGAAGTGCCATCCCTGTTGAAAAAACCAGCATATGCTGGTTAGGTATGTTTTGACGCTGGGATGCTGGTTTAAGCTGGTCCTTTGCTGGTTTATGCTGGTCATGTGCTGGCAAAGGACCAGCATAAACCAGCAAAGGACCAGCAAAGGACCAGCAAAGGACCAGCAAAGGACCAGCAAAGGACCAGCAAAGGACCAGCAAAGGACCAGCAAAGGACCAGCAAAGGACCAGCAAAGGACCAGCAAAGGACCAGCAAAGGACCAGCAAAGGACCAGCAAAGGACCAGCAAAGGACCAGCAAAGGACCAGCAAAGGACCAGCTTAAACCAGCATCCCAGCGTCAAAACATACCTAACCAGCACATGCTGGTTTTTTCAACAGGGATGGGATTTTGAATGACCACAGAGAGTCAGGACCTCTGTTTAACGTCTCATCCGAAGGACGGTGCTTGTTGACAGTGTAGTGTCCCCATCATACTGGGGCATTAGGACCCACACAGACCACAGGGTGAGCACCCCCTGCAGGCCTCACTAGCACCTCTTCCAGCAGCAACCTATAGTTTTCCCAGCAGGTCTGCAATCCATGTACCGACCAGGCTCAACCCTGCTTAGCTTCAGTTGGCAACCAGTCTTGGGCTACAGGGTGATATGGCTACTGCTCCAAAGTGGTATTAAATATAGTGCAACCAAAATCACAAACTTCCGTAGGTGAAAAACAATATGTGAGTATACCTGTCTTCACAGCACTGATAAAACAATAGGTGAAAAGTACCCGGATGACCTACTAGTCTACTTCTGAAGTTTTTGAGTTTGAGACAGGCTAGTAGTCAGAGACCCTATCTGCAGGTTACACAATAGGAGGCGACAAGTGACTGCTTTACGCGCTAATAATTTAATCCACAAATGCGTTCAAAAACATTCGGAGTTCAAAACACTGATTCATTATAGCGGTCTGAATGGCGTTGATCATCAAGTCTGCCTCTATTTATAATAGAATGTCCGCGCACTCAAAAGACGCCAGAAGGGGTTTCGTCCTCGGTTAATGGTGTCCGAATGTAGGCGTCGGTTCAAATCGTGTCAGACAGCAGCTTTATACAGTAGCTGGACAACAAGTAAAAACTCAGAAGATGTAAGAATGTAAGGCACTAAATGTTATCATTTTCTTACATCGGTCGAGCTCCATTGAGGCGCCAGACTCAAGGCAATCCCACCTTCTCAGTTGTTGAGGTTTCTGGTTTCTGAATAGAGCGTGGGTTCAAATCCCACTTCTGGCCAGACACATTTGCCGTGAATGAATAAAAGTAGCTTAAACATAATTTAAACCAATGTTATCATTTCAGTAGGACATTCTAAACACAACCTTTTGCATATGACTGAATCACAGCCGTGCTTATATTCGGAACCGCAACTGATATCAACCAGCTAATACGAGTCATTTTAAGGGTTAAGATCGTGTAGAAATAACTGTACGTTGCCACTTTTTACAGTGTTTGTGTCACACGTGCTGCAGCATGCATCACTGTCCCAGCATCTCTCCGACCTCTCACAGCATGGAGGATCTTCTCTCTACACCACCCCTTATCACGTCCCATTCGCAGCATCATGGCGTTTGAGGGTGAGTATCACTGACCAGCGTGGGTAGAGTACACCGTGATCTTTATAGGTAACAACATATGACAGGGTCGGTCGATTAAGAATGTTAAACGTAAGCGGTTTTATTTTTAATAGTAAGTTCTAATGCATTTTTGACTCGGCTATAGCTGGTTATGTGCTACTGCACCAATGCGGACCCAGCCATATAGAGTAATGTAAGCGTTTTGCTTGGAAGCTAAATATATAAACACAATAACGCTTTTTTATTTGTGTATGAAAAATGCATGTGGAAAGACGGGAAAATCCTTACTTCGTAGTGTGCTTAAGTTTTGTTTGTCTGTTTGTTTGTTGATATTATGTCGTCGCGTTATGAAATGGTCAGTGTTTTTATAGCAGCATGTGCGCAAGGTCTCCATCTGTTATTCATGTCTTTGACACGCCAGGTGGTCCTAACCAGTGTTGGGGAAAGTTACTTTTAAAAGTAGTGCATTACAATATTGTGTTACTCCATAAAAAAAGTAACTAATTACGTTACTTAGTTACTTTCGATGGAAAGTAATGCGTTACGCTACTTTTGCGTTACTTTTTAAATCTGGACAGGGCTTGCTTGTTTGTTTTTAAAATAAAAAAGTTATATTTTTGTGAAATATAAAAGCCTTTTCACACCAAAAGTGAAATGAATAAGCCTCAGGCTGAAGGGAAAGTAAATTTGCATCCGTACAGTAGAATGCAGAAGAAGAAATTTCAACACACTTCAGCAATTATTTGAAAAAGTAACTCAGATATTCTCTTGTAAATTAAAAAGTAATGCGTTACTTTACTAGTTACTTGAAAAAAGTAATCTGATTACGTAACTCGTGCTACTTGTAATGCGTTACCCCCAACACTGGTCCTAACATTAGTAAAACTACAAGATGGCTTACTCACTGATACACTGTCATCTGGTGTGAGTTTTGACATTAGTAAACAAGAAAAATGTCTTTTAAAAAACACCTGAAGAATGTTGGATATTGGATAGGTTAATAACATGGTATATCACATGGTACTGAATGATAACATGATTGACATGCTTCTCCGATTTAAATATTAGCCCTGTTCAGAACATGCCAATAGCATGATACTTTTTGTATTTAGTGTGTTTATGAAGCTCAGTAGCTTACATAATCAGATAATTATCTTAAAACACATTTTGTTAAAATCTGAAGACACTTTCCACCTAAATAACTTGTAATTTTGAAAAAAAAACAAAAAAAAAAACAGAAGTGTAAATGCCTGAGAGTATCAACTCTATGTAAAGAAACCGTCAATAATACAGTATGACAAAATTAACACGATTCAGTCAAAAAGTAAAATTCGGTCACTCCCACGTTGTCCTGTCTGACCATGTCCTGTGAAACACAAAATGAGCAATTTTAAAGAAAGCCATGATTGACCTTTTCAATCTAAATAATGAGCATAGAATGAAGATGCCAGGCCTCAGTAATTATTGTAAAAATATAATTAAAGTAGTCCACATGACTCCAGATTGATACAATAGTGATTTTGTGAGCAACAGACCAATGGTTTTAGTATTATTTATGTACAATTTTTTTTGTTGGTTTGTTTTTAATTTTTCTTTTATGTAAGCTATAAGTTTAGAAATAATTTTGAATGTTTCTATATAGCTGTAATTTATTATTTTGGTTTTAGTTTTAGTATTTTTAGTATTTGACTTATTTTATTAGTTGCGACATTACTAATTTTCATTTAAGTTTTTTAATAATCTAATATATATATACAGTATATATATATATACTGTATATATACTATATATATATACAGTATATATATATATATATATATATAATTTTATTTCAGCTTTATTTAAATTAATGAAAACGATTTTTAGCTTTAGTTTTAATAACAACCTTTAAAAACTGAAATTTAAGTTCTTAAGTCCTTGACATCTGCTCTAGCTCTCCTAGGAGTGTTCTTTTGTGAATAAACAATCTGTCACTGTTCAGACAAATTTAGGCTTTTTTATGAATCAGTTGATCAAATTCACAAAACTGATCTGAATGATTCGTTGAATCATTAGTAGGCCTGCAGTTCAGTCACCATTCATTTTAATTGCATAGAAAAGATAGACCAGGACATTCTTCAAAATGCTTACTTTTGTGTTTCCAGAGAAATATCAAAGTCATATAGGTTTGGAACAACATGAGGATGAGTAAATGATCTTTTTTTTTTATTCAGTCATTCTTTTCTGGCTGAACTATTGCTTTAAGAATGGTATGTGACAATATTAATGGAAAGAAAATGAAAGAGCTTGCGCCAGAAAGATATAGTGCTCTGCCAACCAGCACACTGTGTGCAAAATCATGCTCCTTCGAGAAAGCTCTGACTGAAAGTGTGTGTGTAAGAGAGATATGCATCATCATTAATCTCAATGTCACTGGCAACATTTTAACAACTACTTATTTTAAACTGTGTCCCTGCAGTGGGCATATAGAATATGAATTGTCAAGTCAGTGACAAATAGAAGAGAGAGTCAAAGAAAGTTAGTAGGCACTTTCTTGATTGCAAGTGCTGTTTCCTGTCCTCAGGTGGGGGGCGGAGCTGTGGTGTTCATGAACTCATCTGCGCTAGAAGAGGTGAGAGCATCTTCCTCATCCACGATAACATGCACCGATTGCTCCCGAATATTTATTGTATTACTAATTTATACTTTGTAATAGATAAAATATTTTTGTACCCCCTCACCTTCCTTGTCCCACACTTCTATCAATTATGAATGACCTATCAGGTTTGGTGAACAAAAACAAGGGTCATTATTAATTCACGACAAAGGATTGTGTTACTATGAGCAGGAAGACCTATGTGTAAACAACACAATTTCTACTACTTAGTGGCTGATATTTAAATAAGCATGTCTTTGTCTCCGGCTATCACAGCCACAGAGCAAAGGGGAAGATTTTGTTACATAACAGTAGGCAGCAGTGGAAGATTATGGGCGAAATATCAAAAATTGAGCGTAGCGGCTTTGCCTTATGGGATTTGAGTTCATTTGGATTAGCAAATTTGCATTTGCTTGCATTGTCACATTATAGGGTAACTCATAGATCTGAAAAGCATACTGTTACGTACATGTAGAAAGATATTTTCTGTAGTGAAAAGATCTCTGTATAGTGCAAAATGCTATTTAGTGCTATATAGTCTTAACTTGTTGGTGGTTCAAGTGAGCACTACTTAGTGGACGTGTCTTAAGTAAATTTCAGTGTCTCTGAAACATATCTTCCAAATTATTCTGTATAATCTGTCAGCCTCATGATATCCCTGTCTATCTATGGTCCAGTTAGCATGTGGATATGTGTTTGCCACTTATATACGAGCCAATCCAGTTTCAGGGTAATGTAGGGTAGGTTCCAATGGAAGGTCCAGTGGTATTGTGTGCACAAAGTGTGAAGGGGCATCCAGTTACCTTAGACTAGTGAATTATTCAGCACTGAGAGAGATAGATTCAAGACAGGTGCTATAGATTCACTCACTGCAAGAGATGGAAGGCAAACGTTTTAAATATGGCCTAACTGATCTATGAGGAATAAGGAACATTGGCAGATGAGATATAAAGATTCACAAACGGACTATAGAAGGTATTATTGGATTTAGGAGATATCGAAGGACTCCTTGTTATCTGCAGGTTGTGGTAATATTTGCTGGAGTGTTGAGTGCTTTTAAAGTTTTTTTTTTTTCTGATCGTAATGCACAGGTTTAAATAAACTGTGACCAATATATATTTCATGGTCTGTTGAAGAAGCAGAGAAAGTCTGTGCTTTACTCTCATGTTTCTACTGTAAGTAGGAGGTTCATTGAAGGTTTATATTCAAACCTTATCTTAGTATCTACTTGAAAAATACACATGAAACATACATGAATGATCTATATGAACAACTTATTACTGTGAAAGTTTCTTAATAGTCTATCTTTGAAGGGGTCCAAAAGTCTGAGACCACTTTGAAAATGTAGTATTTTTGCTATTACATAAACGGAATAAGTAATTTAGATAAAATATTTCCATTAATAAAATAAGGAAATTTGGCACCGATCTAACTTCTGGTACAAACGTTTAGATAACTGCTTTGTACGTTTTAAATGAAGGTTTCACTTAAATCTTTAAAATGTATATTAAATTAATTGTATAATGCAAATTAGAAACATCTTCATTGGTGGTCATAACATTATTTTGGCCTATACTGCACATTTAATTTCTTAGTGAGTTGCAGTTATAAAGTTTTAAAAGTAGTTAAAAAATGCTCTCAGTGATCTTATGCAATATATCAGTCATCTGTATGTTTTTATAAAAACATGAAAGTAATACAACAACGGCAGTGTGATTTGTGCCATATTGACACTGAGACTAACTTTTCGTTTAAGGAAATGATACCAAGGTTTATTGTTCTGGCATTACTGGAGGATAGCATGATAGACTCATGATAGCATCCATTACCATCTACAATGCTTGTCTGTTATCTAGGTAGATCAAATTCTCAACTCTTGACCTTTACTTTCTCAGCTTTTGTCCTCCAACCCTATGCTTTCTCTTTCTCTGTTTCTCTTTTGTCCTTTAGTATCTCCTGAACTGCTAGGTGTCCTGTCCTCCATTGCTGTCTTCATGGTCGTGATCGCTCTGTTTTTTCTTTACCTCAGCAGCAAGCTTTCAGTGGAGAGCCCAAGCAGTGAGCTGCCACATTTTGAAGGTTTTAACAAAGGTTTGCAAGGTAAATACAGGGTTTTCAATGAATGTGTACATGTGTATGGCTGTGTATCAAATCCTAGTGAGCAGACCCTCTAGCATTTCTAAGGTCCATCTAAAATTGTAAATAGAAAAAAAAAAAGGCTGCATGGATGCGCAGGGAGTTCTTGCCCAGAACGGAACCATACCGCCAATCCAGACTGTATGCTAATTGTCAGTAATCTTTGACGATAGTGGTCCTGACAGAAAACTATTTAAAATATGGCCAATTCTGATCAATCACCAATTTAGCGCAGGTGGAGCACGTTCAGATAATCAACTCAGTTAGCACGATAGTAATGCCGCGTTCCAGAAAAGGTCAGAAAAGAGAACATACGAGTTGAAAAGTCCCACTTTCAACTTCAGTGACCATCAACCTATGGGAATACGACACCTATCTAAGTATTCATATATAAGGTCCCTCAGTATTATCAGCAGTTTTCGCATTGCTCAATAGCTAATTACCCTCCTCCATCCCCAACTCTTCATCTGTCAGTCAGGATTCAGCCTTCTGATTCTCCTTTGAATCAGACTAATTCTAAAATGTGTACATAACATTATTGAACTTTAACGATATCTGCATACATTTATGTTGGTTCTGTTCTGTTTACCCTGGGGGGGGGGTTATAGCTGCTCTCCCTGCTATCATCCATGCTAGGCTGCATGGATGCGCAGGGAGTTCTTGCCCAGAACGGAACCATACCGCCAATCCAGACTGTATGCTAATTGTCAGTAATCTTTGACGATAGTGGTCCTGACAGAAAACTATTTAAAATATGGCCAATTCTGATCAATCACCAATTTAGCGCAGGTGGAGCACGTTCAGATAATCAACTCAGTTAGCACGATAGTAATGCCGCGTTCCAGAAAAGGTCAGAAAAGAGAACATACGAGTTGAAAAGTCCCACTTTCAACTTCAGTGAGTTCCAGTCAATCGCACATCACGTTAACATATTTCTGTCAATTACGGCAAAAAGAAGAAAAAAATAATAATACTGCCTTTGGTTTTGAAAACAGCTGACGAAAAGCTAAAATTAAGGTATTATAAACTTAATGTCTAATGTTTTTAAGTTTGACATAAGGTAGCTCCTTGGAACACTATGCTCGTTGGAAGCAGTGACGTCAAATGACGCTTTGTTGAGGTCGGGGTAGATCAATCTGCCCTGAGTTCACAGGTCGGATATCCGACTTCAAGCGGTGTTCCAGACGTTATTTCCAAGTAGGAGGTGGGGAAAATCCTAATTTTGAGTTGTCTGGAACGCAGCATAAGTATATATACAGCCAACTTACCATTATCCCACAAGAGTTTTTTGGCATGCATCCTCCACCCCAACTGCTCACTCCTAGCTATTTCTATCCCAGCTTGGGATATGGAGGAGTCCTCTGGGTTCGGGCTAAATTTAGAGCTCGGAGCCCTCCACTCGGACAGCATGTGAAATATTCATACTGTTTGCTCTATTTGATTATATGTAAGTGCGAACTCGTGAATTTTGGTTAGAACAGGGGTGTCCAATCCTGCTAATGGAGGGCCACTGTCCAACAAAGTTTAGCTCCAACCCCAGTTAAACACACCTGAGCCAGCTAATCGAAGTCTTACCTGGCATACTAGAAACGCCTAGGCAGGTATGTTGAGGCAAGTTGGAGCTAAATTTTGCAGCACAGTGGCCCTCCAGAACTGCGTTTGGGCACCCCTGGTTTAGAATGTTGGCCATATAGGCAGTAGATGTTAGCTCACTAGGTTTTAAAACACTTGTATGTCATCCTTGTTCCTTAAATAAGACATGCTTATAAACGAAATGTTACTGGTAAAAGATCCTAAAGATTAATTTATGAGCTGACTCTTCAACAGAATTTGTGGTCAGTTAGCAGACACACCAAAAGCACAAAGAAATGGCATTTTTCAAGAGCTTCCAACAGAGCCTTCCTTCTGTCAGTTCCCTCCTGGACACTGTCTCAAACACCGTCTCAACTGCCGTAGATGATTTGTCCTCTGCGGTGAGTGATGCCACCTACACTGTCAGTGACCAACTAACGGAGCAGGTCAATACAATCATCAACAAAGTACAGACCGAAGAGGATACTGAAGGTTCTTCAGAAGAAGTCCAAAATGAGAGGAGGAATAGCAAGCTGAAGCGTCAGGAGACAGAAGGTAATGCTGCAGACAGTGGAGAAGGAGAAGGTCGAAAAAGCCGAAAATCAAAAAAGAACTCTATGTGGACTATTGAAATAGTTGAAGAGGAAGTCCGGAGGGAGAAAGAAAGAAAAGCTGAGGAGGAGGAGTGGGAGTGGTGTTACGCTCCCTCTAAAGGTTGGTATCGTAAAAGGAGGGACCCAAACCAACCACAAGGCTCATCTCCGACCTCAGACAATCAGAAAGAGAACAGTGACCAAGCATCAAAAGAGGCAGAGTCTGTCACTCAGGAAGAGAATGCTTCCTCTTCTGGCAAACACAAGAATGAAGGTGACAACCACAATGAAAATGCTAATGGCATGGACCCAGGTAATAGTCAGGACTCTCAGGAAATTTCTGGTGATACTGATATATCAGTATCAAAGCATGAAAAGAATGGAGAGCACAATAGTGTTGAAGAAGATGGTACAGGCAGAAGAAAATACCAAGGAGGTAAAGGTGAGACTGTATGCTGGACTTGCCGTGTTGTGCTCTTCTGATGAGATGGATCTATATCACTGGTTCTCTTTGTTTTTCATCGCTCCCTTGATTCCACACTAGTTTTCAACCAAGGACACACGAATGAATCTTTCTCTTTATAATATTCGCTGTCTTACTCCTGACTAGGGCCGTCATAATGGGAGAACTACTAGGAAAATTGTCTTGTGACCAGGATGGCCCACTAGGGTTCTCTATGGTAGTGTTTCCCATCCCTGGTCCCTGAGTACCCCCAACCCAAAACCGATCTGAAAATATCAGAATACGTTAGATTTTTTCCAGCTTACATGTTCATAGGTGATATCCAATCTGTGCTGTATGGGAGAACAAAAAAACGTAATTGGGTCACTTGAACCATGTGATGTAAATGCGGCCATAATGTGCAGAGTTGGAGGTACTCTTGCTCAGACTTGTACCTGGAGATCTATCTTCTGGCATAGTTAACCTTCAACCCTAATCAAATACACTTGAACCAGCTACTGAAGACTTTCAGGAACACTTGATAGTTACAAACATTTATGTTATAGCCGGCTTGGAACTCTTTAGAAAGACAGATCTTCAAGAACAGGAATGAGCATCCCTGACCTAGTCATTGGACCAAGGAAAGATGGGGCAGAACTATAAAAATTGTGTCCCAGACCATGTGAATTTTATTGACGGCCCTGTTTTTACTGGTGTTTTCCTATTTATAGGTGAAGTGTGTAAAGTTTTCGCTGTTAAAATACTTTCATATCCAAATTTGACATTTAGAGATAACTTTAAGCCATTTATTGTCTGACATCTCGAAGAGTAAAACACTGTAGCCAACTTTTCAACTTCTAGCTCAACAAAGCATATCACTTTTGTGGTGGTGTTACCTGTTTGCTCAAACATTGGAAGTGGGTTCGGGGTGCGGTGAAGGTTTGAGTGTGCGGGAAACCTGTTTGGAAACAATAATTATTTTGTGTTTGATACCAGTAGTTTGTTTGGTACCGCCAGTGTCTCAGAAATTATACACTTCACCTTTAAAAATTCTGTTAGTCTCATGTTGTGCCAAACTTTGCTAAAGCTGTTTCTTTTGGAGTTTTTAAATACCGCATGCAAATACAAGCTTGTTGCAAGCATCTGGGGAGAATTTGCAAGATTATAAGTGATTAATTACTTAAATTTCTATCGCTTCTTTCTGTGTCTTTCGTCTTTTCTACTTTACATAAACCATCAAAGTGATTATGAAGACATTTTTGTGTGTGTGTGCTTTTTTATTCTTTTTGAAGCTGGTAGCTATGAAATCTAAAGATTCTTTAAATTTTTGTCTTAAAATACCAGCACATGGGTTTGAAATTATAAGGAAAAAAGAATAAGGACTTCTTCTCCTCTTTCATACAACTGGTCTGCAAAAGCTTTACTGTAAGATATTTAAGGGCATTTTTAGAATCTGAATTTGTAGATCTCCGCTCTTTCTTAAATGGGGGTTGTCCAGAAAAAGGATCATCTGAGAGCGAGGACGAAACAACAAAAAGACACAAGGACTCATCCTCTCATGATCAGAGAAATGGGTGGAGAGACAGGGATGCTGAGAATGAGGATTGCAGCAGTGAGGCCTCTGCTGATCAAGGTAAATATTGTACACTGTCTGTCTGATGAAATACTCTTAATTATTCTGTAATCAGGATGTAATCTTATTGCATTTCTGTCTCGCTATCCAGTTAAAAGGAAAAAAGGTTCAAGTTCCCTGAATGAACTTCAGCCTCCACCGTACCGGGACAAAGATGATCTCAAGGGTGGCTCAAGGGGCCGCAGTGACTCAGCAGAGGGCAGTGGAAGTGAGATCAGTGAGGACAGTGAAGACCCTGAAGACACAGAGAGTTACCTGAATAAGGGCTATGAGGAGGACGCACCTAGTGACAGCACAGCTGTTTTGGGCCCGGAGGTGAGCGATTCGGCCCATCGTTTCCGATGTGTTCTTCTATGAGAATCACGGCCCCACCTTTAGATTCACAGATGAAACTATCGAAATCTACAGTGTTGTTATGTCTCCAAGAGAGCTGTTCACTGCAGTTTATGTTGAAACAAATATTTGCAAATGTTTTTTTTTTTCTTGACAAATCCCATGTTTTTTGACATGAGATTTTTTTAAATTAATTTTGTTTTCTTTGAGTCAAAGTATGCAACGCCAAACTGATAAACAAGACACCTGTCATCCATTTATCTTTTTTCCCCATTCCTGTCTGTTTGGATTTCCATTCACTAGTGTCCATAGTGTCCTCTTTTTAGACCATTGTGAAGTAATATTTTCAGTTGATTATTAAAATTTCTTTTCATTGTAACATGAATGAGTCATATCACTGATGGTTTTAATTATGAGGAGCAAGGAGGACAGTTCAAGGATTCTCAGGCTGGGGTTTGGCTCATTTTGGCCACATCTGGTAAGTTTGACTTTGAGTTTGCCTGTAATTGGAGACACTGAAAGCCTGAATACTGACATATACTTCTCATACTATACGAGAAGCCAGGCTACTTCAGTGGGTGTTGTATCATGAGGAATCATATTGCTTGATCTATAGAGATAAAATATCATAGTAGAACGTTATGTCGATGATGACATTAGGGGTCTTACTTGGGAGCCCGAATCCTCTCTGATTAAGAGAAATCGCCAATGAAATTTGGCTAGTGGATTTTGCATACCTGAGCCACTCCCCGTGCATATGGGTATAAATAGGCGACAGGTGCATCCACTCATCAGGTTTTATGCTGAGGAGCCAAGAACTTGTCCCTGGCAACCAGCGATGGTTCGAGGTTGTGGCATAGGGACATAACGTCTCCGTTCCCTCCATCAGGGAACGAGGGTTACATACGTAACCGAGACGTTCCCTATCTGTCGGTCACTTCAAGTTATGTCGATGACGACATTAGGGGTCCATGGAAAGCACCACAACCTGAACCCCGTCACAACCCAATGGCATTGCAAATGTTGACAAGCAGCCGCTTGTAACGGGGGTGGCCACCCTAGCATAGAAAAACTTGTTAAAGAATGTTCGGGCGCCAGTCAGGATTAATCCTGACAAAAATGTTTTAAATTAACCCAGGATAGCTAGAAAAGGAAACCACCTGTTACAATATTAAATAAAAAGTCAGAGAAAACTCTGTTCACAAGGGAGATTTATTCCACAATGTCCATGAAAAAAGAAAAAAAACTTGTCTGAACAATAAGAAACAAAAGAAGAAAAAATAAGCGGAGGAAAAAAAAAACAGTTCAGCACTTTAGTTCAATTCCAGTTTGAAATCCGTGTAGTAATTGCGTCACACTAATTCACTTTTACACCACGGCAGATTCACGTCCACTGTACAATCATTTATAAATTGTCCATAGAAAAAAAGAGGAAAAAAGAAACATTAAATAAACATTTTGTTCATTTCATAGTTATGGAATAACATCAAACAACAATCTTAAAGCAACAATAACCATTGAACAATCATGGAAAACAATAAGCACACCGAATGTGCTTATTGTTGAATGTGCTCGGGTGAATGTTATGTGAGTGCGTCTGTGTGTAGTATTGAGTGAATGAGTGTGTGCACTGGCGGTGTAGAGGTACTGACCAAGTTTACAGTCTTTAAGGAAGCTGGAGAGTGTATCGGGTTGTTATCAGACACCAGGACAGGTGGATAAGCAGCCGACACTTGTCTTCAGGACAGCCTTACTAAAACCAGACAATCTTGAAGTGCACGCTTTAAAAGTCAAGTGAAACTGCGACGCACCAGACATCGCTCACAGGAAGCAACAGTTCGACAAGCGGCCGTCTTTCCACTTTGCACGGTAATCCAATCACTCTCACTACTGCAAACCTTACTGAGGACGCAATCACTCTCGGGTATGACTTACATCCTTATATCCTCCTTCCTTCCGCCGTTAATTGAAATACTCCACCCCAATCACGCAAAGTGAAAACAAAAGTAAACCGAAAAGATGTTGTGGCCCAAAGTTTTTTTGCACTGCCACACGCGTGTCAGACAAATGCTGCACAAGGGTCGTAACCTTCCCACCGCCCCAGCTCAAATTCACTGACCTTGGTACCCACAGGGACCAAAGGTTAGTACATCGCTGCTGGTGACAGAAATCCCTTCTTAACAGAAAGGATTTCGACCTTCAATGAAGGATTGCTTCAAGTCTTTCTAAGTGAAGTGAAGTGACGTGACATGTGGCCAAGTATGGTGACCCATACTTGGAATTAGTGCTCTGCATTTATCCCATCCAAAGTGCACACACACAACAGTGAACACACACACACCGTGAACACACACCCGGAGCAGTGGGCAGCCATTTTTGCTGCGGCGCCCGGGGAGCAGTTGGGGGTTCGGTGCCTTGCTCAAGGGCACCTCAGTCGTGGTATTGAAGGTGGGAGAGAAGGTGTACATTCACTCCCCACACCTACAATCCCTGCCGGTACGAGACTCGAACCCGCAACCTTTGGGTTACGAATCCGACCCTCTAACCATTAGGCCATGACTTCCCCATATTTCCTATTTGTTGTTACAGCTTGGCAGTAACGGTGGGGAAGCGAGCCTTCCAAAGAAGGGCGCAATGGAGGCCACATCCTACCCGTAGGGAGGTATCATGTGGAGACACTGATATGGACTGACCCAGGCCTGGGGCAGTACTACATATGGAATTGTCTCTGAGGCAGGTTTTTACCTGACAGCACGGATGGAACGACTGCCAGCAAAGACTGACAGAACGATTTGTCAAAGGGAAGTCAAGTCACCTTTATTTATATAGCGCTTTTAACAATACAGATTGTGTCAAAGCAGCTTAAAGCCTCGTGCACACCAGGACGATTATCGCGCGCGCTTATCGCCAGTTTTTTCGACGCGTCTTGTGTGTTCATCCCCAAGCGGTTTTCACTGGCGATGAGCCATTCCCTGACATTAGATGGCGCTTAATGAAAAACAGAAATACCCCAGTACACATTGAATCCTATTTGGTCTGCAATTCCTCTCCATAACAACTCCCTCTTATCATATTTTTGTAGGACTTCGCTGTCGCATTTGTCATAAAGCTCTTTGTGTTCAGATACCAATGAGACCAGCAGCTCTACATTCATCTTGCCTCGATGCTTCTTCTTCATCTACTTACTTCCTCTTCGTCGTTAGGTATCAATTGTGTGCTCGGCAAGACTGTTTTGTGCTTGAGCGCCACCAAGTCGTGTTTTACTGTAACTTCAGTAGCTTCAGGCATGTGAACAAAAGCACCAATCTCATTGGTCGGTTTTTAACGCGGTGTGTCAAACCAAAAAAATTAGCCCGAGGCGTTTTTTTTTTTTTTAAATGACGCTTTTACACCTGCCGTTTTGCGCGCCGGTGTGCACACTCACATTGGTGCCCTTTGTTTAGTTACGAGGTGTTAAACGTCGGCGATAATCGCGCGCAATAATCGTCCTGGTGTGCACAAACCTTTACAGTAGCAAAATAGGAAAATAGTGTGTCAGTGCAAAAGGGCAATAGTAAACACTCACGGCCAGCGCTTCCCGCTACTTACCTGTTACACAACACTGGAAGAAACTGGCTCAAAGCGGAGACTGTAAAATCTCACGAAGGTGTTCGGTGTCGCCCAGCCCGCAGCTCAACAGATGTCTACCAGAGAGGCGCCGTGCGCCAACACATAGGAGGAAGCAACGCTCCATATGGAGTGAGCCCTCACCCCCAGGGGGCACGGATAGTCTTGGGATTGGTACGCCAAGGTGATGGTATCCACTATCCAGTGGGCCAACCTATGCTTGGAAACAGCCTCTATGAGGGCAGTGCTTGCAGGTTCACCACCTGATCGCGAAAATGTGAGAGTAGGCCGGCCCGAACACAAGGCACTCTTCGCTCACTGATAATGCTTGGAGGTCCCTGACCCTCTTGATTAGACTGAGTGCGGTCAGGAGCGCTGTCTCTTAGCAGACATGAATTTAAGCTCGACTGAATCCAGTGGCTCAAAGGGACCCCTCTGAAGTCCAGCCAGGACGATAGAGGGTGACCTAGGAGCATGTAACTTTCTGGCACCCCTCAGGAACCTGACGATGAGATCGTGCTTTCCCAGGGACCGGCTGTCCACTGCATCTTGATGTGCTGCGATAGCAGCCACATACACTTTCAAGTTGGAGGGTGACAGCGTATGCTCCAACCTTTGCTGCAGGAAAGAAAGCTCTACTCCAATTGCGCATCTTCAGGGGTCTTCTCAGCGAGAAGAACAACAGATCGCGAACAAACTCCACTTCAAGGCAAAAGCTCGCCTCGTAGAGAGGGATATGGCCTGAGTGATAGTGCCTTCCACCCCGGGTGGGAGATCACTTCGGTCTGCCGCGTCCCGTGATCTGGACACGGGTGCCAATGGTGCCGAACCTCTGAGAAAGAAGGTCCTTCCTCAGAGGGATGCGCCAGGGAGGGACTGTCACGAGGAGCATGAGTTCCGAAAACCAGGTCCGGGTGGGCCAATACGGCGCAACCAGCAGGACCTGTTCCTCGTCCTCCCTGAACTTGTACAGTGTCTGTGCGAGAGGGCTCACTGGGGGAAACGTATACTTGTGTAAAGCCCGAGGCCAGCTGTGTGCCGGTGTGTCCGTGCCGAGGGGGCCTCGGTCAGGGAGTCATACAACTGGCAGTAGGAGGACTCGTGGGAGGCAAACAGGTCTACCTGAGCTTCCCCAAATCGACTCCAGATCAGCTGGATCGTCTCGGGATGGAGTCGCCATTCTACGGGGGATGTGAGCTGTCATGAGAGCACATCAGCTGCACGATTGAGGATGTGGACAGCACGCAGTGACTTGCGCCATGTCTGACTCCAGAGGAGGAGATGGCGGGCAAGTTGTGACATGCGACGTGATCGTAGACAACCCTGCCAGTTGATGTACAAAACAGTCGCAGTGTTGTCCGTGCGGACGAACACGTCCTTGCCAAGCAGCAGCGGCCGGAACCGCCGCAAGGCTAGTAGCACTGCCAGCAACTTGAGGCAGTTGATGTGCCAAAGCAGTCAAGGCCCTGTCCAGAACCCTGGGGCTGCCTGCCTGTTGCATGTAGCGCACCAGCCCGCACTGGAGGCATCCGTTGTTACAACGACATGCTGAGACACTTGTTCTAAGGGCACTCCGGCCCATAGAAAGACAAGGTCCGTCCAGGGGCTGAATGAGCGGCAACACGTTGGCGTGATGGTCACGCGAACTGTACCGCGGCGCCATGCCCATCTCGGGACTCGGGAGTGTAACCAGTGCTGAAGCCGATCGGCATGACTGCAGCTGCGGATGTCATATGCCCCAGGAGCCTCTGAAAATGTTTCTTAGGCAGTTCAGCACGGACCAGGCACGCTTGTTGGTGAGACGCGCCGTTATACTCACAGAGTCTAACTCCATACTGTTAAAAGAGATTCTCTACACAGGGGAGGGCTTGCTCTTTTCCCAGTTGACCCGAAGCCCCAACTGGCTGAGGTGCCGGAGCAAGGGCGCCCCCCGTGACTTTCGACTAAAGACACAGGGGGACAGGGAAAGCCCGAAGGGGAGGACCCTGTACAGCCATGCCCGACCCCCGAACGCAAACCGTAGGAACGGCCTGTATCGAGGAAGAATCGAGACATGAAAGTAAGCGTCCTTCAGGTCGACCGCTACAAACCAATCCTGGGGCTGGATGCATCTGATGATGCGCTTCTGTGACAATATCTTGAACCGAAGCTGTGAAGGGCCCGATTCAAGACTCACAGAACCAGGATTGGCTGAAGGCCACCGTCTTTCTTGGGCACAATGAAGTAAGGGCTGTAAAAGGACCTGAAGGACCGCACTGTGACCTTCGGCGCCCGGAGAGCGAAGTCGGTCTACCCTCGTGCATTTGTTTGAGTGCCTTGGCTTGGTGAACCTGCAGGATCGCCATGGCATGCAGGGCAGAGGTGGCTTGGCCCACAGCACTATAAGCTTTGGCGATGAGATGACGGAAGACGAGAACGATTCCTCCAAGTGGTGGCGTTTTGCGGGCACAGGTGCACTGCAACCGCACTCTCCACCTGGGGAATGTCAACGTACCCCCTAGCCACTCCGCCATCGAGGGTAGTGAGGATGGAGGAGGCAGACGAGCGGCTTCCAGCCGGAAAAAGGGACTTCATCAGCTCCTCATGCACCTCCGGGAAGAATGGAACCGGGGCAGGGCGTGGTCGCGAGCCACGACCCGTGCCGAGGAACCAATCATCCTGGACTGGGAGGTGTGCACGCCTCCAGCCCAATGCTCACGGCAGCCTGGGAAAGCATGGCCGTCACTCTTGGTCCGATTCGGCGGTGGCGACAACACCCGAAGGGGGGCAGCCCCGCTGAATCATCATCCTCAGAGGCCGATCGCCCATCCCCCCATGCTGCGATCGACATCTACATGATCGACATGATCCTCTATCGGCGCACCGAATGAAACGCTGGGCATGCCGCGACACGGCACAGCAGAATCACCGGGGAGCCGCACAGAACAGCTGCTGTGGGAGGAGTGAGAGGTCCACGGGGACTGGCCCAGTGGAGAGGCTCTCACTGTAACCCTCAGATCGCCCAGAGCACTAGCCTATGGTTCTCTGCTCATGACAGAGGAAGCCCCTCCCATCCCCGTGAGGAGAGAGAGGCGCAATCACAGTACTGCCATGGTCACATGCTAAAAGTAAACGCATGAACCATCCACGAACACAGATTCAGAGTGCTGGATGCCCAGACACTGAAAACAACTATCGTGGCCGTCGACGGAGGACAGGAAACAACCACAACCAAGAGGACACGGACGGAATGTCTTTAAAAAGATGCGAGCCATCCATGATCAGAAACTGCTCTATTAGATGAAGCACCCAGGGGAATCGCTGAATTAAGAGGGACGGCGCTGACTGTGCCATAACGCCACCCAGAACAGCCTCTTCTTCCAGCAGCAAAGAGAATTCGCCTGGTGAATCTCGAACTGTGTTCATTCACTCAGCTACGAAGCAAAAATCTGATGAGTGGATGCACCTGTCGCCTATTTTCGGTATGCAAAATCCACTAGCCAAATTTCATTGGTGATTTCTCTTAATCAGAGAGGATTCAGACTCCCAAGTAAGACCCCTAATGTCGTCATCGACATAACTCGAAGTGACCGACAGATAGGGAACTTACTTCCCAGTCCAAACAGAGCTTTAATTGAAACTAAGCTGCAAAACAGCACATTCTAAACTTTAATAACTTTATGATGTAAAATTAATACATTTCAAAACATGACCGTCAACATACCAATGATGACTATTTATTTAGTGTTTCGAAACTTTTCGTGTTCATTTTACTATTGTAAAATGGAAAGTCAGCCAGACTTTTCACTTCTCCTGCATCTGTGTAGCACCTGCAACTCAGCATATCTTTCTGAAGGCTCCTAACAATGGAAAAGACCTGCTAACCTTTATTCTTAACAAGTTTCCTGATCATTTATGTCCAATGTTTATAGTTTATTTCGGTGTGGATTATGATACGCTTTCACAATATGATACAAGACTAAATGGGCAGATTGGAAAACAGTCATAAAAAGTAAACTATGACATCAAGAAGAAGAAGATAACTAAAAAAATCTGTGATATGGCCTCCTTAATGATCTTTATTGTACCACCTTGTCACCAACACAGGCAACCTCAAGAATTTTGAGCTGTTCATTTTAAATGCAGATGCATAATTTACAATTTCTGAACCCTCCATTTCCTCTATCCCACCTGCCCCGTCTCTCCCTTTCTCTGACAGGATAGCTTACTTCCACCCCTTCCAGAAACATATGAACCAGAGGCACTGGGGAAATACGGCACACTGGATGTGGCATTTGAATATGACCCTAGCGAACAACGGCTTGCGGTGACAGTGACCGCTGCCACAGATATTCCAACCCTTAAGAGCACAGGGAACATTTCCTGGCAGGTCCACCTGGTTCTACTGCCCAACAAAAAGCAGAGGGCCAAGACAGGAGTGCAGAAGGGACCCTGTCCCATCTTCACAGAGACATTTCGCTTCTCATGTGTGGAGAAGGAGGCCTTGCGGGACTATGCAGTCCGGTTCCGTCTCTACAGTGTGAGGCGCATGAAGAAGGAGAAGGTCCTAGGGGAGAAGGTGTTCTACTTAACCAAACTCAATCTGCAGGGCAAGCTTGCTCTGCCTGTTACTCTAGAGCCTGGCACATCTGTTCCTGTAAGCAGTGTTTGTGTGCATGCAGTATACATTGTCCATAGCCAATCCGATTTCAGAGTCAGAATTATCCATTTTATAATGGTAATCCTTTAATGTCACTATTCTTCAGGGCTGTGGGTCAGTGGTGAGTGTCTCTCGTAGTGCGGGAGCTCTGTCATACCGCTCCACTGGTGAATCCTCCACTCCAGAGCTTCTGCTGGGTCTCCTCTACAACTCCAACACAGGAAGATTGTCCGCCGAGGTTATCAAAGGCAGCCATTATAAAAACTCTGCCACCGATAAACTGCCCAGTAAGAAATCCACGTGTCCACCTGCACAATCCTCTTAAAAGCAAACCTGTTTCATGCATGTGCATTCTTAATGCTTTTTCTGTGTTCTGCTTGTGATTTAACTGCTCTTGTTTTATCTGTCAACTCTATTTTCTATCACATTCCTTTTGTCTGTGTCCTGTCTTGTAGTTGGTCTGTTTTGTTGTGTAAAACACTTCATTAGTGGGCAACTGTATATCATGAGAGGTAAGTTTACTGCCATGTCGAAAGTACAAAACCACCCATTCCACTGCGTCTGCATTTTATTGATGTTGTGTGTTCAGTCAAGTCTCTTTGCACTGTATTGAGATGTACAGAGATATGCGGGTAGAATCCTATAGAATACATTTAAACAGTTTTGACAATAGTCAGTCAATAGTAAATGAACACCATGTCTTGCTGGAAGAGTAATACCATTAGTAGCCCTTCAAAGACATGTCAATAAACCCAAAGTCAGCAAACCAAGGGGTTAAGGTTTGGCTAGTTATTATGGTCCTGCTAGCCACTGCTGGACAATATTTACCTGTGGCTCTAGCTCTAGAATCATGTCACATGGCTTTTATGAGTAATTTGATTGGCTCAGCACAATTTGGTTGCAGAACACAGTGCCCATGAGCTGCAAGGAGCAAAGATGGCAGATTTTTAATCACATTCTTCAGGGTCCCAAGAAACTGCCATCAAGAAGAATGAGAATGCTAACAGTTAGAATTAGCCAGAGCATGCAGAACATTCAGTAATATCTATTAGTTGGTAGAGACATAAGGGACATGTATGAGTGGTTAACAATAACTATCTCACCAGTGGTGAATCCCAGTTTGCATACTTATTATAATTCTTCAACTTGTACTAACTGCATACTGCAATGGTGATGTCAAAGAAAGTTCAACTTTTTTACTGCCATTCTGGTTGTTAGTATCTCGCTAACTTTACTAACCTTAAAAAATCATAGTGATTTAATGTTCATACATGTAAACACTGCAAAGGGAGCTTTGCCTTGAATTCATTGATCATAGTTCAACAAAGCAAATGCTCGTTACAAACCTCTGAGAACACTTTTGTTGCACAAAGCATTACACAGTGTTAGTTCAAAATGCATTCATAAAATTATACTTTGCAGATCCACGAGAAACAGTGTTATCTGGGTGCTGATTGCCAGTGTGCTCTGATTTGGCCAATATTTACCCAGTATCTCCATGGCTATGCTTGGAGTAGTATACTATCATGCTACGTTTACTATTGATGCAGTATAGAGTATGTATACTGTGCACTGCATTAAAATTAAGGTTGTGGCTAGAAGAGATACGGCTAAAACCAGAAGCTAACAATAACTTATGTTTTCTACCTATTAGATTGTTTTATTAACATCTACTCCTACCCCAACCCTAAATCTACCCCTTACAATAATGCAAAAACAGTCATTATTGCTGTACAGTGTGACAGTGTGCATGCTCAGTTGACAAATCTGTATACCATCTAGCCTTAACCGAAAATTAATGTGTGATGAGGTCGCATGATAAACATTGTGAGGTCACGTGATGATATGGCATACTACTATAATCAGTGGCGGCTCGTCGGGGGAGGCAGGGGAGGCACAGCTTCCCCATAATTTTGAGGTGAAAATGGGAGGAGGACGATTTAATGTTAATAAAATTCACAATTCATTTCCGTTCATTTCTCAGAATGTGTATTTTTTGTTTGTAATTTCAGTTGTAATATCATAACGTGAAAGCGCCGCTTTTCTATCGCGAATGTGCCGAATCTCCTGATGTAATTACAACCGCTAGGTTATAGAGAAGGGGAGGGGGCGGCCGGGGGAGCGCTGAGCTCTCGTGCCCCCGTTGGTAAAAAAAAATTTATAGGCTACAGCAGTCGGCTTAATTAAATGGCGCAACAGGCAGCTCTCTTTTAACACAGACTTTTAAGAAGGGATGGATGTTTGCTGCAAGTGATAGGCCAGGTAAGTGAAATTATATTATCTTGCTGTATGCATGTCGTTTTCTTTACGTTTTCTGACTAAAAGCAACCAAAACGTAATTTTAAAGTGGTTAAGCAAATAATATAATAATAATAATCGGCAGGGATCCCAGACTAATACAATTAGTGTGCCTCCTCTATTTTAAAACCCACGAACCGCCACTGACTATAATGTTTGTCATGGAATAACGTTTCACTAACTGTTTCACTGTAAAAAAAGTAGAATACGGTATACTGTATGGTATTCAATAAGTAGTAAGACACTATTCCTTTCTGAACATAGCCCATGTGTTTGACTTGGTGCATAAGCTCACCATCACCAGGTGGTGCTAACCCACTGTTTCCCTTCCCTTTCCATCAGACACTTACGTGAAGCTTACAATGCTGGACTCCAAAGGGAAAGAGATGTCCAAATGCAAGACCTCCGTATGCCGTGGCCAGCCCAACCCAACCTACAAAGAGACATTTGTGTTCCAGGTGGCGCTATTCCAACTGTCCGAGGTGACCCTGCAGGTGTCGGTGTACAGTCGGCGGAGCAGCATGAAGAGGAGAGAGCGGGTTGGCTGGGTCACTCTGGGCCTCAACAGCACCACGGAGGATCAAGAGGAGCACTGGACCCAGATGAAAGAGTCAGAGGGCCAGCAGGTCTGCCAGTGGCACACCCTCCTCGATTCTTAGGGGTGCAGGGAAACAATGCAATGCGGTTTGTGGTCATCTGAAGGTTTAGTAGCACAATATGAGTACAAATTAAGGGATTTGTTCACACTAAATTGAAAGTTCTGTCCTAATTGACTCCTTCATGTTGCTCCGAGCCTATATTACTTGCTTTTTTCATGAAACATCATCTATCATATGGCTTCAAAAGACAGGCAACTTGTCATTTTTGAAGTTTGACAGCCCTTATTTACTATCTTTATATTGAAAAGCATTCATGTTTTGTGTCCATGGAAGAAAGAAAGTCATAGGCGGTTTAGAACGGCATGAGGGTGAGTAAATAATGACAGAAGAGTGATTTTTTAGTGAACTATTCCTAAAGTATTGAGTGCAAAATGTTTGAAAAAAACTGCTAAATTTTTTGGGCAAATTAGGTCAATTTTTTATCATCAATAGCGTAGCATTGCATGAAGCACAGCTTACTCAGCAGTTACTTCCGAAACATGCAAAAAACATTGCTGCAAATTTGTCTGTTAAAATTTCAAGAACTTCACTCTGATGTGAATGAAATACGCATGGGGAAATTTTCACACCATGTGTCATTCAAATGAAATTCCCAATTGCATCGATTACTACTGAGTCGACTGCATTTTGCCCCCGTGGAATTCCTCCTTAAAGTGATAGTTCACCCAAAAATGAAAATTCTGTCATGAATTACTCACCCTCATGTCGTTCCAAATCTGTAAGACCTTCGTTCATCTTCGGAACACAAATTAAGATATTTTGGTGAAATCCGAGAGCTTTCTGACCCTCTATAAACAGCAATGCAACTACCACGTTCAAGGCCCAGAAAGGTAGTAAGGACATCATTAAAATAGTCAAAGAAAACAAAACTTTTACTTTTAAAAAATGGTTTTAATACTTTTAAACTGTCAATAATAGTGTCTTCTCTTCCGTGTCAGTCTTCGACACGCCTGCACATGCGTGTGGTGGTGCTGCAGCGTTCTGACGTAGACATCCATCTCTCCTAGTTCATCGTCTGTATAGTCTGGTTCAAATAAGGCTTGGCAAAAAAATTGAAAGTCATCCTCTATCGAAATCTTCAGACATGTATACGAAGACTGTTTTATGTAGAGCGTACAGCTTCCTCTGCTTGTAAATAAGGTGCAGCGTATGCGCATTCGAAGTCAACGCGGGCTCCTGCGTCAGCAGCATCACACATGTGTCGTGGTACTGTCGTGAACGCGCGTCGAAGTCTGACACGGAAAAGAAGAAATTGTTGAATAAAGTCGTTATTTTTATTTTCTTTGCACACAAAAAGTATTCTTGTAGCTTCGCAAAATAACGGTTGAACCACTGATGTCACATGGACTATTTTAACAATGTCCTTACTACCTTTCTGGGCCTTGATTTCATCAGAAATATCTTAATTTGTGTTCCGAAGATGAATGAAGGCCTTACAGGTTTGAAACGACATGAGGGTGCGTAATTACTAACAGAATTTTCATTTTTGGGTGAACTATCCCTTTAAAGTTAAATGTGGCCGCATCTTAATTTGTACTGTAGAGGAATCCTCCATGTTGGAGGTGCTGTTGACTTCTTAGAAAGACTGTGTTCCTCAGGATAGCAGTAATGGACCTGCTGTTTTTTGCAGTGTTGGGATGGGAAGGCCGGAGACTGACTGAAAAAGACGCCTTATGATGACAATAGAAAACTGAACTACTGCCATTGGCACTGCCATCTATACCAATTGTTTATTCCCATCAAAGCATAACTGCAACTGTACTGTATTATTGGCAGTTGCAGAAGCATTCAAATTGAGGTTTAGCCTTTGTACTTGACTTGCAAATATGCAAATACAAATATGCACTGCATGGTAACAGCTAAAGCAGCAAGAGAAACATTCAGAATAAATATCGGACCAAAGCGCAAGACCATAAACCTAATTCTGTTTTATGAAAGGATATAGGGACTATATCACACCAGCAATATTGCAGAAATATTTCAAATGAAAATGTACAAATAGTAGGGCTGCTGAAGACTGTCTAAATGCATCTAATTACAAGTAACCAATGTCTAAATGTAACTGATGCAAATTTGAGTAATTTAACTTATGATTTTGTCATCTGTTTTCATATTGTGTAAGCAAATGCTGCATCATGCATATGTTAATGCTGATTCAGGTTCATTTTTAATCTTTGGAAACTATACATTTAATAAAATCTAAATTTACAAACATGTATGCAATCATTACTAATGTTATGGGCGTCAGTATGGTAGCTTGGAAAAACTGATAATAATGACATTCAAATGTATGCTTTCATACTTTATGGAGAATTTATGTGTTTTTAGAAATATCTCAATGCAGTTTGGAAGGACTTAACTAAACTAAGAAGAACTTGGTTGTTCATCATGCTCAGTCATGTTTAATTTCATCACTTCTGCCAACAGACCGGATGTGGTTTGGCAACAGCAGATAGAGACATTCTGTGAAAAAAAAACAAAAAAAAACTTTTTATCAAAATTGGCATTGAAAACAAAACCTAGTACAAAAAATATATACAAATGATAATCAAAGAGTCAAACAAAGGGCAAAATTCTTAAGCAAAATCCATCAATCAGGTGGTAAGATCAAGTTACGTCCCATAACACATCCTCCACAAATCTTTCAAGAGGTGGCAATTTTCTGGAAGCCTGAGTAGGTGCTTCCTCAGCAGGACAATGCTTAAAATGCTTCCCAAGTGCAAGATGAACCTAAGAACAGCAACAGAACCGTTACAGCATTCAAGACAGAAAATATGCTCAGAATTTAATCTACAATATTACTCCTTGGCATGTTGCAACGTACGACGTTTGCTAAAATGTTCAGAACAACACTGTGTAGGACACTGAGTCCTACAATGCAGTGTGTTCTGCAACTTAACCATTAATTTCCAGTTTGACTGGAAATATACTGGAAACACTATCAGCTCTTTTCTAAATAGTCTTTTCTAAATTTTCAAATTTTTGCACCAAATTGGATAAAATAACCATTTTTATCTCATAAATTATGATAATAACTGGATTAAAACTCACTGATTTATAGATACAAGAGGTCATGTGCCAACATTACAGCATTATTTTCATACGGGTTCACAATCTATTTTCAAAGGGATGTTCCAGGTTCAGTACAACTTAAAGGTGATGCATGTCATTTTATATGTTAAATTACCTTCTATTCCAGCTATATATGGATATAGACACATATGCACACAATATCAACTGAATATTAAACTGAACATGGTGTAAAACACTGATGGTATCAAAGCATTGCTCTGTTTGTTTCGGCATCCCGACACAGCAATATCGGCTCAACCAATAGCGTGAGTTTGGGGCAGGACAATCTGGTTATCTGACCAACCCAGGGGTAATGTTTGGGAAACCTTTTTGAAAACGGTCATTATTATTCCAACTCCTTTGCTGGAACTGAAGAAGCTTAAGGTGTAACCAGGAAGACTACTTTAAAAATAGTGGTTTAATCTGTCCGTACGGCACAGTTAGCAATACGCTAGTATTCCATTCCAAACATATCCCAGGATTTCTCCTAGCTGTCATTTTGATGACAAATCCAGAGAAAGAATGAAAAACCCATGGTTAAAACCACAGTAACACACCCAAACTTTCCAACGTCTGTGAAGGAAATCGGTTTCATTTCCTCTGCCAACCCTCACATCCTTATCTTGGTCACAGACTGGCTGCACAACCCTGTGTGATACCTGAATGCCTTTCAATACTGCGGAAACCAATGAACACTTTTGCAGCTTGATTTAGGTAGAGAAAGTGCAACATTCTTTGGTCTTGAAATGTCTTCGGAGGTCTTCACATGCTCCTCCTTGTGTCACCTCAGCCATAGTGTCCTCCTCCTCATCTGAAAAATCATGATTTAAAGCAGTGCTGAATTTTTTAGGTCTCGTAGATCAAACTCTTTGTCAAGCAATGCTTTTTCTCCTCTCTAACAAATGGTCTTCTGATACTTTGGACACTGAGAATCTTGATCCTCCGTTGCTGGTGGTAAGGGTAGGGCTTCGAACAGGGCTCTGAAAGATTGATGGGTCTGATCTTCTGGAGTTCCCTGCACAACATCCAGGCTTCTCTTCTCTCTTATTTTTAGTGTCTCCTTGGTGCTCTTTCAGTAGGGTCTGTTCCTCTTGGTTGTTGTTGTTGAGGCAATCCGTTGACTCCCCAGACGTGACCATGCACATGTTCGCGCTGACGCTGAAGCGGCGTTTCAGACGAGGAGAGTGATCGAGTGGGATGACCAGGCCGTGCAATAGGTCACTACAGCTCTTGGACCGTGCCAGTTCCTCCTCCTGCTGCTTTTTCTTCCTTCTCTTATCTGCTCCGATGGCTTGGATAACATCGCTGTAGTCTTCAACCTTCTCAGACATGAACTGAAAGATGTCAATGATGCCAGAGAGAGGTGTTGGCTTTGGGACTTTTTTTACTTCTTTTTTTACCGGTACATCATCGATGGACAGCCTGTGGCGTCTCAGCCTTCTTTTCTTCAGGACTTTATGAGCCTCGACCACCATATGCACATTCCAGCTGAAGAAAAGTGACAACCAGGCAAGACCCAGGCAGATCCATAACTGCACAAAGAATTTGTAGAGTGTTGGGTAATCTTTATCTGGGTTCACACCTATACGGAGAAACAAAGTGAATTTCCTTTATTCAACATAACAAGCCAATAGTTGAATTTGCCTATCTAGAGCTATTTTTAGCTGTTTTTAAGCAGTATATGTTTATACAGAATCACAATCACAGGAAACGATGCATCATAAGTTGGTTCACGTGTACAGCGGACAGAAAGATGCAAGCCGAGAGATTTGCACCAAGCTAAATTCAGCAACAAGCTAAATTTTCTATTTTCAACGTACGCCTTCTCTCCACTGTGCTCAAGGTATAGTTTTTTTTAGACTTTATAAATCCCAAAGACCACCAAATTTGATGAATACTCACTCAGCTATTTTCATGTACACAGAATGTCGTACTGTGTATGGAAAATAGTAAGCAGGGTTATTATAGTTAACTAAAACCATAAATAAATGTTAATTGAAATAATTGTTAATTGAAATTAAATAAAATTCAGATTTCAGATAGTTTCCAAAGCAACTTGATGTACTAAAATAACCAAAACTGAAATAAAAATGTATATAAACTATATTTAAAAACAACAAAAACTAATGAAAATGACAATACCACACAACAAAACTACTAAAACTTTAAGTAAAATTAACATGAAAAGAAAAACAAACAAATTAAATCTAATTCAAAATATTAACAAAAACTATATCTAAATTATACTAAAATTATATGTATAGTAAGTATACTATTATAAATAAAGACAGCATGTTTGCTAATTAAATATTTAGCTTTTATTTGACTTTGTACTGAAAACCATAATAAATTATTGAAATATTATCTGGAAAATATTTTTTATTTTAAATGTATATTGTTTTTACTTTATTTATTTATTAAGTTAACAGTGTATCCTTTTCAAGCCAATATCAACATTTTCAAGAAACATTTTCAAAATAATTAAAATGTATTTTCACATGTTTAATTAGAATCAGATTCAGAAAGAGCTTTATTGCCAAGTGTGTTTACACACACACACAAGTAATTTGTCTTGGTGACAGGAGCTTCTAGTGCAGAAAGTACAGACATGCATATAATTTAAGGTAATGAAATATAACACTAACAATAAAGAGAATAAACAAATTAATAATACAAATTTAAATATTTTTAAATGATGTTCCTATGCAGCTTTATAGGGAAAAAAAGTGTCATATTATTAGTTAGGCAGTGGTGATGAAAACATCTATGTCTTGCTGTTAAATGTATAAAAATACATTTAGCACGTTTTTTTAATTTGTCAAATTTTCCTCAGACCACAAAGCACTTTTTTGCAATCTCTTTGTGGTTCCCGGACCACAGTTTAGTATAAGCCCTACGCTCCCTTACTCACATTTTCTTCAGCACAAATGTTCAAATCTATTTGCAATTGTTCAGTTACCTGCTACATAGTCACCAAAACCAACAGTCGTCAAGGTGGTGAAAGAGAAGTACAGGCCTTCTAAGTAAGTCCAGTCCTCAAAGTGACTGAATACAAAGGCTGGGAAGATCAAGTGAACCAGGAAACCCCATAAAAGGAATACAACTGTGCAGGTGAACTGTACTTTTTTCTGTAGTGAAAGAGAAACATGAATAGGGGTGTTAATAATATTGTTTGTCTCTTTGAAAAGTGAAGGCTTTGTTAATGGTGTTCTTACCACAGTGAAGCTTCTGTGGAGGAGCACCTGACTCAGGCGCTTTGCCCTGCCACCAAAAAATGTACCCAATTCACTTATCCAGGTGAGGCAAAGAGGAATGCCACAGAGCCCATACAGGATACAGAATAAACGGCCTCCAGTTGTCTTTGGCGCAACATTGCCATAACCTGAAATCATCGAGTAGACAATCTGTGTAAAATATTTTTATATTCTGTCTAAAATTAGATCATTAGGTATGGAAGCCTTTTTTCTCCACAATCAATCAATCAATCAATCAATAAAGGTAACCGATTTTTTTTGTAATCATATTTTTTAATCATACATTACCATTTTTTAAATCAAGAAATCATACTTTTTTTTCTCAGAATTGCAAAAAAGCGTCAAGATTTATGAGATACAATCTCAGAATTGTGAGACATAGCTCAAAATAAGATGCAAGACATAAAGTCTCAATTTTGAAGTCCAAATTGTGAGATATAAATCCATAAACCCATTGCAATTGTTTTTTTTTTCTTCTCAGAATTGCAAGTAAACAGGTCTAAAAAGGAGAATAACCTTTTCAATAATCACGATAACAATAATTTTAATAATAAACATTATTTTTTATTCTGTGTTGGAAACGTGCTTCCATAAACAGGCCACCTACAGGTCTGTGAACCACTGTATTTCTAAATCAAAGTGGCATTCTAATGATAATAATGCTATGACTTTAAAAAAAATAAAGATTTGCTCTTTAAAATTGTTGTTTTTGAGAATTATTGTGCTCTTAACATTGTCACAAATTAATAAACGTGATGGAAGGTTGAATCGCTGTTCAATGTTTCGATTTCGCAAATGCACATTTCAACATTGAAGGTCAATTGTAGGATTATAAGTGTCAGCTGGGGTTTTATATAATAAAGAGAGAGAAACTTGAAATACTTCTAAGCAGTACAATGCATCCACCTATAGTAGTGATGACTGTGGCAGCAAAAATAACTGCGTTCTCCCAACTCCAGTTGTTAATTTTTTTTTCTCCCGTTACAGTCACACCTCTTCCAGCCGCCGCAGCCACAATCTGATGTTGAAACACAAAACAAAATATTAACTATTAAATATGTTATTTAACAATAAATACAAATGCCAAATGAGCATATTTGAACATAGCATGAAACGAGAAGAGACATAAACAATGTCTCCATGTAAACAAAAGATGAAATAATCTTTTCACATCTTTGAGAAAGACTTTTTAAAATAAGCAATTATATTTCATTAATGTGTCTTCGTTTCATCTCATCTCACGATTACCCATTTTATTTTTTACTCCGAGGCGGAAACAGGCTTCCATATACAAGTCAAAACAACAGGAAAAGAGGAAGAGTGTTTAGTGTTTGTGGAGATATCAGCAAATTAAACCTTTGTCTTCATGTACACTAGTTAGAGTCAGTATGGTTGCAGTCAGTCTATCGCTGTGACCATAAACATGGCTATTTAAATACCTTAAATTAGCGAGTATACAAACAAACACACCCAAACCAAATTGACTGAGTATAGGACGCCCTGCAGTTTCGATCTCCTTCTGACTTCAGTCCAGTCTGATGTGTCACTGAAACAACTTACTTTAAATGTACTTTTCATGTCTTTGAATAACAACAAAAACACTATCTTTCAGCTTGCTCATGTAAATATCAGTATTTAGAGTATGCCACCACAATGGTGTTGTTTGAAAACCAGAGGAACAGGTTTTCTTTGCCACATCATGTCACATCATGCTCAGTAAACATAAGTATGAGGGCTTTTACAGTTTTTAAATTCATGTCAGTCAAGGTAAAATATGGCACAATTAACAATAGAAAAAAAAAAGCTTTTTAAAATTTTAATATGGTAACAAATTAAAAATCAGCTTTTTTCAGTTCAGTTTGAAACGATGCAATGTGTTTCAAAGAGATTTTGAATGTTGCCGTAGTACAGTTGTCATGTTAGTATACCATACAGTGGCAAAGAAAACACATAGAATACCAAAACAAACCGAAAATAAATTAATAAAAAAAAATAAAAAAAAACTGATTTCCACAATAACATTCATCCCAAGTGTTACTGAAGTGAAAGTGACATGTGGCCAAGTATGGTGACCCATACTCGGAATTAGTGCCCATCCAAAGTGCACACACACAGCAGTGAACACACACACATCGTGAACACACACACATCGTGAACACACACACATCGTGAACACACACACATCGTGAACACACACACATCGTGAACACACACACATCGTGAACACACACACATCGTGAACACACACACATCGTGAACACACACACATCGTGAACACACACACATCGTGAACACACACACATCGTGAACACACACCCGGAGCAGTGGGCTCCCCCCCCATACAACCCCTGCCGGTACGAGACTCAAACCCACAACCTTTGGGTTACGCATCCGCCTCTCTAACCATTAGGCCCCAGCCTGTTTAAAGGCTGTGACACCATTCATGGCATTTATGGCATAGCTACTGTCAGTATCAATACTGGAAATGACATTGCAAGAGTTGTAAAACAAGTACAGGCACTAATGAACACAATACTGTATCCTGCATATTTACTGGTGTTGTTCATAAAATGTTCTTCAAGAATGAGTGAATTAATACTATAGTTGATGTTTTCAGATAGATGAATTACAGTATTTGCAATATGTTCTCTGGTGACAAATTACAAATGCTCACACACCTTTGTGTGTATATAGTAAACATCTGTGGTTACAATACGAGATAATATTTCAAAACTACTTATCATATATTTCAAACTTCATTCAAACTTAAAACATATTTTAATTTAGATGGTGATACATCATTATCAAGTTAAATGTGTAAAATAACTGGTTTGTTGATTAATCTTTAAAATCATTTGGATTGAATAGGGTCAAATGAATCAGAAAGAAATAGTTTAAATGCATGTTTTGTGTGGATTTAAAACTTTTTGGGTGATTTTGTGTCTAGCATTGGGGGAAAATAGTGCTAAGATTAGATCTAGAAGTTGAAAATAGTAGCCTACCAAAGCCAAACAGCTGCTTGCTTTGTTTTCATATTCGATGCATACAGCACGTGTGTGCGCGTTTTCTCGTGGTACAGTCGCGTTTGAACGAGTACACAATGTATGACTGGCAAAAGCACATTCCTAAGAATGACTTCGCCAATTTTATTGCCCACGGGGGGAAAGTCCACAAACTTGGAACAATCGCGCCTCAGTCTTTTTTAGGTTCGCCAACTCCCGTCACCTCCAGAGATTTGACACGTTTAGGACAAAGTTTCGCTTTGTTTTGTTCATGCGCAAATGCGTGAAACTGTTACAAACTAGGTACAATTGTTTAAAATGCTCTAAACTTACATTAAATTAAGACGGAACCTTCTTATTAGTCGCTTGTGTGTGAGAAGCACCATAGCAACGGTAAATGTAGCCTATTCAATAACTGATACTTAGGCTAAACACTTGGACAACTTTTCCCAAGAGCTTCTGGAACTGTTTAGGCTATACCTAAAAAAATCTCCAAGCTGTTTTTCTAAACACCACTTGAGGAATTAAATAATAAAGCCTACCTCAATTATCAGATCCAAATCATCCTTTTCTAAGCAGGGATATTTCTGTAATAAATGGTCAGTGTGGTTTTTATAATCGTCCAGAGCTGCTTTTAAATGCGGTTCCTCGAGGATCTGAAATATCGCGGCTCCGATGGACAAGTAGAAAATGATGATTGAGGTAAGAATTGGTCCTTTATCTGCCATAATACTGAAGTAGATCCTTCTCTGTGCTCAGTTACATCAAGTAACAACCACTGATAAAGTCTCCTAAGTTTCTGGTGATGTGTTACTTGATGCGGGTGAGGAGGAAGTGGAATTCGGAGCCACGCCTGTAGGTGTGAACGCGAGGACTGCCTTGTCTGGCTGTAAACTGCGTGGTTTTGCTAGAGGGTACGATTTTTGAGAACTTTTCTTTTGTTTTTGGTCTTTAATAGATTTTAAATTGCATTTTAGTTTCGAAGGAAAGACTGAAACAACACACATACAAATATTAGAAGACAGAGATCTTCTCAGAACTTATACCCACTCTTCTTTGTCATTTTTGTATTTACTTTTAAGGTGTTTTAATGGAAGTATTAGTTGGTTCCCCACAAGTTCACACAGATGCACTTGAAGAGTACACACTTTAAAAAAGGGTTCCACATAGGATGTTTTCACAGGAGTGCCACAGAACCATTTGATGTTTCCTAAAGAACCATCCAGGGAACAGTTCTTAAAAGAACATTTTTCAAGAACATTTTAATAATATAAACTAAAGAACCGTACGAGGAACCTTTTTTTCTAATTGCAATGTTCCATGGATGTTAAAGTTTCTAACCATCTATGGCAATAAATAACCTTTATTTTGTGACTCATCACATGTACAACAGAAAAGTTATACTTTCGAAATTGTGTGTGTGTGTCTGTGTGTGTGTGTGTGTGTTAGTGCTGTCAAACGATTAATCGCGATTAATCGCATCCAACATAAAAGTTTTTGTTTAAATAATATATTTATGTGTGTTGTGTATATTTATTATGTATATATAAATACACACACATGCATGTATATATTTAAGAAAAATATGTTATGTTTATATATTAAATATATATATTTAAAATATAAATTATACATATATATATATATATATATATATATATATATATGTGTGTGTGTGTGTGTGTGTGTGTGTGTGT
>NW_015539890.1:1176039-1180531 GCF_001515605.1 Sinocyclocheilus anshuiensis | reverse complement strand
ATGTAACTTTTTTTTTTATTATGTAATGAAATGCCTTTCATGCATTTCTAACTGTGGCAAAGGTCCAATTACTTTGGAATCGGTGTGTTTACATTTCTTACGTTTCTTTCACTTTTGTCTTGATCCCTTTGTTGAGATAAAAGATCGGAGATGTGTGGTAGTTTGCCCAAGTTTCACTCAAGGCTTTTTTCTTATTATTTCTGTTACATTGCTTCTACATTTAAATTAAAAATCTTAAAAATCAAAAGATAATCAATATAACAATGAAAAAATGCAATAGTGTTTTCAAGACACATTTACTGAAGTTCTCTTCTTCCTTCTTACCAAGTGACATACTATATATAGTGGTAGATATCCATCTTACTGATTGAGCAACATACTGTGTCTGTTTTTAAAAGGAAATGCGAGTCAAGGTTTCTTCTCTGTGTGAACGCCGGACACCTAACACCATTTTTCCTATTTCACACCTGAAGAAAGCTATTAAAAGTTTGGGGATTTTCCACAATATCCTGTGACCTTTAAATAGCAAATGCAAAGGCCTCTGTGAATTGAAAGTCAGATTCCCAAATCCCAAACAGGAACTCATGCCCACAGCGGAGTGGAAATCCTCCTCCTTTTGTAACGGGATGGGGAAGGGGGGCTCTTCGTGCATGCCTGAGCATCGCCACTCCTGTGCAGATGTCAAAATATCCTCCTTTTATTGCATGCTTTGTGGCATGTTGTATCTTGTTGCATGTAACTCTTAAGCGTACTGCTTAAAGGGATAGTTCACCCAAAAATGGAAATTGCATCATCATTTACTCATGTTTTCCAACCCTTCACAAATGGAGATATTTTGGAAATGTATTTATTTATTTAAATAAAGAAATGAATTGCTTTGTATTTATTTATTTATTTATTATCCCCACAAATTCACACAGATGCACTTGCAGAATCACTTTAAAAAAAAAAAAAAAGGGTTCCAAATAGGATGTTTTCACAGGAGTGCCACAGAAACATTTTATTTGGTTGATAAATTTTTTCATAAGATCCTAAATGATGCTTCCAAATGATTACAAATTATTAACTTTAAAGCCAGCTAGATAACATTACTTTGGTAACTTATTTAACTAATTTAACAATTCACAATAATGTTCAATATGTTCAGGCTGTTCTTTTCTTATTGTCGAGCCCTTTTTATGTATTTGTTAAACATATAAGGTCAGTGCATTTAGAATTAGACGTACCACAATTAAAAACACCACTCATTTATAGCTATTGTTCAAAAATATTGCTATTTCAAAGACAGTTATAATAGACACGGTCACTACATGGGAACAGGTACAAAATAATTATAACAGAGCACCAGACTTGATTTCACTCTCATTTGCAATGAGTTTCTAAACACAGGAAAAGTTGGATGTTGAACACAGAATGTCTCTTTAGTAGTGGTAATGAGGTATTTACAAAGATATGAAATAAAAAGCGCTGGTGCGTCATCGTCTTCATTGAATTTAGTGTAATTCAGAGTCGTTCTCTGTCTGTTGGAGCACCAAATGTCCAGACCCACTTACGTCATCCAGAGGTTTCTGTTTTATTGTGAGGGAAATTTTGGATGGCAGGGGCTCTCCTGACATAAAAGTGTCCAAGGAATGAGGTTTGTCCTGTGCCAGTGTGCAGATGGATGCATGGGATGCCAGAAGCATTTTCAGCTGCTCTTTCTCCTGTTGCAGGCAGCTCACCTGCCTCTGCAGCACGACCTGCTCCATGTGCAGGCGCTCAGTCTCCTGAAAACAAATTCACAGCTGGATCCCATTAGCATGTGATGCTGGTAATTACATAACAGATTCCCCAAAGCAGAGTGTACTGCATTCTTAAAAAATAAAGGCTGCAAAAGGAGGTTTTCATAGCAATAACATAGAAGATCCATTTTAGGTTCCCTAAAGAACCTTTAAAGAACAGTCTAAAGAACATTTTAATATTCTTAAGAATATTTTCCCACTAAAGAACCTTTTGTGCATTGGAAAGTTTCAATGAAGGAATAGTTCATTCAAAAATGTGCTCACCCTCAGGCCATCCAAGATGTAGATGAGTTTGTTTCTTCATCAGAACAGATTTGGAGAAATTTAGCTTTACAGTACATCACTTCCTCACCATTGGGTCCTCTGCAGTGAATGGGTGCCGTCAGAATGAGAGTCCAAACAGCTGATAACTCCTGATAAATCCACACAACTCCAGTCCATCGGTTAACACCTGAAGCAAAAAGGTGCATGTTTGTAAGAAACAAATCCATCATTAGAGCGTAGTAACTTTAAACCGTAGTTTCTGGCCAGTCTATAATCCATAATATTGCTTTCTCTCCATTGAAAAAGTTTATCCCCTGTCCTCTCATATCAAAATTCATTAATTTGTTTAGTACTGTTTTTGCTTGTAAACGGTGCTTGATCTGTACGTATTTCTCTCCTGATTCAGACGAGATGACTTTTTCACTGAATGGACTGCTAGCTGAAAGCAATAGACTGACGTTAAAAATGTCTTAATGATGGATTTGTTTATACAAACATGCAGTTTTTCACTTCACAAGATGTTAATTGATGGACTGGAGTCATGTGGATTACTTGTGGATTACTGTGATGTTTTTATCAGTTTGGACTCTTATTCTGACGGCACCCATTCACTACAGAGGATCCATCAGTGAGCAAGTGATGTAATGCTAAATTTCTCCAAATCTGTTCAGATGAAGAAAGAAACTCATCTATATCTTGTATGACCTGAGGGTGAGTAAATGCTCATTTTCATTTTTGGATGAATTATTCCTTGAAAGTTCATGGAAACACTGATGCCAATAAACAACCTTTGTTTTTGAGAGTGTGACTGTCCAGTGGAATTCTTGTTTCGATTTCCCAATTGAAACTATATGGAAACATTCATTTATGTGTTGTTAATACTTGGATGATTCATTCATCTTATGTCATTCTTAACAGACTCTTTGTACAATTACAGAAGTCTCAAGTTAAAACTGGACAAACAAGATGTATCAGAAAGGTGCACCACCCTGAACACAATATGAAAATAAAAATGGCAGTGCAGCCCTATTATTCACCTCCTGAAGAAGGTCAATAAGTTCTCGTCTGCGGTTGCGGCATTTGGCAGCTGCTATTTTGTTGCGTTCTCTTCTCCGTCTTATCTTCTCCTCTTCATCTGGAGTGAGCTAATAATGAATCAATATAACAGTATTATTTAAAAAATTGGAGTAATATATTTTCGTCCTTCTTTACTTTATTCATCTGTTACTTTTTAAAGATAAATGCAGTTAGAGAGAGAGAGAGAGAGAGAGGAGACTAGTTGTCACAAGCACTGTATCTCAGTGCAAGTTTAACATATATATTGCATTTTGGTTTAAACATCTTAAATAAGAATATTTTGTGTGAATTCACTATCAATATCATTATAGTTTGCTAGCTGTATAACACTCCTTCGGGCAGAAACCATCTAATTAAGATAGTTTTTCATTTTGTTAAGCATATTTTGTATACACTGTAATAATTTATTATTTATTAATGACATATAATATTATTTATTAACCAAAACATTTACATTTTACATTCTGAGTTTATTTTACGCATTAGTTTATACAGAAATAATAATATGCTATAATATGTTGTATTTTACATGTATATTTCTTTTGAAGCTTTCTTTCTGAGCTGCTGTAGGTTCACTAGTCTGCTCCAGACTCTCACTGGGCATCACCGGCTCGATTATCCAGCGCAGCTCTTGTCTCGATGTGACTGCACTGACAGTGGCGATAAAAGGGCTTTTGGAAATCTGCATCTCGACCTGGCTGAAAAGAGGAGAGAGAAAAAAAGAAAGATGCGGTAAATGAAACTAGAAAAGATGGTAAATATTGCGTTTCTAGCCAACATATGAGTAGATATATGGTTAAAACATGCGAATTCATTGACCTAAATCATAATTACTCACCTGATAGAACTGGAGATATCGCCTCCAGAGATGCAGTTTCGTTCATTTGCGTTCATTCCAAATATCTCCAAATTAAATCGTATTTTGCCATGGATTTATCCTGGTTCAGATGTTGATATTCCAGTTCCACCCATGCACTTTTCAATCAGTGCAGCAACAGGCATTCACTGGCCTAGTATTGTAATCATTTGAATGACGAATGTCTCCTAAAAAGGGCAATTGCGTCAGAGCGCAAGCGTTTCATGGATGTGGAATTACTGCGTTACGTCATGTGTTTCCACGCACTAGCGGCACACGCTCCATCAGGGAAAAAGAAATACCTAATATATATGTGAAGATACACAACAATATAAACACATGCTCTATCAGTGTCTTACTGTTGTTAAACTTAGCCAGCATTATTTTATATACAAAAATACAAATAAAAATCATTAAAAAAAAAAACATTATCATTCTTACATTTTTATTGTAGTTGTATTGTATTGTACTGTTTTTTCCCCCAGCAGGGTTAAAAGATAAATTCTTGAGTCAA
>NW_015539890.1:1172241-1176024 GCF_001515605.1 Sinocyclocheilus anshuiensis | reverse complement strand
TCCTTTGCCATTCATTTCTGACATATTCTAGCCTAGTAATAGTGCTTGAGTTATGACTCATGTCAATCTAGTGTTTCTATTAAACTCTATGCGAAGTGCAATGTTATGACTAACTGAATCTGACAAACATGTTTCTTTGAACCATAATTATCATGTAGTCGTGCTTGGGTTTATATGTTCCATATTATAGCCATGCTGGAGTTAATGAGCAAAAGCACAGAGCGTTCTTAGACTAAACACAGAGACCTTTGCCTGCATCTGTGAGTGCTTGAGTGTGTTTATATATGTGTGTATGTTTTTAAATGTGTGTTTAGCAGGGAACAGCATGTGCTCGACCACACTACCGCAGTTGTGTAGGAGTGCATGTCACACAACGATATTCTCCAAGGCTCAGTATTATCACAGCTCAGATGACATTTTCTTGCTCAATAGCCTTTTAGAGATCAGACTACCTTACCTTCAGACTGAGATGCATTACACATAAGACAGGGAGTTTGTGTAAATGTTATGGTGTGTAAAATATGAACCTATGAGCCAAGAGAATTATGCACATCTTGCAACATTTTTTGTGAACGTGTTTATACAGCCATCCATGTATGCTGTTCAGCATTAAATTATGTCTTATTTTAATGGACACATCAAAGTGTATTGGGACTTCTGGTATATACTGTGCTGTTTGTTAAAGACACGCTGATATAATGAAAGCGTGTGTGGGATTGAAGGACATATTATATGTGAAAGAGACTCTAATTAACCCACAAAGAGCACAAGAGGCCGGTGAGGATATGTGAGTATAGGCATAAGAGCAGGACCAAGATCAAAAACTTGAATAAGATGATAAGGATGGTTGAAGATAATGCAAAAGCAAGATGTAGAGGAAAGGGAAATTATGTTTTCTTCATCCTTGTTTATAGACCTGCTTGTAGCTCATTCAATTCTTAGCATGAATACAATAATTAAACACTAATGCATCCATTAGCAAAACCTGCATTCGACTTGTCACTTGGCAACACCACCAGCTCTCAATTATATAGTAGCACTGCAGTCTTTGTCCATATAGCTTGGCCGCGTTTCAGCACACATGCAACAAGATGCAATTGAATAATATAAGCAGCTGCAAATAATGAGAGTAAAACTTATATTTATGCATTTTGCAGACATTTTTTTTCAAAGCAACATGCATTGCATTCAAAGTATATGTTTTAGCAATTCATGCAATTCCTGGGAATCAAACTCATGACCCTGGCATAACTAGCACTGTGTTCTTCTGTTTAAGCAACATAAAACATAACACAAATACGCAGTCATGATATCAGTATGGATCAAGCTCGTAAAAAAACTGCACATTTGGATTCAATTTTACGGTTAATGAGTTAACTTAGTGGTTAAATATTTGGGCTAATAATTCAAAAGTGGCCGATTGCGTCCTCAGAGAGGGTGATTTATTAACTTGATCTTATAACTGAGTCACTGGATTTTTTTTCCCTCTTGAGCAAAGCACTTGACTGTCAATGTAATTTATACTGTATATGCCACTTTGAATAACAAAGTGTCTGCATTGGTTTGAAACAGCTTCAGTTGTTAAAATGAGCGTAAAAAGTACAATGAAATGAAGTTAAAGTATGGGCACTATGTAATTTTTTTCTTAAAGTCAAAGTACTGTACATAGGCAAATTTACTTGATTTACTTGAAACATGAGCCACATTTAATTGTACTTATTTAAGCATTTAAAAGTAAAATAATTTTTTTTTTCTAGTTTGGAAATTAACTGATGAAGTCATCATTTCCTGCAATTTTTTTATTTTTGTTTATATGTCAGAACTTACTTTTCAAACATTCTTTTGACTTTTTCTTGTCTTCTTCTCTAGTCACTGTAAAAGATTCTTGTCAGAAGTGCAATTTGAACAGAGAACAGAGACCATATGGGAACAATGGAACTTCTTGAGTCTGGTACCTTAAAACACTCAGCCATTCTGAACAATAGTACGCTAATTATTATATCAATGGAGCCTGAAATGTGACTCTATGTAGAAGGCAAGTGATAGCACTTAATGCATTTACATTCTTTAAGTCTTAACGTCAAGTCACTCTAAAACTGTTATTCTGACACTTAGCAGACTGCAATTAATGACCACTCCTCAGTGGAACCTTCATGTATATGCAAATTACACTTACTGCATGTTTTCGTCTAGTGACTCTATAACTTGGAATCAGAAGTGGGATTTTAACTCATACCTCCATCCAGAGACCAAAAACCTCATGTCCTGAGAAGGCTGAAAGCGCTTGAGTGTAGCACTCTGCCATTCGGACACCTAATGCTGCTTTCTTGTTAATCAGTCATAACAGTGGAGCCTGCCTTATGGCAATGCAAATATGTAAAATGCAAATAAATAAATTATTTTGACACTTAGCAGCTTGCTTTTATTGATCACTTCAGTGGAGCCTTCACTATGACACTATGTAGAATGCAAATGATAGCACTTAATGCATTTACTATTTTTTTTTAATCACAAGCGGGATTTGAACTCACTCCTCCATTTGGAGACCAGAATGCTCATTACCTGAGAAGGTTGCAACACCTTGAGTCTGGTGCCTAACATGTTGATGAGTCCAATCAGTGAAGCCTTCAGTATGGAATGGCAATGATAGCACTTAATGCATTTACATTCTCTGAGGTTTCAATTCTTGTCTAGTCACTCTAAATTGCCAGTAGTGGGATTTCACCCCAGTTCACCATTCAGAAACCAGGAACCTCATGTCCTGAAAGCCTGGAAATCCTTGAGTCTGGCACCTTCTACCACTTGGCCATCCTGACACCTGATGCAAGTTATTTGATGATCTGTCCTATCAGCGTACCTTGTGGTACTGTGTCGCATGCAACTTATACATTTGCATACATGTACATTCTTATCTAGTCACTCTAAAAGCTAACTGTCAAGACTGGGATTTGAACCCACAGCTCCATCAAAGTCCAGAAACCTCATGTCCTGAAAGTTTGGAAAATCTTTGAGTCTGGCACCTTAGCCCACTTAGACATTCTGAAAACTGATTCAGCTTTTTTGATGAGCCATCTTATCAGTGGAGCCTGCCTTTTGGTTTGCATTCTTTTGAGTTTCGACTTTTTGTCTAATCACTCTAAAAGGGTCTTCTCAGAAGTGGGATTTGAACCTATGCCTCCATTCTGAGACAAGAAGCCTGCACTGGACTAATTTCAAAGTACTTTTCAAGGCTGTTGCAATGTCAGGATTTATCTCCTGTGGTATACCACAGATCGTACCTTGAAAGGGACTTTGGGTATACAGAGTGTCCTTTACAAGAGGACAATAAGACATACAGGTGGAAAAGGAAACAGAATGTATTGTGGTTGCTGTGCTAGCATGTTTACATCACTGCATCATAGCCTGGCTTTGATTCTCTTTATGAAGTAAATTGCTCTTTCTGTCAGTTCCGTAAAAGCACAATATGTACGTTTTCGCCGCTAGAGGGCGCGTTTTCAAAACAAGCAAAGAAACAAAGGCGTAGTTTGTCGACGCCGTGACTGAGTGTGGAATCATGGGAGTTGTCGTCATCATCCCCACAGCCGACGCAATCCGACGGGACTCGGGCAGAAATCATGTTCATGGATGAGCTAATGTATGAAAGATTTATTAACGTCGTATTATGAAGCAGGGTGAGGCTGAAAGCCGTCAAAGCGAAACGAGGCCGCTGAAGCAATTGCTAATGAGAGACGAGCGCGACACACGGCTCGAAAGCAGCGGAGCTTTTATTATGCCACAGTCGAC
>NW_015539890.1:1171289-1172207 GCF_001515605.1 Sinocyclocheilus anshuiensis | reverse complement strand
GACGGTTTCCGCTCCTTCCGGTCGTGCGTATGTGGGGTAAAGCAGCGCTGTTTTATCATACTAGGTACATTTGAAAGTTATGTTATAATGCTATTCTGTGCGGTCGTCAACTGTATAATAAAACGCACAACATATTAAAGCGTCTTTGGAGTTTCCATGTTTTCTACAAAACAAAAAAAACATTGAAGGGGGTCTGAATACTTTCCGTACCCACTGTAACACTGTTCTAGAGATTTTTGGATATTTTAATAAACAAATCTTACATATTGTGCCCTTAATGGAAAATACTACTCACTTGTTTTGGGTCTGTCACATGTACACAGGAATTTTGGTCAGGGAATGTATTATCTATTTGTATATGTATTATTTTGATACTGTCATGATATTTTTTTATTCCAATGTACAGATTGCATTATTTTAACACCATCTCACAAAAGTTGCAGTTCTTTGGACTGGTTTTGTTTTTGTAGTCTCTTACATAGCGTAACAAAAAAAATATGCGAATATACTGCAAAATATAATGCGATATATATTACATTATACATTACCATATATGTGAAACTATAGTGCTTATATTTTTCAATATACAGCAATATATGCATTGACAATATGGCGATATATTGATACATACAAATGTACTGTATTTAGAAATGAAGAAATACATCTAAAATAATCTAATATTCATAAAGTTTGATCCTTTATTGAGTATTGCACATATATGTTCCCATATACAGTGGGTACGGAAAGTATTCAGACCCCCTTAAATTTTTCACTCTTTGTTATATTGCAGCCATTTGCTAAAATCATTTAAGTTAATTTTTTTTCCTCATTAATGTACACAAAGCACCCCATATTGACAGAAAAACACAGAATTGTTGACATTTTTGCAGATTTATTAAAAAAGAAAAACTGAAATAT
>NW_015539890.1:1170512-1171209 GCF_001515605.1 Sinocyclocheilus anshuiensis | reverse complement strand
ACAAAGAGTGAAAAATTGAAGGGGGTCTGAATACTTTCCGTACCCACTGTACATGTGAATGTACACACACACACACACACACACGGAATGAGTACAGCAGATTTCTAGTCCAGCATGCTTTGCTTCTGAATGCTAAAGGAGAGTATATATATATATTTTTAAATTAAGTATTATTTCATGTGTTTTTGCTCAGAATTATTATAGGGGGATATCTGTTAGTGTTTTTTTATGTTGTATTATTTTGAAATTTAAAAGGGTATATGTGTAAGTTTGTGGGGTTGCCATTTTGCTGAAGAGTAGAGCCTGTTTTAGTATGAGCAGGTGCACTTATGCTATTGTAAACTAGCTAGGCTATATATTCAAATATGAAACACATATATTGTAAAGGATTGTTAAATATAAGAAATATATATTTCCATATGTGTATATAAATGTAATGCAAATGTATATTCTGCAGTAATGTTCAATATATTTATACACCTGTTGCACCCTATCTTATTATAGCCTATGCAGATCTATATATTATAATGTGTATTACTGAATATAAAATTACATACATTGTATTATATAAGTAAATATATTGTCACATATTTTTCAATATATGAAAGCGTCAATTCCTTATGTATTATTCAATATATTGTAATATATTTACACAGTATATTATTCTGTATATTTTCTAATATACTGTTATATCCTT
>NW_015539890.1:1169495-1170457 GCF_001515605.1 Sinocyclocheilus anshuiensis | reverse complement strand
TATGTATATTTTGAATCGCCGAACCAGTGCGACAGGTGGTGCTAATGCGCCTGCCTTTCGTGCGGAAGAGTAAAAGAAATGCGATGACGTATTACGCAAAGTGAGCGTCATGGTGACGCTCAGACGTAGGCGCAGTTGGGCACGCACGCAAGCAGACACGCTCGTCGAGGAAACGGCATTCAAACAATAATTATGAATTTAAACGTCTTGTTTTTTGCACATCTGTAAAGAAAGATACATTTTTTAAACTTTCGTATGATAGTTGGAGCCGGTGCTAATAACTGCGATCATATTTGCAAACAGTAGTAGCGAAAGTTACAAAGTAACCGGCTTTATGCGATCAGGCGGCTAGGCCTTGCCTGGCCCGCAGTGTTTCGGTTCAAGCATGCATCCCTCCTGGGGCGCTTACGGAGGTGGACACCAGCCTCCTCCACACTTCGGCCCGCGGCCTCATCAGTTTAGGGGAGCTCAGCCTCCAGCAGCAGCAGCAGGAGGAGGATTTGGAGAATATGGCGCTCCGTCTCATCCAGCGTCGTCTAATTTCTCTAGTTTACAAGAACAGCATTTACAGCAAATGCAGCAGTTGCAGCAGCTCCATCAGAAGCAGCTGCAGTCGGTGCTGCATCACTCCGGCAACGCCAGCAGCGGCGGCGGGCCTCCTCCGCACTGGCAGACAGGCCCCAACAGCTTTCAAGATCCGTCAGCTCCGAGAGGTCCGGCTGGCCCGCCTCAGCCTCCGCCGCCAGAAGTGAAGCCTCCAGCTCCCGAGCCTTCATCATCTTCCTCGCCTGCAGTGAAGACCCCCGCTCCAGCACCACAGGTTAGCGAAGCCAGTGCATCGGTGGCGGATGAAAAGTCCGACTTTTCGTCGATGTCTCTGCAGGCAAGCTTCTGTGGCATGGTTTATTGTTAATGTTGTTGTATTAATACAGTCAGGGCCGTTTCTAGCCAATTTGACGCCC
>NW_015539890.1:1167102-1169330 GCF_001515605.1 Sinocyclocheilus anshuiensis | reverse complement strand
TTTACTGTACCAATATTTTAAATTGGCCTTTGAACTTAGCTTTATTGCATGGCAAAAAAACAGTGTTACCTTGCCAAAGTACTGACAGAGCCCACTGATCTTATAGGGCCTTTCGCACCGCTTTAGTTCCAGAACTAAATGTACAGTACTAAAGTACTGGGACGATTTTGCGCGAACTATTTCCCAGTACCATTTAAAGGGTTGCATTCGCACCGACAGTGTGTACTAAGAAGTGACGTAAGCCGGTCGACAGCGACGTCATTTGTGCGCGGCGTTCAACAACAGAAACAAAGAAAAACAACATTAACAACAGGAGGATGGAGGACGCTGTGATCGGAGCTGTTTTTGTTGTGTCTTGCGGGTTTCACAATAATGGACATGGAAAGTCGACGTATAGCTACGTGAAGCGACTGAAAGAACGGAAAGGAGGACTAAGAATCTCCAACGACAACTGGCAGTGCTACATTGTGTTGTTGAGCGCTCCAAATGCAAACTTTGCATGCAACAATCAGGCAGCAATTGTGACGATCAACAGTACAGAGAGAGCGAGGGTGACTGCCTGAATGACTGAGCGTGTCCTCCATCAGGTTAAGTCATTCATGAAGAAAATTAGTTTGAGATGTCCTAAGAGTAATGTTGTCGTAATATCCTAATATCTTTTCAATGTTTCGGGGTAACGTACTTCTTCATGACTGGTGTCAGAGCTACAAAGTGAAGCTTCAGCTTTTCCCCCTGTCGTTTATCCCAGCGTTTACCCCTCACGTCACTAGCTCCGCCCTTGCGCCATAGCTCGTGACCGGAAGAGAAGATGAGTCGTTTTGAGGGGGAGGGGAGGTTAACTTTTTGATTAAAGATTACGAGGGCACATAAATAAAAAAAAAAATAATGAAGTGCACGGATAAATTATTTATAATAAACACTACAGTATTCCATTAAAAAATAAGATTTTTCAACTTTGATTTCATGGTAACTTTAACAAACATTAAACATATTGACAAATAAATAGAATAAGATCTTAAATAAAAAAAATCAAAAAAAAATCTTAGTTTCACAAACATGAATTAAATTCACAAATAAATAAAATGAGATTTGCAAATAAAAAAACATATTCACAAATATATATTTATGTCACAACCACAACTTTGCCTGGCATTTATTTGTGAATCGCGTCCTGTGCATTTGTAGATAGCTGCACGCATTTGTGAATCGCATCCTGTGCATTTGCGAATTGTGAAACATTTCTTGCGTCAAGACGTGCTGGCAATCCACAAATACGTGAACTCCACCCACCGTCTACTCAAGCCAATCAGATAACAGCCACATTTCGCTGACCAATCGTAGCATGATCTCGCTATAGCCAATCACGTCAGGGCGGTCTCGTACTGAAGTAACTTCATTCATCTGCATTGGCTCAAATAGGTAATATAAGGGCCATAAAATGGGTACAGTAAAATGTTTAAAATTGGATTTCGTTAGACCATCAGACTGTGTATCATGCCAACCAAGCCACAGTATTTTATGTTACTGCCTTTAAAAATGCCAGAGAAACAGTACGTGATGAAGTGTAGTAGGTTAGACTAGTGCGTGTGTGCATTTACAGTGCGTTCTTTCACTGTATGATTCAGTTTAATAAAATACATTTCGAATGATCACAAAATTCAAGATATGGGAGCAGACAATGTATACATTTATATCATTTAATATAGTTTATATAAATATCATTTATATATCAATGTCGTTTCTTTTCTCAAAATCAACATGATTTCAAATATGATATTAAAATTATGTGATATTAATATACAGTTCAATAAACAAAGTTAATTAAGAGACTTAAGTTTTAGACACCATCGGTGGCGGCTCGTCGGGGGAGGCAGGGGAGGCAAAATAATTTTGAGGTGAAAATGGGAGGAGGACGATTTAATGTTAATAAAATTCACAATTCATTTCAGTTCATGTCTCAGAATGTGTATTTTTTTGTTTGTAATTTCACAGTTGTAATACCATAACGTGAAAGCGCCGCTTTTCTATCGCGAATGTGCTGAATCTGCTGATGTAATTGCAACTGCTAATGATAGTGCCTGTTTTTGCTCTATTTCGACAACAAAAATAACTCCAAACAAAGCCACAGGGCTGTGTCTCTGAGCAACATGACAGTGTTTCGTTTCTGAATGAATCAACCGTTTAAATGATTCGGTTCAATCGCAATGACTCACTTATTAACAGTGACT
>NW_015539890.1:1150702-1166506 GCF_001515605.1 Sinocyclocheilus anshuiensis | reverse complement strand
ATGGTTTTTGGTACTTATACCGCAAATATATATTCTTAAGGACATCAAAACCTCAAATAAAACTCCAGAAAGGTGTACAATATGGGACCTTTAAGAAAAAATGGCTTTATAAATGTAAAAAATGCTTATATATATTAGGGATATGCCGGTATCAAATATCGTTAGATCCACATAGCAACTCATATACATCGGCTTGACTGAAAAACTGGGAAATGTTGTTAGCTGTTGTGTGACGGCAATTTAACCTATTACACAAACAGATGTTTATTATGAGGTTGAGTTCAGTTATTTATTAGTCAGTTACTTATTGACGCTTTTATTTCCATATTGAATAACATGACGCTTCCATAACGCGTTTGAATCCAGTATAGCGTTGTTCCCATAGCCGTGATTTAAAGGCTGTTATCTGATTGGCTTGAGTAGACGGTGGGTGGAGTCCTCACGTATTTGTGGATTGTCAGCACGTCTTGATGCAAGAAATGTTTCACATTTCGCAAATGCACAGGACGCGATTCATAAACGCGTGCAGATATCTACAAATGCACAGGACGCGATTCACAAATAAATGCCAGGCAAAGTTGTGGTTGTGATATAAATATATATTTGTGAATGTTTTTTTTTTGCAAATCTCATTTTATTTATTTGTGAATTTAATTAATGTTTGTGAAACTTTAAGGTTTATTTGTGGATCTCATTCTATTTATTTGTCTAGGTTTAATTTTTGTTAATCTCTTTACATTTATTTGTGGATCATAATCCATTTATTTGGAATTAAGCAACAATTCTATCTCCATATTCTGGACATTGGACGGATTTGTCACTTGCCCGTTCGGGCCACTGCAGTGTCGTCACAACATTTGATCATTTGCATGTGTTTTTAAGACTCGTTAATGTAAAAATTCAAGCGAATAAAAAGCATTTGGTCGTGAAAGACAACCCCTTTCAGTACTCGCTCGCTGTGTTCTGTGTGAACAGCGCGCACACAGACAGCCGCCTGAACGGGCAAACACATACAAAAGTATGTCAAAATACCCGTCCTGGCAAGTAACTTTGTAGCTTTAACAGTGATTAATCTATATTGAATTTATACACTGGAGTACAGATGCACCGATCTACCGGACATTTTTTGTTTTATTTATTTCAGACTGTCTTCTGTTCCGTGCTTGCACACAAACTGCACTGCAATAATTTTCCCAATGGCGATTTGTGTGGAAATATTACGTTATTATTATACTTAGGCTGTAAACGGTCATTGACAGAGGCCAGAGATGCTGAAGACGGACACAAAGAGGAGAAAATACTGTAGCAGGCAGAACAAGATCACTGTTCACAATGCGCGAAATATAGGAAGAAAATCCAAACATTGAATTGTATATAGAATTTTATATGAATGTGTTTCTGAGGGGAACGGAACTGAGTGTTTTCAGAAATGACGTTTTCTTTTCATTTTGTCTCCGTAAGATGCATTTAAATTAGTGTTAATTTAATTAAAAATGTAAATTAATTTAAAATTAAATTAATTTTTATTTTAACACAGCGCTGCTGTTTACAGCGGTAACCAAGGAAATGCTGTATTACTGTACCATAAGCGCCGCCTGTTGTCAGAGAGTGAATCTGCGTCTCATTCAGCCCGTCTACTTTTTCTGTTTCATACAGATGTTTTATGTAGCATAACTTCACAAAGCTAAAGTCAGGTTATTCTGTTTTTGCTTCAGATTTTGAAATTATTCAGTCTAATATAAATCAAACATTGCACTTTTTTTTCAATTCGTGTTTAAAATGCAGTGGTTGCCTCTAATTTCAAATGGCTATGAAAAATCAAGGTGCAACACAGAGTGAAGAATATGCAAATGTTATTTTATGTGATTTTTCAATTTCTGTTCCTGAACATCTACGAACATGAAAACCTAAAGCATAATTTAATTTCTATTTTTGTGCTATAGGCCTATATTTAATTGTGCTATTGTAATTTGTTCATTTGTTCTTATTTACTGGCTGTCACTTGTCTTTAATACTGTTTAAACTTTATATTTATGTTTAATTTTGGCTAGTGATTTTTGATGTGGTATCGAAATTGAAATAGAGAATTGTAAAATTTAATTGGTATCTAAAATATTGGTGTCATATAAGCTTATTTATTAGAATACAAGTTAACAGATCAAAAACAATAACCGAAACAATTTTATTTTTTTGTGGCAGGGCTAGTGAAAATGTTGGCAGGGCAAGTAAAAATTTGAACCACTGGCCCGACTGTGTGTGTCCGACCGAGCCAGTAGAAAAAATCTTGTGTTGATTCGAGCCCGACCGATATGGGTTTTTTGGGGGCCGATACCGATATTAGGGAGTAAAAAAAGATATTCTTTATGTATAGGCTATATTATAGTACAGTGTAGTCAAAAGTTTTGACACAATTCCCATTTGTGTGTCCAAACTTTTGACAGTACTGTATATGGAATACAGTATATAGCCTACATAAACAGAATATATATACAAAAACACATTTTTTGCAATGATAACTCAAATGTGGTGATCAAACACTTATAATGATGTGACAAACATAGGCCTATGTAGTGGAGGCAGGGTATTTAACAATTTAACAAACTTTATTATTCAAAATGAGTCTGACATCAGTGCAGTAAACTTCACTTCACTTATAAATAACTTAAAACAAATAGAACAAAATATATATATATAACTTGAATTAAGAAATTAAACAAGGTAACTGTGTAAGGCAATCACAGACAGAGTCTATATATATAAAACATGGACGGAATCCAGTCATAAAAACGGAATTTACTATATAACGCGGAATTTAATGGAATTTGTCTTATTTTTGATGCATAAGACAAATTCCATGAAATTCCGCGTTATATAGTAAATTCCGTTTTTATGACTGGATTCCGTCCATGTTTTCTGCATCGCAGAAATCACAGGGCCCTACTAATGTAGCAAACAAATATGATAAGCTCATTGTGAGACTCGTGAGAGTAAAAGACAGGGACATTGCTATTTATTTACTTAGCATTGAGTCTCTCTAACTAGGTGACAACATAGCGTTAAATCACCATTCAACAGACACAAGCCACCACCGCACTGCCGTCTGTTGGACTGCAGAAAGATACTAACTTTTCAATCTGCTACATTACTGACTGTACTGACAAACTATGCTGACACCGTGTCTGCGCCGCAACAGGACGCGACAAAGCGACCGTTGAAAATCATTTGAACTTTGTGGCAGCACGTCATAAATAGAACAAGGCATCAGTTTGCTGCAGCCAGTGTAGACAACATCACTGATTATAATGGGTTCTATTCTACACCGGACACGAGCGGGGAGACAAAATACAATAGAAATATTGTATTTTGTCGCACGATGTGATGTGACCGATGTGATAAGTATGAGTTCTGGGCCGTGGCACGGCCGGTATAAACACCAGCATTGACTGAGTGACTGCGATCAGCTCCGGTGGCCGTAAAGACCCGTTCACACCAAGCACGATAACTATAAAGATAACGATAAAGATATAGTTCTAAAAATCGTTCTCAATATTAAAGAATAGCATAGTTCACACCACAACTATAACGATAACGATACAGAGGAACTATATAGTTGTGATCACTTTCAAAACTATTTTTTTTTCCAGCTGATGAATGATAAAACACTGGCAGCCAATCAGAATCCATCCTGCTGTAACGAGCTTAAGAATTTAAAGCGGCAGACGCATGTGCGCTTAGAATAAACAGACTATATAGTTTGCTGGTGTGGACGCTAATATCGTTATCTTTATAGTTATCGTTCTTGGTGTGAACGGGGCTTAACACAGTCTTTAATGTGCCGCAGACGCGTGCCGTGATGCGCAGATCAGCTCTAGTCTCTAACGTCACTGAATCTGCTGTTAAAAAGGAACCATCCATTCATCATATCATCATGCAAAACTAAGAATTAGAATCATTGTAATGTGACGATCAAATATAGGTGCGGGTGGGTGGCGGGCGGATAATTTGAAGCAGCGTACTCTGTTGAAGTTTGAGCTCATCCACGCATCTCTACACTACACTGACCTGGGTAACCAGTAGCAAACAATGGAGCGCACTCTGCTGGAAAGACTAAGTAATTACACCATTCAGAAGCATTTAATCTGCGTTATATGTTCTGTAAAAAAGAATTTCATATCGGCGGCATATTCGCCGATACCGATATATCGGCAACAGGCTCATATCGGCCGATAATATCGGCTAAACGATATATCGGTCGGGCTCAAGTGTTGATCCCTGAAGTGTTGGAACATGCTACTGTGGCATAATTGTCTTTTGAACTGCACTATTGCATAGTTATGTGAATCCTTTCACGTAAACTGGCCTGTCAGTTATCATATCATAGTTAACGTCCTCGTATACACGCTAATTTACGCTACAATTATTCCTTCCATATTGTAGAGAAAATCAGTAGCTTGTTGATGGGTTCATAAAATAATTCTTTTTTTTTCTTGCTTGAAGTCAGAACTGTGGGAGAGAATAGTGTTGTACAAATAACTTTTTTTTTTTTTATTTCAACAAGTTAGCTTCTTTGCCTGTTTGTTCAGATTCAAAAATGGTCTCACTGCAATTGTATGGTTTCAGTATTATTGTCATTGTTGTATTGTAAGATATCATGTGATTCTTATTTGAATTCAAGGAATATGGTTAATCAAACATTATAGAAATATTTGTAGCATTTGTATTTATTGTATACAGGAGCAGCAGGAATATTGGTATCAGCAGCACCGTCAAAATTTGCAGAGGCTGAAAAACGAGAAGGCTAAGCAGAATCAAAATTCATCTAATGGAAGCAATGCTCCTGCTCCACCGCCTCCAGTTGAACCCCCAAAGAGCACCCCTCCACCCCCACCTCCCAAAGAGGAACCTCCTCCCCCACCACCAGAGGAATCAAAGGTAATTTTTTTCCTGAGTAATATATAGTGTTTTGTTCATATATTCTATTTACAGTAGTCAACATTTGAAGTGGATCAAAAAAGTTCAAAGTTGTCTTAAGACAAGAACGTGTTTTAGGACAACTTTGATAAAAGGTTTTGATCCACTTCAGATGTTGACTAGTGTGTATGATAGTGTTGTCAGTTTTTTTTTGTTGTAAAATTTCAGTGTTTGGTACCAATACCAGATCCGTTTTATAAAGCTGAATTAACTACTGTGCAGGGTCAGGTATTAATGGCAGAGAGAGATGAAATAAGAAAAAATGCTGGAGTTAACACAGATGGTACAGCAGCATTCCTTACAAAAGTGCCAAATCTGACAGATGACAATACCAATGAGATGAACTGAGAGAATTCCTTACTTATAGTCAAGAAAGAGCATGAATTGCTCATTAAGACTGGAGGGAAACCCTCTTTAAATTAAGAAAACTGGCTGTGAACTGCAGAAAATAGTTGTAATGGTGCTACCCAACAAAAATCCATGGTGGTACAGATGAAAAAGCTGTCGTATGCTAATTTGCACTAGCGTTATAGTGCCAAGCTCTACTGTGGTATTCTCTGTGAGAGGTCTGGCCCTGGTTTGTGCATTAACAGAGAAAGTTTTCATGTCTGTTTTTTGGGTACATCTCATCCATGGACTCTACTCTATGTGCTGTTCACTGCTCACATTGTCTCTCTTTTCTTATTCTTCCTGGAATCAGCCACAGCTGATCCAAACATTTCCTCAAGCAACTGAATTATTGATTGGAAACATTGTATGAATGCTGGCACTAACTAGTGCTTTGTAAATTTGAACCTGGTGACATATGTTTAAAAAAAAAAAAAAAAAAAAAAGCCCAGAACTGCTTTTCTGACTGATATGAAATGTTAACCATTTGTACATTCTCTAACACGCATATTTTAGATTCACAATTCATTTAAAAGCCTCTGGTGTGTAAAAAGAGTAAATATCATCATGTTCTCCTGTTTTTTTTTACCCTAATAAAAGTTATAGAAGCATTAAATAGTTAATAAAGAAACTTCATTCTAATGCTCATTATATTAGCGTTAGCCGCGCTTATGCCCATTGGCAGCATGTACAGCATCAAAGGGCCAGCGTTCAGAGATATTGTATCTCAATTGGACCTTCCTGGTTAAATAAGTAAATAAGTAAACAAAAAAAAATGAAGGGCATTTTTCATTCTCCGAGCCGCTTCGCTAAAGATAGGTGCCTCGCCTATTTTTGACGGTAAGAGTGTGCGCATGAATATGCTTTAGAACCGCTCTCGCGATACTTTGATGTCATACACCTCTCAGTCTGCGCAGCGCTGCTTCAGGTCGAACACACCTATTGTGTTTGTGGTGTTGTTGTGCGCGCTAGGGAACATAAATGTGCCATACGTCATTGCGTCGCTATATCATTGATATCGCGATATGACACTTTTTTTTATCATGCAAAAAGTTATACCGGTATTATCGTGGACATTATGATATAGCACACCCTTAACTGATTATTCATATTTAATTGATTACTGATATTTACTACAGCCCAGTGGCATCACTGATACAGGAGACCCAGCTGAAGCAGCACGTCTTCAGCAGCTGCAGGCAGCAGCTGCCCATTGGCAGCATGTACAGCATCAAAGGGCCAGCATTCAGTACCAGGCACTGATGCAAGAGCATGCTCAACTACAGCAGGTCCTGCAACAGTACCAGCAGGTTATTCAACAGCCAGCACATCTACAGGTGCAGTGTTTTTGTTCTATTAAATCTGTTAGTGGTTCTTAATTTGTTTGGTGAGCTTAGAAAATATTTTTGTATAGAGCAAAAACATAAGAAAAAGCACCAAAATAACAATATAATTTTATTATGGTTGTTTAATTCTATCCACCAGACAATGCCCTTGGAGATGCAATTGCAACACTACGAAATGCAGCAACAGCGATTTGCTCCCTTGTACCAAGAGTGGGACAGGCACTTTAATTTGTGGTTAGAACAGTTTCAGGCATACCCACACAAAGACCAGCTACATGATTACGAAGCCCAGTGGAGACAATGGCAAGAGCAAATGAATTCAACTTCAGCTCATCTGCAAGAGAGAGTCACATCTCTAAGAGCTATGCAGCATCAGTATGGTACAGCTCCTCCATATGGAGGCATGATGGGACCATATGGGCAGCATCGACTCCCTGGACCAGATGGAAACATGCATTTAGCCAACCCAGGGCTTCCATCTATGCCTCCACCAGTTAACATGGATGCCTTGCCAGGACCTTCACCACAGGTCCCACCACCATCTGGACCTGTTATTCCACAGGGGCCATTACCTGCAGAACCTTTCCCATCTTCTGGGTCAAATTCTGTCTCTGAAACAGGTAAAACTGCTGGACTACCTGGACTAGGGTTTCGTCCTCCTGGACCTCCTGGGCCCCCTGGGCCTCATGGAAGATTTGGTGGCCCAAGGTAATGCATTCAAGAATGATCAGGATTGCAAACTTTATTAACACATTTTTCTGGAGCTAGATTACTGATTTTTCATATTTCCTTTTTCAGGTTTGAAGGTCCTAGAGGCCCACGGTTTGAACAGCCACACCAGCAACGGTTTAGTGCACCACCTAGATTTGACGGTGGTCAGCGATTTAACCGACCTCCCAGAGGTAATCCTCCTCACCCTGGGCCTCCAGCAAGACCTGAGAACCCCCCTAGGCAGAATGTACCTACACGATTTGAAAGACCCCCTGTCCCTCCTCAACAACCAGGGTATGGAGCGCAATCTAGTCCTGTCCCTGGCATTCAAACAAAGCAACCAGCAGCAAAACCTACTGCACCACCTGTTGCCCAATCTCAAACAGGCCCAGAAAAAAACAAAAGTGGTCAAGATCAAAATATCAAAAAAGATGGTGCTTCCACTGGTCCGTCACTGACAGATGACATATTGGACTCAGTGGATGGATTTTTTATTCAGAGTGGACCCATTCCTCAAACTAAGGATAATACATCTGACGGTACCATTGCTGATACTGCAAAGCAGGATAAGTTAAAAGAAGATACTACTAAACCTTCCCTACCAACAGAAAGTCCAAACACCACCAACAAAAACTCTCAGAAGCCAAGCTCACAACCAACAATGTCTAAAACAAACAATGTTACTAACAGGCCACCACAACAAGCGAAGCCTCCTCAAGATAAGTTTAAACCTGATACACCTAAGGAGGCTCCTAGGGGGCCACATGTGATGAATCAAACAGGTCCACCGCAGGTAACCCGAGGAAGGGGAAGGGGCCAAGGACCAGTGCCTCTCAGAGGCAGGGGCCGTGCGCGTGGCCGAGGACAATACGGAGGACAAATGGTTGATCCTAACTGTCAGAGAGATATTATGTCAGAGGATCCCTATGACCATCAGCAACCAGATGACATAACGCATGGAGAGGACCAGGATTCGGCTTGGAGAGACCCCCCTTTGGAAGGTCCTGGAGAAATGGATGACCAGGAAGCACCCCATGAGATGTGGCATCCAGAGGAGGAACACTTCCCGGAAGAGTACTATGAAATGCCTAGAGAGAGAAGACCTCCAGTGGGTCACAGGGAGCACCCAGAGAGCACTCATCCAGATGAAAACTGGGGGGAAGAACCACAAGAATACTGGGAGGAAGAAGATCCATACTGGACAGAGAGAAGACCTCCCATGCATGCTAGACCTCCTTTTCCTCCAGGTGGCCCCAGAAAACCCCCTTTTCATCCTCGATTTATGCTTCATGGTCCAAGGCGCCCCCCTCCTCCTGGTCCCCCACATGGACCTCCTCACATGGGACCACGTGGGGTAATGGGACCACGGTTCAGACGTGGTCTAGGCCCATGGGGACCACCACCACCCCGCCATGACATGATGGAGCGAGACATGAGAGGGCCACCAGCACCTCATGAAATCTTGGCAAGGGAACCAGCTGGTCCTCTTGGATATGAAGAAGAAATGGACCGAGAACCTGGATGGGCTCATCCTCGTGGGAGAGGGCTGAGACGTCCTCCTATGCCTCCCCATGAAATGGAGATTAGAAGACCTCCCATGAGACCCCCAATGCCAAGGGAGAGGTGGCATGGCCCTCCACCCCATGAAGAAGAAAATTATGAGGAAGAATATGGTGTACCGTATGGTGCCGAGGATGACACGTACAGAGGGCCAACTCGTGAGTATCAAGATTACGAACAAGACAATGAGTATTACGGTTCTCGGGAGGAATGGGGCAGGGAGCAACTTGACCAAGACTATCCACCACGTCGCCCCCCAGAGCACATTAGAGAGGATCATTGGTTAGAGGGAAGAGAAAGGTCATTCCCATATGATGATGAGGATCGGTATAGAGAGGAGCGAAGAGGACCACCTTATCAAGAACGTGACAGGGAGCCTCCTTATCACTCTCGTTCTGATTGGGAAAGGAGCCCACCCCCACCAGAGAGAGCCTACTCTCATCCAGTTGGTGAAACGGAGCCCTTTTATGAACATAACCCAGAGCCGCTAGCTGGCCTGCCCGCAACTCAAGCCCTGGATACTCCACTTGAGCAGTCTTCACCTAGTGCAACTAAAACCGTACTTGCTCTTTCTCAAAGGCAGCATGAAATCATTCTCAAAGCTGCCCAGGAGTTGAAAATGATAAGGTAAAAGGAGTTCCCATCAGTATATCATTAATTAAACCGCAATCAAGTCAAATAGTCCCAACTGGCTGAGGTTAAAATATTAACTTGGATGACATGTTTGCTCATAGAGAGCTCCAGGAAAGCAAGGTTTTGGGAGAAGCTTCGAACACAGAGTCAGCCGGGTTGCCTTCAGAACTTCACGCTGGAATTCTTGGATTAGAAATTCCACCTGAAGTTAAAAGTGCTCTGCAGGTATGCCAAACTTGAGTTTCAAATTACGCTCCTTGATTCAGAAACTAATCTCCAATATTGCAAGAACATGTTATTGAAAAACTACTGATTGCTTGACCATTTCTTTTTCTTAAAGGCTACCAATTTATTGTCAGAAACGGGACAGACTAATCAGCCTTTGGAAGCTGGTTTGCCCCATTCAAATCAATCTACAGGCTTCCTTCGTTCTTCTTCAGCTCCTGCCCCTACAGCCTCATTCATTGCTAAAACAGTGGACTATGGGCATGGCCGTGGTCTGTACACGTTCTACCTCTCAACTGATTTGATTCTAAATGTATTTAGACAAACTACATTTGGGTTTTTTATTAAGCAGATGCTGGTTCAACAGTGGAAAGGATTTCTTATGGAGAGAGGATTGTGTTGAGGCCTGCTCCACCACCATCTGAGCGATCTTATGAGAAAGGTTGGTTCTGTTCTGTGAATATGATGGAACACTGTGTTGGTTTATTTTAATTCACATCTGTGATCAACCTCTCTCTTTCATTAGAATTGCTTGGCCACAGAGACCCATACTATGACAGAAGAAGTGACCCATATGGTGGTCCCAGAGATTATGACAGGGATTGGGAGAGAGATCCGTACAGGGAGAAGCCACATCTGGATTATGAGAGAGACAGATATGAAAGGGATCGTTTCTTACGAGAAGAACGGTAAGTACTTCCAGACCATACTGCTGCATCCTTTTTCATAGTTGCATATGTTGAGTTTTATGCATATTATGCCCATATTACTTAATTTACTGGTAAACATTTCCTTATCTACATCAAAATGTCTGTGCACCAATTTGGACTGGAAAAAAAGTGTGGTGGCATATATTTGGAATGTTCTTTTGATATGTTGGTTTTTTGTGTCTGGTTTCAGACCTCCACTTGGGCCTCGTCCCGGACACCGAGACAGAGAAAGAGATCACCCAAGCCGCTCAAGCAGGGATCGTGAGGTTTATAACCGAACAAGCTATGACAGGTCTTCCTATGAAAGGAGTCTTGAGCATTATGACCATGGATCCTCAAGCTATGGTAGTAAGTGAATTATAAAAGAATCCATCTCTTTATTTTTAAAGTAGTGCTGTCAAACGATTAATCGCATTCAAAATAAAAGTTTTTGTTTACATGATATATGTGTGTGTACTGTGTATATTTATTAGGTGTATATATAAATACACACACATTTTGCATTCACGATTAATCGTTTGACAGCACTATTTTAAAGCTGATGCATGTCATGTTTTTTTTTGTTTTTTAAATACTTCTATTCCATCTTTAATGCAACTTCTGTAAGAACTCTGCTGATTACACTATGGCTTAATCAAACAATATTTGTTTGTTTGATCAACCTGACCATCTCAACACAGCAACATTGGCTCAGCTAATGTTGTGACTTGGGATGAGAATATTTGTTTGTCTAGTTTGGCTAGTGGCACAGAAATTACACGCTTAGAAGAGTCCTGTTCACACAAGCTAATTCAAAAGTGAATGCCGTTTACCATAAATAACTGAGTTATTGTTAAGTTTGAAAAGTTGAGAACTGTGTAAGATGCCTGTATTTCTTACTCAGGTGATCGGAGGAGCTATCCAGATGAGCGCCCTCCACCACCCACATCACTGCCCCCTTCTGCTCCTGTTGCGCCCCCTCGTGTGGAGAAGAAACCAGAGACAAAGAATGCTGAAGACATCCTCAAACCGCCAGGTCGATCAACTCGGCCTGATAGGGTATGCTACAATTATCTTCTGAATCTCCTTTTGAATAATCATCTTCTGAATACCATACTCACCGTTTTCTTCCTTTTCAGATTGTGGTCATCATGCGTGGGTTACCTGGAAGTGGCAAAAGTCATGTTGCAAAACTTATTAGGGTAATATGCTTTGTTTTGTCTCCATATTTGCTGCTGAGCTTAACGTTCATGTTATTTTTCTCAAACATGTTGGCCTCAGCTGTTCCTGATGGTAAACTTGGCATATACTCGTGTAGAAACAAACCTCAGCCTTGAGGGTGGATAAGGGAGTTGATTTTAATGTCTTTATTATTGATGAACTGTATGTGTTTTTCAGCTATAAACATGCTAACACACAAAATCAAGCTTGCATAGCTTGAAATGCTTGAGATGAGATGCTCTGAGCCGAAGAGACTGCATATAACCAAAAACTTGTTAATCTAAGATTTTCTATTTGCTTTTTTTTTGCAATTTACTTTCATTTTAATGAATCCATTAAGTAAATTTGCCTTTGTTGATATAGGATAAAGAGGTTGAATGCGGTGGTGCGCCACCCAGAGTTCTTGGTCTAGATGACTATTTCATGACTGAAGTGGAAAAAGTTGAGAAGGACCCTGATTCTGGGAAGCGTGTCAAGACCAAGGTTTGATCTGTTCGTCATTCATTTCAAATGAGAAATCCACTCACTTACCTCAACTGATCGTGCTAAGCTTTCTGACCTTCTTCATCAGGTTCTTGAATATGAATATGAACCAGAAATGGAAGATACTTATCGAAGCAGCATGCTGAAGACATTCAAGAAAACACTGGATGATGGATTTTTTCCCTTCATAATCCTGGATGCCATCAATGATAAAGTGAAGTACTTTGACCAGTTCTGGAGTGCTGCTAAGACGAAGGGGTTTGAGGTGAGCTTCCTTGGCATTTCAAGTACATTTAAGTAGCTGCTAGGAATGAATGGCAAGGCTAGTCATATCTGTAGAGCAACTTTTTATACTTTTTATCTCTACCTAACTGTACTATAACTTTTTTTATTCTCAGGTGTACTTAGCTGAAATCACCACTGATCACCAAACATGTGCAAAGAGAAACATACATGGACGAACACTAAAGGATATTACAAAGGTAGTTTCTTTAACTTGATTTGTGTTTGGAGTTTGAGCCTGCCGTTTTTTTTCCATTGATCAGCAGAATTATATGATGTAAATGTTCAGAAGCCTGGCTAATGATATGCTTGTTGCACACAGCTGGCCAGTGGCTGGGAATCTGCACCACCCCATATGCTACGACTAGATATCAGGTCTCTACTGCAGGACGCTGCGATTGAAGATGTAAGTGTTTGATGACACCCATTATGTTCAGTAAAGGAATTGTAAATGTTTTTTCTTTATGCTGGTTTCCTTCTCATAGTAACACAAAGTGCTTTTGTGATAGGTGGAGATGGAAGACTTCAACCCATCTGAAGAAGAACCAAAAGCTGAAGTGAAACAGGAAGATGACGACGAGACTGATCTGGTAGGACCTCTCTTTTCATGCATGCTGCTTTCATCTAACAATTGAAAACTGTGATTTTGTAGTTACTTTAAACATGACCCCCAAAACAAGGTAAGTATTCAAAGCATGCATCAAAGTCACAGGATACTCTTTCTCAATCCAAGTTGACAAAAGTGAAACAAATAAAAAAAATATATATATTTCTGTGACGGGGCTCTCCGGGGCTATTTGGTATAATTGCAATCCATATTCTTATTATGGATTATTAAATGCTTTCACAATCAAATATATTGGCAACAGCAAACGTCACTAAAGGCAGTGACTTGATTTTCTTTGAAGTGCTTGAAAGTGCTTGATCACATTTAGCTTAAATACCCTGTAATTGTATATATATAATGGAGAATATCTGTACATTTGTCCTCAATTTTCATATTAATGGATCTAAAAATTTTAGCTAATTAAAATATTATTTAACTTGCTATACATTTGAGACTTAAAATATGTCTGTTTTTAAAAGTTTTTTTTTTTTTTTTTTTTTTTTTTTTATAAATAGTTTATGGTACTGGGTCAATTATGCCCTTTTACAAATTGATACAACCTTTTATGATCACACAAACATCACTTGGGACATTAATGTTCAAGTGTGTTTTGAGTGTTCGCACTCTTATCAAAAGAGAGCATATACACAGCTTCAAACTTTGTCATGATTGATTGCAACTTTGTGTATGTGTATTTTAATAGTTATATAGTTCTAAATCTATCTGAAATCTTGACTTTGTTTATTATTGCGATCTGTACTTTGTAGCAAAAATTTGTGGTTGTAAAAGCTTGAAAATATTTAAAGGGGTCATGAACTGCCTCTGTTTTGTTGCGGGACGAGTTACGCACATAGTGACGCCACGCTTAAAGCAATACTAATCTACAGATATTATGAAAGGCATGTAAATTTATGGCTCAAAATATAATAAGGCAAACAATTATATTTAAATGGCTGTACTGAGCAATATTGTAATACTATATAGCTCATATTTTCCATTTTTATTTTAAAAAAAGTTTTTTTTTTTTTTTTTTTTTTTTTTGCAAACAGCAGTTTTTGTAACAGGTTAACCATTAGAGTCAAATTTATGGATTAGGTCTATTACAACTTTATTAGAATGGACTGTAGTATAAAGTCTTCCTGAATATATTTGTTAATTTTGCTGATGAGAAGCCTCCATATTGAACTCAAAGGTGAGTGACTCAAAAAGTGGATTGGCTGCACTTGAATGTAGTTTTGAGTAGCTTTAATTATAAGTCAGCTTTTGTTTGCTGTATTCTAGATGTACAGTATGCAAGAATGTCTCTTGATTTGGCCGTTTTGTCTTCATCTTATTTTATTTAGCCGAATATTAAACAGCATCACTATTAGTATGACATTCACACAGAAGCACACCAAAATGGTATGTCTTGCCTGATGTTATAGTTGAGTTCCTAATATGGACCTTTTATCATGGGACTTGAATTTGATTGCAAGACTTCCTGAAAGCTTCTCAGTTTTGTCTTGTAGGAAGCTCTGCACAAGTCTTATCTTTGTGGCTTAGAATAAAACAAAGTGTGTGAAGACCTAAACCAAATAACCACCATGTCAGGAAAACCAACCTGTCCTATTGTTCATAAAATATCAGTATAATATAAATGATAAATGCTGCAGAATTGCTTGCTGAAGCCTGATTTCTGTTTATTCTTTGATCATTGCTAGCTTTACCTAGGGTTAATGAGTTTGAATTACAGTAAAAATGTAGTAACCGTGTAATGCAGTGGATAGCTATAGAATATTGTAAGAAAGCAAGGAAGCTCTTACATAAGGCATTAAGATGAACTTTAAAAGATGTTGGTCTGTCTTGGCATTAAAGATTGGGGTTAAAGAATAGTTGAACTAAATGGTGGCCAAATTAGGCACACTAAGCTTTTCTAAAAAAAAATATATATATTTTAGTCTGTTTTAGACAGCATGACTCATGTTGTTTTACATAATTCGCATTACATTTTGAAAAAGGTCATGCAGACTTAAGCATTTTTAGTAAGTTTGTCCTTTTACACATTCAAGACAAATAATTAATAGTTTGTCCATAATATCCAACATAACATTATAACGTAACATTCAGCTTTGTGACCAACTATTTGTTTTTTGATGTTAAAATTAAGATGACAGACTTTGTAAACTAAGATGAAAGTGTGAGAATTTCAGAATATGACTTGGTTTGGCATCTGAATGAAGCCTGGCTTTGAAATTAAAGGCCAAAGCAAACAGTGTTTATCATCGCAGCTGCCAAACACAAGAAATTCAGTTAACCATTACTATTTTTATAAAAAATATCTTTGTTTTAGTCTCAACATTGTCATGTCATTCTTCTTTACTGGTGTCGGTATCAGTAAAGGCTTTTATTTCTGTGCTGTTGTCAGTAGTACTCCTTACTTTTCACAGATAACACTGATTATATTTTAAATTTAAAACACCTGGGATGTTAGAGACAATTGTTGAGATCTTTGTAAAACACTAGATCTCTTAACAACCTGGCTGTTCAGTTCAATACCTTGTAACACTGATTTCTAATATTTTTAAAGATCTGAATTATTGTATGTGTACATATATGCGCTTACAAAATATGCAGCATTCATGTTAACTATATATATATATATATATATATATACACATATATATACATATATATATATATATATATATAT